>NW_005054387.1:2549653-2550461 GCF_000277835.1 Geospiza fortis
GGGAGGGGGGAGGAACGGGCCAGCAAGGAAAGCGGCCCCTGCGCGCGGCTCCCAGGGGCTCAGGGCAAACCCTTTCTGCTGCAGGAGACTGGGGTGTCCCCTCCTGCGAACCCCCCGCAGGGTGAGGTGGGGACAGACCCCACAGCTGGCCCGGAGCACGGGGACATCCACCCCAACCATCCCCAGACCGACACACGGTGGAGGAGCTGGATCCAGGCTGCCCCCGGGGGCTCAGCACCCATGGACGGGATGGATTCCAGGAGCTGCCCCCTCAGGAACTGTCCCCCCTCCCCATCCAAGTATTTTTTGCTAAATACCCATAAAACAGAAGCCAGAGCCCATAAAGCAATCGAGTGGGAGCAGGAAAGCTGGGCCAGGGGAAGGCTGGGCAATAGGCACGCCCCAGATGGCTAAAGGAGGGTCATACAGCCCCACATCAGCCCCCCAAAGAACAGGGGGTTCTTTATTTACACAGCAGCTTCTTCTGAATACAGCACCAGGCTGGGGCCGCACAAACACAGCACCCTCCCTCCCCTCTCACCCTCCATGGGTGCAGGAGGGCTCAGCACCCAAATTGAGACCTCTTCCCACCTCCCAAAGCAGCCTCTTCCCACTCCTGCATCCTGGCCTGGCACACCCAAGCCAAGCAGCCAGGCCTGGATCCTGGGGTGCCTTTCTGGGCCATGAGTCTGTGACAGCACCACCCCACGGGGTGGGGACAGCCCCAAGGCAGGGCACCATCGCTCAGTCCATCTTGGTGGGCTCCTTCTTACGCAGCCTGGTCTCCCGGACAATCTTGGCCAGGGAC
>NW_005054387.1:2550493-2552102 GCF_000277835.1 Geospiza fortis
CGGGATGTAGATGGCAAATTTCTGGTCGTCAGGGAAGTAGAGGAGATGGAGGAGAGATGGGTCAAAGAAGGCCCTCTCTGAGCAGGTGACAGCCTCCTTGCTGGCCTGGAAAGCTGCGAGCAGGTGGCCCAGGGACAGCTCGGTCACAGCGCTCTGCACTGAGGCCACTGCCCGGTACACCTGTGTGGGAACAACACCAAGGGTCAGGCCCTGGCCAGGGAGGGCAACAGGGACACTCAGCCCCCTCTGCTCCTCAATGGTACCTCAGAGGCAACATCATCCTTGATGACAATGTTGCCAATCTTGTCCAGGAGCTGGGCCAGCGAGGTCAGTGTGGTGGACACGGTGGCGATGTTCTCCACAGTGTGGGCCCACAGCAGGTGGTCCAGCTCCCAGTCAGCCAGGCCCTCATTCCCTGGGCTTTCCAGCAGGAACTCAGGGGGCACCTCTTCCCGAGACAGCCCAAAGAGTAACCTGCGAGTAGAAGGGATGGCCCCAGCCCACATCAGAAGCCTTCATTCCCATGAGCTCCCTGCTCTTCTTCCCTGTTGTGTTTAGTCTCAATCCTGCCTAATTGTCTCCTGGATGTGTGGCATGATAAGCCAAGCCTCCTATCTGAGGAAATGGGAGATGCGCCAGCATCCCTGGCCACAGAGCAGTGATGGCCAGTAGCCAGCACCTCGAAGGGCGCAGAGAGCCACCCTCAGAGCCCACGGAGGGAGGAGTGAACAAGCTGTTTGGGTACAGCCTGTTCTGACCCCACTGATTTCCACAGAGGCCTGGGGAGGGAAGAGCACATCCTCACCGGAGCTGGGCCAGGAAAACCTCCATCACTCGTGCCATGTCCACATCCACGTGCAGAGGGAGGGAGACTTGGGGGGAAGCAGGGGCTTCCACGTTGTAAACCTGTGGGAATGCATGTTAATGAAGCATAGCCAGGGCCTCAGGGCCAACAGCTGGGAATGGGGAGCCACCACCTTGTCCCAGCACCCCCGTGGTTCCCATACCATGATGCCACCCCAGCGAGGGCTGTGGAAGGCGTTGGTGCTCACTGGGGCTCCATCCTTGTCCTGGATGTACAGAGGGGAGTGGGAGCGCTCTGGCACATAGAGCAGGAAGTTCAGCACAGGGTAGAGTGAGGCAGCACTGGAGCCTGCAGTGGGACAGAGTCACAGAACTCTTGTGGCTGGCAGGGACAGCAGGAGCAGCCCACAGCCCAGCTCCTCCTTCACAGCCACCCCAGCAGCTCTCACATGGGCTGGGGGGAAAGGGAGCCATGAGACAGATCCCAGTGAGCCACCAACACAGCGCTCACCCAGCCGGGCCTCCACGGGGTTGATGACGTGTGGGAGGCTGTGAGCACTCAGGAGGAAGCTGGAGGACTCCTTGTCATAGCGTGGTGTCACTCCTAGGACGGCGTAGTACAGGATCTGCAGGCACACAAGGGACACGCTGCTGGCAGAGAAGTGCACCCCGGGGAGGTCAGGGCTGGGCTTTCCCCACCATCTCCCCCAGGCCTCACCTGTGAATCCACAGAAAAGTTGGCCACCAAACTCAGTTTGTCCAGGACAGGCTTCACAAAGCGGTTCACAGCCCCCTCGATGTCCCA
>NW_005054387.1:2552131-2552355 GCF_000277835.1 Geospiza fortis
GGGCTGAGGGTGATCTCATCCCCTGCAAGGACCCACAGCCTGTGAGCCACCGAGGCTGTGACAGAGCTCCCAAGAGCAGCAGGGCCTGTCCCCTCCTCCCTGGGCCACCCCAGCGTGGGGTGACACCAACAGAGCAATCACAGCACAGCCCTGGCCCAGAACTGCTACAGGCAAAGGGGTCTGGTAGCCCAGAAGCCATCCAGGGATGCCACAAGAGCAGGAAT
>NW_005054387.1:2552463-2554290 GCF_000277835.1 Geospiza fortis
CAGGAATGGGATCTTCCCCAAGAGCAGAAGGTTTCCTGAACCCGGGAACACCTTCCCCAGGAGCAGAAGGTTTCCTGAACCCGGGAACACCTTCCCCAGGAGCAGAGGGTTTCCTGAACCCGGGAACACCTTCCCCAGGAGCAGAGGGTTTCCTCAGGCCTGGGAACACCTTCCCCAGGAGCAGAGGGTGGTCCTGAAGCCTGGGAGCACCTTCCCCAGGAGCAGAGGGTGTCCCAGCCCAGGGATCAGGGATGGATCCGTACCCAGGCTGGATTTCAGGTTGCGCCGTGCGTCGGGGCCCAGCTGCCCGTCGGGCACACGGTCCGAGAGGGCGGCGGCGATGGAGGTGGCCGTGAAGGACATCAGCTGTGTCACCTCCCTCAGCCGGGCCTGCAGGGCAGCCAGGCCACCCCCAGCCCTCAGCAGGGCTCTGCTGTGCTTCCCCACGTAGACACTGATGCCCTGGGGATGGGAGCAGAGCCCTGAGAGCAGCACGGTGCCACCTGTGACAGCCACCTGTGACACGTGCCACCTCGCAGGGGGGAAGCACGCAGAGGCTGGCACCACAGGGTGTCACAGACATCTTTTATGAAAAATCCTTTCCTTAGGATTTTTCCTCCTGAGAAGCTGAGAGGCCTCAGGAACAAAATGTAAACAATGGTTATCTGCGGCTGTGGAATGCAACAGGTGCATCTGTGATTGGTCTCATGTGGTTGTTTCTAATTAATGGCCAGTCACAGACCAGCCGGCCGGACAGAGAGTCCAGACCACAAGCCTTTGTTATCATATCATTCTTTCTTCTTCCAATTTTACCTAGCCTTCTGATGAAATCCTTTCTTCTATTCTTTTAGTATAGTTTTAATATAATATATATCATAAAATAATAAATCAAGCCTTCTGAAACATGGAGTCAGATCCTCGTCTCTTCCCTCATCCTCAGACCCCTGTGAACACGGTCACACACAGGGTGCTGCTCCCTACCTGAGGCAGGAGAGAGGAGGTTTCAGGGACCACGTACATGGTCAGAGAGCCCAAGGTGGTGTCCTGCAGCGGGTACAGAGCAGCGTCAGCCTCTGGGGAAGATGGAAGCACTGGCAGGGCTGGGAATTTCACTCCAATCCCTGTCTCACTCAGACACAAAGCAAAGTGTGTTCTCTGCTCTGCCAGCCTCAGGAAAAGGAGCTCCCCAGCAATTCCCTGCTCCAGTACCTCGTGCAGTGGCTGCAGCCAGTGCTGCCTCCTCCTGAGCCGTGGTGCTGCGATAGCGCATCTCATAGCGGGACGTGACGCTGGTTCTCACTGGGGGCAGAAAACCTGAGTGAACCTGCTGATCCCAGGGCCCCCACAGGAGCCTGGTGCTCACAGGGACAAGGGACAACCCCAGGGGGACACACAGCACGAGGTCCTTTGGGTGCCAGTGGGATGAACCGCTATGGGATGTAGCACTACACCAGCAGTGAGACAGCCTCACACCAGCCAGGCATCCCACCCTCCGAGGGCTCCATTGTCCCCGTCCCCAGGCAATGGAGTTGGTCCCTTCCCTGCAGCACCCCGGGAAGTCCCAGCCCTGCTCCCTTCAGTGCCAGCTCAGGGCAGGGTGATGCTGGTCCCGGGAGCTCCGGGCTGGACGAGGCCACCCATGAGGAGCAGACAGGGCAGGGACAGACAAGGGGGTCTCTCACGGTTCACGGAAATCTCCATCTCCTGCACGTCCCTGAAGGGCAGCGGCCTCGGCAGGTCCCCGGGCACCGATCCCGGGGCGAAGACCACGGCCATGGGCACCACCAGCTGAACCAGCACAGGGCCAGCGTCAGCCCGGGCTCCCGA
>NW_005054387.1:2555385-2558561 GCF_000277835.1 Geospiza fortis
CGGCCGGGGCTCAGTACGCGTGGTTGGCCACGTAGAGGGACTGCCCGGCGGCCCCCGAGTTGTCCCCGCTGCCCTCGTACTTGCCCAGCGCTGCCAGCCCGTTCACCTGCGGGGGAAGGAAAGGTCAGTGGTCATGCTTGGGATGTCACTCAAGGTTCCCAAGACACTGGGGACACAGCCTTCGGGGTCTCCAAGCCCATGGGGACAGCTGGGGAGCAGAGCCCAGGGATGTGGCCATTGGCACCTATCATTCCACTATGGGAACAGCGCTGTCAATGTCCCCCCACAGAGAAAGTACTGTGTCCCTTCCATGGGGTCCTTGGCATCCTATGGGGCACAGCCCTTGGCGTTTTCTCTCAGCCTGTGTGACATAATCCTCAGCCACCCCTCCTCCCATGGGCACACAGTGTCCCCACCTCCCCAGCCCTTGGCACTCCCCTCCCAGGAGGGCCACCCCCATCACCTCTGCACGCTTGACAAACTCCTCGGTGGCAGCTTCAGCGTTGTCCTTCTGCCCACGCCAGGCGCTGAGCGCCGACGCCTGCAGCGCCCGCCCGTAGGAGAAGGTGAGGGCCCATGGCCGCACCAGCGGGCACGTGTTGATGGCATTGAGGTTGATGGAAGCCTCCTCCTCACTCTGACCTCCAGACAGGAAGGTGACGCCTGTGGAGAGCAGGGTTATGGCACCCGAAGGGACACAGAGGATCGCTCTCCTGGTGTCTGCCACATGCTGGGGCTGGTACCTGGCACGGCTGGGGGCACGGTGCGGCGCAGAGCGGTGACAGTGGCCATGGCGATCTCCTCCGGGCTGTACTTGGTGGGGCAGGAGTGCCCAGGGGTCACCATGTTGGGCTTCAGCAGGGTCCCCTCCAGGTAGATGTGGTGGTCGCTCAGTGCCTTGTAGACAGCTGCCAGCACCTGGGGAGGACAGGCAGCGTGGAGTCTCCCTGGCATGGCATGGCATGGCACAGCACGGTGCCCGCCCTGCTGCCACCCCACCACTCACCTTCTCCGTCACATACTGGCACCGCTTGAGATCGTGGTCACCATCAGGCAGGATCTCTGGCTCCACGATGGGCACGATGCCGTTCTGCAAACAGCACAACAGCAGATGCCATTTCAGTGATGTCCCGGGGCACCCCTCAGCCCCATGGGTATGTCGGACAATGCTCAGGCCTGCAGAGCAATGCTCAGCCTCGAGGCTCAAGGCCTGCCTTGGCGGTGATGCCCAGCCCCATGGGGGATGCCCAAGCATGGAGGGTCAGTTCTGGGCCCTATGGGGTAATGTCCAGGTTTGTGAGGTGCACCTAGCAACGCCTGGCCCCATGGATTGACACCTGACCCTCTGGGTGATGCCCGTGCCACGGGGCAATGCCCCATGTCCACCCACGTGAGGTGTTACCCAACAGGGGTTATGTGCAGCCGCTGGGGATGATCCCCAGGGATCACCAGCACTGCACAGGCGCAGTGCTGAGCCTCACAGATGTGTGCCCACCCCCGTGGGGCAATACCTGCCCACACAAGTCAATACCATCCTGCCCATCACTGCCCACCCTGTGGGGGGATGGCAGCAGGCACGTACCTGCTGGCAGATGCTGGCATAGCGGGCCAGGACGTTGGCGTTCTCCATGATGGCCAGAGCAGAGGGAGTGTGCTCGCTGATCTTCAGCACGCAGCGCCACTTGGCAAAGTCTGCCCCGTCCTTCTTGTACTGGGCACAGCGCTCCCACAGCCCATCCAGACCTGGGGGGCAGCACATCAGCCCCACAGCCACAAACCCCATGGCCCCAAACCCTCCAGCCCCAAACCCCCTGGCTCCACACCCCACAGCCCCTGCAACACCTACCCTGTGTGGTGGTCTCGCCATCAGTCCCAGCCAGAGGCACAACACCCTTGTCCACCTGTGGAATGAGAGGAAGGTGGCACTGAGCCTCAGCAGCACCCCACAAGCACCCTGAGCACCCCACAAACACACCAAGACACCCCCCACACCTTGATGCCCACAACGATGCCCTTGTCCTTGATCATCTGGACGAAGGGGGTGCCATCATCAGCCTTCTGGTACATGGTCTCGTGGAAGAAGATGACGCCCCCGATGCATTTCTTCACCCGGCTGTCGGCGCTGAAGAGGATCTGGCGGTACAGCCGGCGATTCTCCTCCGTGTTTTCCACCCCAATCTGGTTGAGGCGCTTGGCCATGCTCCCTGCAGGCACCCAGCACCCTCGTCAGCCTCCATCCGGCAAGGGGAAAAGGGGTGGCGGGGCAGATTTCCCCCCCCCAGACTGACCTACGGACTCATCAGCTGCCAGGATGCCCTTCCCCGGGGCCACGATACGCTGCGCGATGTCCGACAGCTCCTTCTTCTGCGCGGCCGTCAGCGCGGGGTGTTGGTGCGTCATGGTGGCGGTGGCTGCGAGCGGACGGGGACTGAGTCACGCACCAGCGCGGCGACACCCGAAACCACGCACAGCCCCTTCCCCGGGGAGCCGGCACCCTCCCGGGGCTGCCAGCCCGACCCCACCGGCCAGGGCACGTTGTGTAAGCCTCGTGGCAGGGATCGTGGAGGATGCCGGGCAGCTCCCAGCCATTTTGCTGCCTGCCAGCCCGCCCCCAGCCCAGCCATCTTGAGGGAGCGCAGCTCCGCGGGGACCCACGCAGGACACGAGGGGACCGGGATGGGGGTACCCTGGGGATGGGAATACCCCGCGAGGAACGGAAACCGCCCGAGGATGGGGGTGCCGGGGGGGCGGAAATACTCCGGGAAAAGGGGAAAGAGAAACCCCATGGAGGCTCTACCTGAGTCTGGAGTTAGCCGGACTTTGGGGTACCCCGGAGACGGAGATACTCCACAGTCGGGAATAACCGCGGGGAGGTTACGCGGGCGATGACGATAACACGGGCATGGGGATACCGGGGGACGGAAATAGCCCGGGAATGGGGACGGAGCCGCCCCAGGGCGGCACAACCCAGGGATGGAGGTACCCAAAGTTTGGGGTTTTCCAAGGATGGCGATAGCCCAGGGCTGGCGCCGTCGTGGGGCCGGTGATGCCCCCAGGAGCCGGGGCGCTCGATCCCCCGGCCAGCACCGTAGGAAGTCGAGCTCCACCAGCGCAGGACGAGTATCCTCGATCCCCCCAAACCACCAATACCCCCATGCCCGGGGGTCTCTCTGCCC
>NW_005054387.1:2558748-2569117 GCF_000277835.1 Geospiza fortis
CGGCCCCCCCTCCCACCGGGGTCGTGCCCCCCGCCGGAGACAACTCCCAGGCTGCTGGCGACCCTAAGGTGACAATCCCAGGCTGGGGACCCCACTGTATCACCCCTTTGCAACGCCTTGCTGGTGATGGGGACCCCTCTGTTCTCCCCCTGCCACCGCACAGGGACACAGCTGAGTCACCCCTTGTCATAGGAAGGCCCCCTCATGCCACCCAGGCACTCCACTGTGCCATCTCCAGTTGCTGCTGGAGACCCCTCTGTCCCACCACCCCAGCTTGGTTATGGGCAGGGACCTCTGCCACCCCCTGCTGCTGATGGGGACCCTGCTGTGCCCCCCTATTGCTACTGCCAAGTAAGGACAGCGACCCCTCCGTGCCACCCCCAGGCTGTGCCCCCTATTTCCACTATTATCTAAAAACAGACTTTCCTTCATCACCTCTGGACCAGGGACCCCCTTGTGCCGCCCCCAGGCTGGGGTCACTGTTACTGTGCAGGATATCCCATCTAGGCCACCTCTGTGCCCAGGAACCAGCAGCACGGAGCCCCAGACCCTCCAGGACAGGGTGGGGACACTCACAGGAGACCAAGCCCCTAAAAAACCACCCTGAGCCGGCACAGGGACAATACCAGTGTCCCCACTCGCCCCACGGGGACAGCTGCCAGGGCCCCGCTGTGCTGAATCCCGCCGTAAAAGGAGGCTCAGCCGCCCTGTGTGGCCCTAATCCAGGGAAGGGAGCACATCTCCCTGCATCCCACAGCCGGGGCCCCCCACTGCCGGCCTTGCACCTCGGAGGCTGTACCCGACCCCGCGGGGTCACAGGGCAGGGAGGAAGGCAGGGCCAGGGAGCAGAGGGCACTCCTTCCCCACGAGCCACCCACGCACCCAGGACATGCAGGCACAGCCCCAAACATTTCCCGGGTAGATAAATCGGTGCCAGCGCCCCACGTGTCACGGCACCCGCCCCACACAGAGCGGCACGGCTGTGGCAGAGGGCAGGGGAAGGTGATTTCCGTCCCCCTTGGGCAGGAGAAAGAGGCCATTAAAAACCAGATCACTTGTTGGAGCGCTGCTATTTTGGGCCATCACAGGGGAGGGAGGGTGCCGCGTGGTCCCCATGGCGGTGGGGAGCATCCTTGGGGTCAGGAACACCGGGAGGGGGATCCCGCAGGAGCTGCCCCCGCAGGGAAGAAGGGAGGTGAGGTTGGAGCTGTGCTGGGAGCTGGGGAGCCCCTAAGGGAGCCCCCCCCTACTCCGTGCAGCATCAGCGACCAAGGGGGGTTGGGAGCAGGAGCTGGCAGAGCTCCCAGCACTTGCTGAGCCATGGGATGCTGCGTGCTGGAGCCAGGCTGGGAGGGGGAAACATCCTCGTGCAACAGGCGTGTGCCCACAGCCCCGTGATGAGGGTGCAGGATCCAACCTCTGGAACCATCCCTGCGATAAGGAGAGGAATCCAACCTCTGGAACAAGTTCCACACAACAGGCTCGTGCCCGCAGCCCTATGATGGGGTGCAGGGTCCAGACAAGCCCCTGCAGAGCAGGGCAGGGAGGGAATCTAGGGCAGGAGGAGGAGCAGGGAGCAGGGGAGGGAAGCTGGCTCAGCCCGGGCACTCTGGCTGCTGCCGGGGCCGCAGGGTGGGAGCCTGGGGAACGCGGTCCCTTATTGAGAGCAAACACTGGCAGAGAGGGGGGGACGTGTTCCCCGCCAACAAGGAGAGGCCCTGGGGTGGCAGGGAGCTGTGCCACGGCCCCGTGACAGAACAGGAACAACCGGCACAGGCTGGACAAGTTGTCCCCACCCACAGCACCAGGAGCTTCCTGAATGCACACAGCAGGCAGGGTAAAAGCCAACACAACTTTATTCAATAAATAATTACAACATTAACAACAGGAAAGGTTTCGGGCTACAGGCTATAGCGGCTCAGCAGCTTCCTTGCTGGCTGGCTTCAGGCCCAGGTAGCGCAGCAGGCTCTGGAGCTCCTGGCAACCCAGAGTCACCTCAGGGAGAGCCGACAGGACCTGGGAACAGCAGCAGCAACAGTGTTTGGGCTGGTGGTGTTGTAGTCACAGCAAGGGTAAGAAATAAACTGTAAATCTCACCTCTTTTATCTTCTCCTGCATCTCCTCGTGGGTTCTCAGCACTTTCTGAGTATGATGGAACTTCATCTCCAGCCCTCGGACCTGTGGTGGTGGGAGATGTCCGTCAGGACTCTGCTCCAAACTTGGGCAGGGACCAGCCCAGAAGGGAGAGGGGACCACTGCCCAGGTCAGGAGGGTTGGAACTAGGTGACCTTTATAGTCCCTTCCAACCCAAACCATTCTGATTCTATGACTGGAGCCAGAACAGCCCTTTGAAGCTCGCCATACCTGCTCCAGGTACTTGTCAGTGAGCCGTATGTTCTCATCCTCTTTTTCCACGAGCAGCAGCCGCAGTTTATCCACCTGCAAAAGGAGCAAGCCCTGCTGAGATCCCTGTGGGGGAAAGCTCTGAAGTGGGGGACAGGGTGGGAGGAGCAAGGTCTGCAGAGGTCTCCTTGTCCATGGTGGGGTGACATGAGGAGCCCTGCAGCCCCCCAGTCTCACCTCCCGCCTCAGCATGACACGCTCCTGGACGTAGGCAGTGTCCACCTGGTGCTCCTTGCCCCTCATCTCCTCCCACAGCACCTTGGCCTCTGTCTCTGCACGCTGGAGCAAGCGCTTCAGCTCGGACACTTCTGCCTTCAGCCTCTACAGGGGAACAAGGGATGCTGGGAGGGGTCCTGTGCCCGGCAGCCCCCCAGGGTGCTGCCCACCCATGCCCCCCTCACACACCATGACTTCCCCACTCTTGTCGATGAGTTGCAACATCTTCTCTTCCTGCTGTTTCACCACGTCCTGCAGCTCCTTCTCATTCTGACAGGGAGGAAGAAGCAGGGTCAGGCAGTGCCCAGCCCTGGCCACCCCCAGCACCCAGAACGGGTTTTCTCGTGTTGGAGGAGGTCAGACAAGCCAGGAGCACCCATGGGGCGTCACCAGATTTCTCCATGTCCTAGATCAGCGCCCGTCCCAGTTCGGCTCTGCCCTGGGGTGAGCGCTGGCCCACTTCTGACTTACCTCAAGCTTGGTCCTCAGTGCCTTGTTCAGCTTGGCAATGGTGGCAGCCTGGGCATCCACCTTCTCCTGGCTCTCAGCTGTCACTGTCTCCAGGCGGAGCTGCAGGTCAGAGCTGGGAGAGGACAGTGGTGGTGAGTGGGTCAGCCAAGCACAGCACCAAGTACCAAACCCCTCCTGGGCATGTCCCTGGGCCCATGGTGAGAGAAGACACCTGGTCCAGCCCAGCCAGCTGGAAAAAGCCCATCAAGCCATGACAGAAGTCTAATCCAGGTCTGGGAAGAGGCAAACCCAGGCAGGCTGCCTGCAGGAAAGGCCATGCCCAGGACAGTGATGCCCCTGCTCAACCCTTGACACGAGCCCACTCTGAACTCACATCTCTGTCTGCAGTGCCCTGAACTCGCTCTGCTCCAGTTCCTGGATGCGGGAGCTCAGCATGGCAAGGCTGGAGACCACAGCTCTCAGTTCCTTCACGCTGTCCAGCAGAGTGTCCTCAGGATCTGCAGGCAGGAAAGAGCCTTGTGAGCAACACAGAGGGAACATCAACCCCAGGGCACACAAAGGCGTGCCTGCTCATCCCTCTGCACAGCAGCCCTGCAGCTTCAGAGCAGGGTCCCAGACAGGGTGACAGCCCCAATACCTATTGCCTTTGACACAGATGCAACTTTGTCCTTGGCAACTGTACTCCCACTTCTGCTGGTTTCATTGGCATCTGCGAGAGGAGAGGACAGCAGCTGTGCCCAGCCCTGCACATCCCCCAGCATGAGAGGGAGCAATCTCCATCCTAGGACTCCCCAAAACCCAGAGAGGGGATGCCAGCCCACCTTTCCCTGCCACAGCTTTCAGGACGCTGCCCACGAAGGAGCTGCCGGCGTGGTGCGGGGTGTGGCACGCTGGGGTGTGGAAGGCTGGGGTGCGGAATGCCGGGGTCCAGGCGCGGCGTGGGGTCTGCCAGCCCGGGGTCCGGGGGCCTGGGGTCCAGGCTTTGCTTCTCGATGGAGCATCATCATCATCATCCTTCAGAGGGGAAGGAGAGTACAGCACCAGAGTGCAGCTTGTGACTGTCCCAGCAAACACAGGGTCTCAAAGCCATGCCATGGAGAGCCATCAATGTGTGATCCCCGCCGCCAGGCCATCCTGTTGTGCTGGTCCCCAGCACAGGGCTCCCTACCTGCTCTTCCAGAGCAGCCTTGAGGCAGTCAGCGAGCTCCTGCAACCGCATCTTGCTCTCCATAATGTCCGTGGAGCACCAAGAAACTTTGTTCCTCTTTGTCTGCAAGCTGAGGAGCTCGGCCTTGGTGCTGTCCAGCTCCTTGCTGAGGGCAGCCTGCTCTTCCCTGTGGGATGGCATCAGCCTCAGCAGGAGCAGCATTTCCCTTCTTCAGTGTGGGATGGGGACAGGCCTGCCTCTGACCATGAACCAGCAATGGTGCAAATCCCACAGATTTAGGCAGCTTCCCTCAAGATGGGATCTGCTAGCCTTCCTCACAGCCTCTCCCACCCACCTGGACCACCACACTTGGCTGGAGCAGCAGCGGCCAAAATGTCCCCTCTGACACCCCAGGAAGGGCTTGATTTCCCAAAAATAGAGGGGTTTGAGTGGAGCTGGTGAGGGGGGCAGTACCGCAGGCGTTGGTGGGACTCCATCAGCTCCTTGTGCTGCAGGACACGCTCCTGCAGCGTGGCTAGCGTGGAGTTCAGCCTGCCCTCCACCTCCAGCAGCTGCGTGCGGCACATTTGGTTCTCCTGATCCAGGAACTGTAAGGGGGTGGGGGGACACAGCCGTGAGCAGCCAAGCAGAGACCCGAGGGGGCTCATTGGGACCCCCAGCACAGACCCTCCCATGCCTCAGGGCGCTGTTTCTAATCAGGGGCAGCTTTATCCCAGCAGCCCAAACCCTACAAACCAGTTTACTGGGGACATAGCACAGGCTGGGGGACAGCTCCATGCCTGCAGGGGAAACTTATCTCCAAGAGCTGCCCAGCCCCCTCCCTGGGAATCCCTGCCGGGCAGGATGAAAAGCTGCGCTACGTGCGGGATGTCAACCGCCCTCACCAGCTCATCCCCCTCCGTAGGAGGGCTAATCCAGCTCCTGGCCATCTGCCAGCCTTCCCAGAGAGGAGAGGCCGTGATGGGGGCCGGCAGCGCCTGACAAGGTCAGGCAGCTCCTACCTCCCGGCACTCGGTGGCCTCCCCCAGCTCCTGGCACAGCTCCTGGCACTCCTGCTGCAGGGAGTTCCTCTCCTGAGCCAGCCTGAGGGGATGGGATAGGATCAGGGGGTGCTGTATTTTGGGGGCCAGAGGTGGGATAGGCTCAGGACATCAGGGCTCAAACCCACTGGGCCATCTCCTCCCACTGCTTCTCGTTCTCCTGCTGCAGTGCATCCCGCTCCTGCTCCATGCTGGCCAGATTTATCATCACGGAGCTCAGGTCTGCGAGGGACAGAGCTGTCAGCCAGGGGGGACAGGGGCAGTGGGGATGGGGCAGCTCCAGCCCCAGCATCCCCCACCCCTACCTTTGCCCAGGCGTGAGTTGGCCACTGTCAGCTGCTCCAGCTGAGCCTCTGTGTCCTGCAGGGTCACCATGGTCTTCTCCAGCTGGCAGGATGCCTGTGGAGACACAGTTCTTGTTCTGGGGTGCTCTTCCCCATGGGGTGTTCTCACACCAAGGCGTGCCCCAAGTCACCCCGTGCCTCAGACACCTCACAGCACTGAGAGGAGGCACCCCTGTACCTCCTCCTTGGCTTGAAGAGCTTCCTTTGCTTGTTCCCGTGTGGCAGCCAGCTCCTCCAAGCAGCTCTGCAGCTTGCCAGGCACACGCTCCAACAGGGCATGGGACTGGGACACCAGGGCCCTCATCTGCTCCCGCTGGGAAGGGAGACAGCACCAGGCAGAGCTCAGCATGGCACTGCCATGGCACTGTCCTGCTGTGTGACCAGGGACAGGTCATGGCACCCGGGGCACAGAGCACTGGCAGGGCAGTGAGGCGCTGAGCACCCACGGGACACCCCTCACCTCCTCATCCAGGGCCCTCCTTTCATTCTCCAGATTTTCAAAGGTGACATCTAAGAATTCTCGGAAAGACTGTGCCTCAGCAGACAGGGATGCCTGTAGGGTAGGAGGAATGAGTCAGCACTGCTGTGGTAGAAAAGCCACATTTAATGGCCATGAAGGAAGACAAGTACCAGCCCTGAGGCCAAATCTGCAGCAGCTTCCCAGCAGCAGCACCAGAAAACCTCTGGTGCCCCCAAGCCCATCACAGAGCATCACCCAAGCTCAGGACGTGGCAATGCCCTACCAGCCCCGATCCAGCGTGGGTAGCTGGGGTAGCACCACCCTCAGTACCTGCAGGTTGATGGCTTGGGCCAGCAGTGTGCTCAGCTCTTGCTGGGAGGCCAGGCTCTGGTCACGGGCATTGATCTGGGCGCTGGCGTGGGCACAGAAAGCCTCCAGGAAGAGATATCCCTGCAGAGGAGAGGATCCTGCTCCAGCCATGCTGTCACACAAGGGGAAACTCCCAGGAGCCATCCCTGCACCAGTCCAGGACTCCTGCTCCCAGGGGGGCACAGCCCGTGCCAAAAATACATCCAGAGAGCTCCATCACACAGCACTTCTTGTCTTCCACATTGGGATTTTCTTCCTCTGGGATGCCAGGGAGATTCTCATCCCCAGAAATGGGTGGAGATGCAGGATGCCCCACCAAAGGCATGAGGACAGCTGAGACTGCCTCGACCCCACAACAGCTGCCCCCTTACCTGATCCTTGGCTCGTAGGGCTTCATCCACTCGCTGCCTGATGGCATCCCGCTCTTCCAGGCAGCTCTGCACCTTGCTGGGAGCACTCTCAGGCACAGCCTGGCACTGGGACACCAGGGTCCTCTCCTGCTCCCGCTGTGGGAGGTGACAGCACCGTGAGGCACCAGGTACAGCTGCTGTGAGTGCCAACAGGTCTCCCAGAACCCAGGGGAAAGGGGAAGCAGAGGGATGTGTGGGAGCTCACCTCCTGCTCAAGGGCTCCCTGCTCATCCTGCAAGCTCCGAAAAGCGGCATCTGCGAGGCCCCGGAACAGGAGGCTCTGGCTGCTCCAGGCGCTCTGGGGAAGGGACAAGGACAGTGGCTGAGATCTGGCACACTCATGGCCAGTGACAGCCACCAGGCACCCAGCTCCAGCTGCAGATCCCACTCCACTCCCCACTGCCACCGCACAGCCTCTGCTTTCCTCCGCAGCTCAAGGCAGAGCTACCAGTAGATCTCCTCTTCCCAAGAGCATCCTCCAGAGCAGAGGGCACTTCGCACCAGCCCCGCTCCACCCTGGGGCCAGCAAGAGCTGGCCAGCCATGACACCTCCCCTCCTCCTGCCACGTGCACCAGGGATGTTTCCCCCATGAGGGTTCAAATCCAGCAGACTCAGCGGGTTGATCCAGGCGTGATAATGCAGCACCGGGCGCGTGATGCAGCAGCCGCGCTTTACTTCCACTCCACCAACCCAGACGGGGTCACTGCTTGCCAGCAGCACAAGGACACTGTCACGGCACCGAGGCTGCAGGGGACAAGGTGGCATCACCTTGGAGAGGACTCTTACCTCTTCGGGGTGGGTGGTGTCTGTCTGTGTGAGCACGTCCCTCTGTCTGGCCGGCCCCACACCAGACCGTGGCCGCTGGCTCTCCTGCCAGTCACGCAGCTGCAGCGAGAGGGCCTCGATGATGATGAGGGTGCTCTCCAGCCTCCCCTCCAGCTCTGCCCGTGGCAGGGTCTTCAGCTGCTCCCGGGGACAGCTGGGGACAAAGAGAGAAGCTTAAGGCAAGGACAGCACCCACAGGTGCCACAGCCCCATCCAGGGGGGCATGTCCTCATACTTACTGCCAGAGCAGGGAGTCTGTTTCCGCAGCACTGTCCTTGGCACAGGGGAGGCTTCCCCTGGAGGTGTTCATGCTCCTCTCCCACACGTCCCGAGGGGTCATGAAGGTGCCAGTGGCCATGGAGAGCACCGGGGTCATGCTGGTGCCCGTGGCCATAGAGGGCACTGGGGTCATGCTGGTTCCAATGGCTGTGGTGGGCACTGGTGTTGTGCTGGTGCCAGCGACCACAGTGGGCACAGGGGTCATGCTGGTGCCAGCCACCACAGTTGGCACTGGGGTCGTGCCAATGCCAGCAACCACAGTGGACACAGGGGTTATGCTGGTGCCAGTGACTGCAGTGGGCACAGGGGTTGTGCCAATGCCAGCAACCATGGTGGGCACTGGGGTTATGCAGGTGCCAGTGACCATGGTGGGCACTGGGGTTGTGCTGATGCCAGTAACCACAGTGGGCACAGGGGTTATGCTGGTGCCAGTGACCATGGTGGGCACTGGGGTTGTGCTGGTGCCAGTGACCACAGCTGGCACTGGGGTTGTGCTGGTGCCAGTGACCATGGTGGGCACTGGGGTTGTGCTGGTGCTGGCAACTGCAGTGGGCACGGGGGTGACACCGCTGCTGGCATCCTGCTGTAGCTTGCGGAGGGGCAGGCTGTGCCGCAGGGATTCCACCAGGAACGAGGTGTTGAGGGTCTTCTCCAGCCACACCAGTGGTAACATCCAGGACACAGCACCCAGGGTTGATTCAGGTGAGGTGCCAGGGGTGACAGTGGCTTCTGACCCAGCAGGCTCCAACCCACTTGCCTCAATGGGAGAGAGGCCAGGTGGGCTCTCTTCTGGGGGGACAGGGGTGGGGAATTCGGCTCCCTCAGGGGTGCCTTGGCAATGCATACGATCAGCACTCCCATTTGCAGATGGGGGCTCAGAGGCTGCAGAGCTGCAGGAAAAGTCTGGAGGTGCTGCTCGCCACCTGCGGAAGGGAGTCTTCTGCGGAGTGGAGCTGGTGCCAGGGGGCCCTGGGGTGCAGGAGGCTGTGCTGGCATTGCCAGGGGACCCAGAGCTGCACGGGGGTAGAGCAGAGCTGTCTGGGGAGCTTGGGTTGCAATACACTGAGCTCATAATGTTGGGGAGCCCTGGGGTGGTGCTGCCAGGGGATTCCACAGTGCAGGGCCCCAGGACAAGACTGCACATGGTGCTGCCAGGGGACTCCAAGATGCTGGCCACAGGGATGGAGCTGCATGGGGAGACTGGCACGGTGTTGCCAGGGCACTCTGGGGTGCTGGATCCTAGGATGGAGCTGCACAGGGGAACTGGAATGGTGCTGCTGGAGCACTCTGGGGTGCTGGGAACAGGGAGGGAGCTGCACTGGGAGACTGGCACAGTGCTGCTGGAGCGCTCTGTGGTGCTGGATCCTAGGATGGAGCTGCACAGGGGAACTGGAATGGTGCTGCTGGAGCGCTCTGGGGTGCTGGGCACTGGGATGGAACTGCACTGGGAGACTGGCGCAGTGCTGCTGGAGCGCTCTGGGGTGCTGGGCACTGGGATGGAACTGCACACAGAGGCTGGTATGGTGCTGCTGGAGGGCTCTGGGGTGCCAGGCACCGGGATGGACCTGCATACAGAGGCTGGTACAGTGCTGGTGGGGGGCTCTGGGGTGCTGGGAACAGGGATGGAGCTGCACACAGAGGCTGGTACAGTGCTGCTGGGGGGCTCGGGGGTGCTGGGCACCGGAATGGAGCTGCACTGGGAGACTGGAATGGTGCTGCTGGAGGGCTCCAGGGTACTGGGTCCCAGGACTGGACTGCACAGAGGGGCTGACACGGCGTTGTCAGGGAGCTCTGGTGTACTGGACACTGGGACAGGACTGCCAGGGGCCTCTGGGCTGGTGCTGCTGGAGGTCTCCAAAGCACCAGGAATAAGGGTGGCATTGCTGGGAGCTTCAGAGGCACCAGGCTTAAGGATGGGAGTCCCGAGGTCATGGGTGGACTCCGAAGTGGTGCTGCTGGGGGGATCCAGGGTGGGAGGCACTGGGGTGGTGCTGCTGGGGGGGCCCACGGTAGCACTTCGCGGGGGTTCTGGGGTGCAAGGCACCGTGGTGATGCTGCTGCGGGGGCCCCGGGCACAGGACACTGGGGTGGCACAGTCCTACAGGATATTTTAGGGGGAAAGGGGGGTCAGGGCAGCCCTGCCCTTTCCTCCTGCACCCGCACCTATTTGTCCCAGTGTCCCCATTTCCCCCATGGAGGAAATACACTCGTCCTCCCATTGCGCCAGCACCATCAGCCCGCCCAACATTCCCGGTTCCGGTACACCGCAGCCCTCCCCGTTACCCGGTCCGCCCCGTTCGTTATCCCCGCACACTGACCTTGAGCCGCAGCCGGCGGAGCAGGGGGGTCAGGCTGGTCCGGTCAGCACCCGACTGCAGCTGCA
>NW_005054387.1:2569974-2572479 GCF_000277835.1 Geospiza fortis
CGTCGAAGGCCACCCCGCGGAAGAAGGGGTGGCCCTGAAAGTGGTGGAGGTAGCGCAGGCGGTACAGGGGGTTGTGGCACAGCAGCTGCGGGCAGAGAGAGGACAGTGAAAATGGAAATCTCACTGAAATGAGATTTCATGAATGAATGAAAATGGCAACCAGCCCAGGGAGCAGGGGGGATCCCAAAATCCGGGCAGGAGGGTTACCTCGGCGAGCAGCCGGGCCAGCTCGGGGCTGAACTCGGGTGGGCTCTCGTAGCTGCTCTGTTTGACACGTTCCAGCATGGCCACATGGTCCCCGGCTGGAGCCACAGGGAACTGGGGGAGCACAGAGTGAATTCAGGGTCTCCCTGAGGTGTCCCTGTCCCCCCACCCTGTGGTTCTTACCTTCCCACTGGCCAGGGCGAAGAGCAGGACTCCCAAGGACCACCAGTCAGCTGCATGGCTGTAGGGCCCCCCACTCAGAACCTCTGGGGCTGTGGGGAGAGTGGGTGAACACCTGGGGGTCTGTGCCCCCCAGCACAGCCCCCCCAGCACAGCCCCCCTTACCCATGTACTGCAGGGTGCCACAGATGGTGTGGGCTCGCTCGCCCCACTGCAGGTACCGGGAGAGGCCGAAATCAGTGAGCTTGAGGTGCCCTGTGGGGCCAGACAGCACGTGGGAACCCGTAGGGAGGGTGTCCCCATTGACAGGGTGTCCCCATTGACAGGGTGTCCCCAAGGCAGTGCCACCAGGCTCTTACCTCTCTCATCCAGGAGGATGTTCTCCATCTGAAATGAGACAGGCACTGAGGTGGCCTCTCCATGCTGGGGGTTCAGAGACCCCCCCACCCCATCCTCCAGCCCCCAGCCCCACTGCCACCCACCTTGACGTCTCTGTGCATGATGCCCAGGTCGTGGAGGTACACTGGGGACAAGACAGAGCCATCAGTGCCGTGTGTCCCCTCCCAGCACAGCTCCCACTGCCACCCCGGGGGTGGCTGACCCTGCCTGCGGGTCTCTGCTGCTGGGGACACTGCTGGCTGTCCCCAGCGTGGGGGGTCACTCACCCAGCACCAGCACCAGCTCGGCGGCGAACAGGCGGACGGTGGCCTCGGCCAGGCAGCCAGCTGTGCGCCACAGCGCGTGCAGGTCCCCGGTGCTGCAGTAGGTGCACACTGTGGGGACAGGTGACAGGCCTGACTGGCACGAGGGACACTGGGGTGGCACGGGGGTGCAGAGGGGTCAGACACTGGGGTGGCAGGGGGTCACTGCAGCCATGCACTGAGGTGATGGAAGCACTGGGATTATAAAGGCAGCAATGTGGCACAAGCACCTGGAGCACACTGGCAGCAAGGTGGCACAAGCAGCAGGGCAATACGGGCACCGGGTGACATACTGAGGTGACACAGGAATGAGTAAGGTGGCATGGGAACATACAAATCCCAGGGTGACATCAGCACCAGAGCCCTGTGGGCACTGGGAACACACAAGCAGCTGGGACCACACGAGGTACCAAAGTGACCAAGCGGTCCTTGAGGGTCACACAGGCACTGGGAGCACACAAACCGCAGGGGCTGAGGTGACACAGCCATCAGGGCCAGGCAGGCACCAGCACTGGGGTGCTCTGTTCACCCCCACACTGGTCCCTGCCCCACCGTGGCTTGTCCCCATCCGTGTCCCCATCCGTGTCCCCCCCGCAGGCCGCGGTGGGTGCGGGGTTGGAGGCGGCAGCGGGCAGGGGGGGCCCGCGGGCAGATGGTCACTCACTGATGAAGAGGTGGCGCTGGCCCTGCCAGCTGTCCCCCAGCCCGTGCACGAACGGGTGCCTGACCTGTCTCTGGGGACACAAAAGCGCAGAGAGTGAGCGGCCCCCGGGGCAGGGAACCCCGCTCCTGCCATCTTCCATCCGCAGCTCCTGGGGTCCCCATGGCCACCCTGAACCCCCTCACCTGCTGGGGTCACTCCTGGGCGCCCCCTCACCTGGATGCTGACTTCTTCTTTGCACTGTTTGAGGGTGTCACGGCGCAGCACCTCCACTTTGGGCACAACCTGGGGGGCGAGGCACTGTCAAGGAGAGGGGGGACAAGGGCAGCTGGGGGCACCCAGGGGCAGCACCCACCTTCACGGCGCAGACCTTCTCCCTCCCACAGTCCAGCACTTTGAGGATGGTCCCGAAGGAGCCTTTGGCCACGAAGCCCAGGATCTGAGGGGAGGAATGGGCTGAGCACGCCATGGAGATGGATTTGGGGGGCTTAGGCTGGGGTCCTGCGTGGGGTAAGGGGAGGGACACAGAGCACTCAGAGCAGAGGCTGGGGACACATGGGGACCCGGAGGACGCAACAGAGACCCCAGCAGGATTCAGGGGGACCCGGTATGGGACACAGGGACACGGGGGACAGGGACACGGGGACCCCAAGGAGGCAGCGGTGGATTTTGACAGAATGCACAGGACCCCCGCGGGTCCTCGGTGGGATGCCACGCTCCGGTGGGTGCGGAGGAACCGCGGTAGAACAGATCGAGACC
>NW_005054387.1:2573266-2586667 GCF_000277835.1 Geospiza fortis
TGCACGGTGACGCCCAGCCGTGACCGATCCCCCCCTATCTGGGACCCCCACTACACACCTGGGGGTTGCTCACCCACCCGTGACTGATCCCACCCGTACCCCAGGACCCCCGGGACTGATCCCAGCCCCTCTCCGGGAGCCCTCATTGCACACTCCGGGTCTCCTCCTTCAACCTTTCCTTCTCTCTCTGAGTGCTGCAGCCCTGAGGGGGTGCCTGCAGTCCCTGCTGAGCCCCGGCATGGCCCTGGGCTCACCGAGAGGACTGCAGGGGGGTAAAGGCACAGGCTGAGCCCAGGGGTGCCCTGAGCAACTGCTGGGGGAGGGCAAGGGGTGAAACCCCCAAGGATGGGGGCTGCCAGGCTGAGATGGAGCATGGTGCTGAGCCCAGCACTGCAGGGTGAGGCACTGCCCCGAGCCTGTTCCAAATTAAAAACTCTTTATTAAACTCTCTCCCGTTCCCCTTTTTCCCAGCCTGGAGCGATCCTGCTGCTTCACCAGGCCCAGGGGCTGGGCCCAGCACCCGCACAGCAGGGAGGGGGGGAAGCTCCCAGGGGCCCTTGGCACGAGGGTTCTGCACCCCATAAAGCAGCCCCGGAGCACCCTGTGCCCCACATGCCCGTGCTGCTCCACCCCTGCCCCACAACAACGGGGCTACCGAGGGCCTGCATGTGGCTGAGCCCTCCTCGGGCACCACTGAGCAGCACAGCCCCCCCTTCACCTCTGGGGTGTCCCCCCAGGTTGGGGGGGAGCACGGGCACCCCAAGTCCCTTCCCGGCCTGCCGGGTGCTGCCGTCATTTGCGCCTGCCGAAGATCGACTTCTTGCTGGGGTTCTTCTCGCCCACGCTCAGCCCGATGAGCAGCCGAGCCTTCTCGTCCTCCTCCTGCTGCTGGATGGTCCCGTCGGATTTGTTCTCCAGCTTCCCCCGGGCCTCCGCGCCCGCCGCCGGCTTCAGGCGCAGTTTCTCCTTGATCACCTGGCCCGGAGTCAGGGGGCTCAGCCACACCCCAGGTGACAGCCTGAGCCAGTGCAGCTGCTCCCCACGCTGGGGAACGTGCCACCCACCCTGGGGTCACCACCTCCATCCTGGGCAGAGCAGCTCTGGCAGCCTCAGGGATGTGGTCCCACGTACCTGTGCCACCAAGGCTTTGCGGCTGTCCCTCTTCACCGCCATGGCAAAGTCCAGCCATGTCCATGTGTTGTTGTGGTACTCCAGGCATGGCAGCACCAGGTTCAGGTCACCCCAGTCCACGCTGTTCTTCTCCCCCTGTGTGACAGAGATGTCAGGCAGTGTGGGGACGATGGCCCAGACCACCCCAAGCACACCCTGTCCCACTGGTCCCACACCTTGTAGCTGACACAGAGTGGCACCTGCGGGATCTTGATGTAGATGAAGGAGTTGTTCATGGCTGCACGCTCCTTCATCTTGTCGATGTCATCCACGGGATGCTGGGGACAGAGCAGAAGCCATGAGCAGAAGGGAAGGAGAAGGGACACAGCCAGGAACCAGCAGGGAAGGGACAGCCGGGCACTAGGCCACAGCATTGCTTCATCAGGGAGAGGTGAGAGCTGCTCTGGCACGGTGCTGGAAAAATGAGATACAGGGATCACATCAAGCGTGCAGGCGCCTGGTTGTAAAGGATGCAAATCCTCATGGTGGGAGGGAGCAGGAGAAAGCAGACAAGCGTAGGAGGGAAGTGTGGGAGGACATGGCTACCCAGCCCTGCAGTTAAGGAAAACAGACTGGCACCACAGCAGGGCTCTCAGATTCCCCCCTCACGGCAGCAGGAGGTACCTCAGGTGCTTTTCGGAACGATCTTCTGACCCCTGATGTCCGGTTCAGTCCCTGAGCAACTCCCTTCCCTGAGCCCAGCGAGTCATCGGCCCCGATCAGCTGCCGTGGCTTCACCACGGGGATCCCTGGGGCAAACAGGGTGCAAGGTGGTGTCCAGCCAGGGGTTAGCCACGACCCCAACCCTCCCACCATCTCCCTGTCCACAGGGGAGACCACAAATCCCTGTTCCTCAGCTCATGGCTGGACAGCAGCTGCCCACAAGCATAATCCTGGCTGTGCAGCCAGAGCAGCTCAAGGACATCCAGAGAGGAGGGTGATCATGAGCCTCTCACCTGTTGTCACCAGCTTGGACTTATCTTCCTCATCCCCCACCTCCTCCTCCTCCACATTACGGCCAGGGAAGAAGAAACCCATCATTCTGTGGAAGAACTGGTGGGTGAGCTGGATGGTGAGAGGCACCACGTTCACCTGTGGGGAAGTGACATGTCAGAGCCAGGCACACACTGCCTGTGCCCCACAGAGACCCTGGCACCTCCCAGCCGAGCCCTGGCACCTCAAAATGCTCCTTGATGGAGATGCCTCCCACGGGAGGCCGGACCTTGCTGAAAATCCTCAGGGCCAGCTGCCGGCCGGACTGGCAGGAGCTCTGGGGACGCAGCACCACCTGCAGGGAAGAGGATGGGTGGCTGAGGTGAGGACAGGCCACTCTGCCCACACCACGTGGGTCCCCAGGATGCAGAGCTGCTCCCCAAGCTGCCACTTGCCTTGTACACAGCGTTGGGCAGCAGGTTGTTCATGGTCACCCAGCCCAGTTCCAGCAGATGCTCAGCCGTGTCATCAGACTTGTTGACCTGTGCAGACAAAGCCATCAGCTCCCAATGTCCCCATCCCCAGCTCAGGGGCTGTGGGCACTGTCCAACTCCACACCTTGCTGTAGAGGAAACGCTGGAGCTCCAGCTCAGCAATGCCCAGCTGCCCATCCTCCTCTGTCAGGCGCCAGCGTGCCTGGGCAAAGTAGAACTCAGTCCTGCGTGCCACACTCACGTCCTCCGGCTGCTTTCGCAGCTCCATCTTGTTGGCTCGCTGCAGCTGGAAGTCCTTGAAGCACCTGCAGCACAGAGGAGAGAGCTGAGATGTGGGAGTCCTAGATACAATGCTGGGGAAAGCTGAGATCATAGAATCAGAATGATTTGGGTTGGACACCTCCCACTGTCACAGTTTGCTCCAAGCCCCATCCAGCCTATCCTTGAATACCACCAGAGATGGGGCAGCCACAGCTTCTCTGGGCAACCTGTGCCAGTGCCTCACTGGGAAGAATTTCTCCCTCATATCCAATCCAAACCCAGTCTCAGTTTAAAGCCATTCCCCCTTGTCCTACCTGATCAGTATGTTCAGCTCCTCACTCTCCAGCTGCAGGTCAGCTTTTTCCTGGCTCAGCTGCTGCTGCAGCCGGTGGTTCAGATCAAGCAGGACCTCGTTTTTGCTGTCATCCTTCAAGGACTGAAGGACAGACAACCCTCAGCACCCTCTGCCCCGGAGTGGGGAGCCCAGGGAGCCAGGGATGTGGGCTCACCTTCATGTTGGAGTACATCTGCTTCTCCAGCTGCCGGATCTGGGCCACGTGCTGTCTCACAGCCTCCTGCAGGTGTAGGATACTGCTGCGCTGCTCCTCAGGGTTGCTGGAGATCTCCAGCTGGAAACGCACCCGCTGCTTCTTCTCACTGTGCTCCTGGACACAGAACAGGGCAAGGTTAGGACTGCCAGGGTGCAGTGAGTGGCACAGACACCTGGAGCCCCGTGGGTACCTTGCGTTTGGGC
The DNA here is from genome assembly GCF_000277835.1 of Geospiza fortis. NCBI lineage: Eukaryota > Metazoa > Chordata > Aves > Passeriformes > Thraupidae > Geospiza > Geospiza fortis. The sequence goes on from NW_005054387.1 coordinate 2,576,879, forward strand.
TCCACGTGCAGCAGCAGGTTGTTGACTATGTCGAGGATCATTGCATACTGTGCGGGGTTGGTGGAGATCTCCAGGTCGTGGTGGATCAGGGTGAAGGTGTCCACAGCTCCTGCAGGGACACAAAGGGCAAGTGGGGCCTCAGCATGGCCAGAAATGTGTTGGGGATCCCTCCTGTATGCAGCCCTCTGACCTCAGCAGGGCCAAAAGAGATCACCCCTGGAGTTAGCCATGGGTCAGCCCAGAGCTCTAACCCCCACAGCACACTGCCTGGCTGCACCCACCCTCCTGCTTCTTCAGCAGATCCTCCTTCTCCTGGTTGGCAGGGGTCTCAGGGGGCTTTATCTGCGTGGCCAGCTCGGGGTCGATGTCGTGGCTGTAGCTGATGTAGTACATGCGGCAGCTGCAGCGAGAGATGATCCTCTGCACCTGCTGGGTCTGCTGGGCTTCCGAGGGCTGATTCCAGTCTGGGGACAGGCAGAGGGACCACAGTCAGACTGCAGTGTCCCAGCACAGTGGGACTGCACAGTGCAGGGCTTGGAGCATCAGCCACCTCCTGGAGCCACACAGGGACAGGACAGGCGCTCTCAGCTCTATCAGCCTTGGGGTCACACCCGAGTGGGACTGGGGTAGGCACAGCAGCCAGGGCTGTGGGCAGTACCTGTGGTGGTGCTGACCATGCCTCCCACTGCCTGCCCGCTCTCCATCAGCTCCTGCACCGAGTCCAGGCTCCGCTGACGATGCTCCTCAATATTTTTCACCTGGAGAAGCAAGGAGGCACTGCTGGCTGTCCCCACTTTCCCTGGTTTGGTTTGGCCAGGACACTGACAGCACTGCCTGTCCCCCATGTAGCTCACCCACCACACGCTCACCTCTAGCCAGAGCTGGCCATGCTCCCCCTCAGAGGGGCTGCTCTCTGTTGTGGCAAAGTACTGCATGCCATCCAGCAAACATGTCCAGGATGTCTTCTGCTTCAGAGTGTCCCCGTACCAGGCAGGGTGGTGCTGGCACTGCAGCAGCTGTGCCTTCGCAGCAGACACGATCACACAGCCCTCTGTCTCTGCACCACGCAGAACCATCTGTGGAGGGAAAGACCCCAGGGGTCTGACGGATCTTTCTGGGGCAGGCACAGCCCCTGTCAGAGCCAGGCTGTGGGGACAGGCAGGTACCTGGCAGTTGACCAGCTCAATGAGGCAGTTGCGGTTGTAGATGTCGTCGGTCTGGCAGGCGGCGATGCCGCAGAGCTGCTCGCTGGCCCCCGACTCCTCTTCTGTGAAAACCACAAACTTGTCCGTCTCCTCAATGAGCTTCTGCAGCATGTAGGCTCCTGGGGAAGGAGAAAGGTCAGTGCAAAGCTGTGGGGGGATGTCACAAATATACAGAATGAAAACAGGCACAGCTTTGAGCTGTGGGCTTCCCCTTGCTCCTCTCTCCCCACTGTGCTCACCCCCTGAGGAGGCTCTCTCAGGACGGCCACTGGTGATGGGAGCGGTCACTCTGGCAGGGATGGAGTGAGCAGAGAGTGGGCCACGTTTCAGCTTCTTGGCCTGCAGCTGTGTGTCGATCTTCAGCCCCTTCAGGGCCTCGGTGGACAGGTTCCGCTTGAGCACAGCCGCTTTCTTGTAGCCATCGTAGAGGCCGAAGGCGATGTCCCGGTTCGTGGTGGTCCAGGACGCCCGCAGGTCCACCAAGTGCAGCTGATGCGTGTGGAAACCGTCGTCCCCATCACGCAGGGGCAGCTCCTGGGCACAGAGGGACAGTGCCTCAGCACAGCAAAGCCACCCCTGGTCCTGCCCAGTGGCCTCATGCACTGGGATTATGAGCCCTGCCAGCCTTTCAGGCAGAGCTTGGGGATTAGAGCCCAGATCACCCCAGTGACCACAGCATGGGCACTAAATCAGGTGCTTGGATTGGAGGCCCTGAAATTCTCTCTTCCCCAGACAAATCCCTTCCCCATTGCATCCAACAACCAACATCCCCTTGTCCTGGAGTTGCCACCAGGCCAGCACAAGCTGCTGTGCCCTGTTTGCAGTGGTACCTCCTCAGCCGTGCGGTTGCTGTGCCGCTGGTAGGTGAGGGAGGACAGGCTCAGCAGGTGGGTTTTCTTCACCAGAGTGTCGAGCTGGTGGTCAGCATTCTCATCACAAGTGGAGGCCATGAGGTGCACGGTGACCTGGCTCAGGTCACTCACCATCTGTGTGATGCTCCACTCCGAAATGAGGCGTCTCATCACCGTGCCAGCTGGGGGACAGGGACAGGGGTCAGCCAGGGCCCTGCTGTGCCTGCAACTGCTGCTGGCAGGATTCCCACTCACCTTGTGGGATGAGCCTCTGTGTGCCCCGAGTGAAGATGTGTCCCTGGCAGCATTCCACCTGGATCCCCCGCTGCTGGGCAAAGGAGGCCCAGTAATGCACCTTGAGAGGGAGCAGAGAGCAGAGCTGAGAGTCCAGCAGAGGCAGAGCAGGGAGGAAACACTCGATTCCCTGGGAATTACCTGCAGCCGAGGGAAGAGTGCAGTATAGGACAACTGCTTGTAGTGCTGTCCCAGCTTCTTCTTGCTGGGTTTCATGTTGTTGAAGAGCTTCCCACGGCAGATGGGCCGTGTCACGCTGGTCCACGTGGCCCAAAAATTCTGCATCCAGCGGAGGGTGCTGCTGTAGAGCAGGATCCGGGGCTGGGAGTACTCTGAGAATATACCCACCATCAGCCAGCACCATGGGGCCAGGACCCAACCCACAACAAGTATGCCCTGCCCTATCCCCACAAGGGATCCCCAGGATGCTGTCAGCCACCTTTACTGGGTTGTGTCAGGTCCATCCGGATGGAGAGGTTGAGGTTCTCGGAGCGGAAGGCACGGTAGGAGTCATACTGCTGCCCCACTGGCACCTCGGGCAGGAACTCGGGGGAGCGCAGCACCACGCCGTGGTGGTCATGGGGGTTCCCATGGCACAGCCACTGCAGGTCCAGTGTCATGCACAGGTCAGGCAGGTGCAGGAAGCAGCAGTCGTCATATCTGAATGTAGAAAGAGACCCCAGTCACCCTCCAGCACTGGTGAGGGCCCCCCATGCTCGTGGCCCCACACTCACTTGGAGGCTGTCCGGACATTGATATCCAGGTTGCCCTTGAAGACAAACTGCCCGGGCTTCCAGTGGAAGGAGAGTTGGCTCCACTCCCAGTGCATGTTCTCTGTAGTGTTGTAGGGGTCCTGCAAGGCAGGTGTGAGGAGAGGCAGGTGTGAGCTGACCCCACACCATGCTGTTCCCCAGTCCAGAAGCACCCACCTCGGTGGCCAGCTGGTGCAGGTTGGCCTGTTCAATGTCCATGTGCCAGTTTCCATGGAAGAGAAGGCGGCTCTTGTCCCACCAGGGCAATGGGGCACTGGGGTCCTCTGAGGGCTTGGTGAGGAGATCCACACACTGGCCGATGAGGGTCCAGGCTGGGTCCCAGCAGGGCCCCCACACGATGGTGTACTGGGAGATCACAGCTGGGAACACAGAGGTTGGCTCTTGGCAGCCATTTGCCCTGTCCCTACCCCACCAGAGACCCCCACATCCCTCCAGGTCTTACAGTGAAAGTCATGGTAGAACTTCAAGGGTGGCATGTTCCTCTCCACCGTGGCATCGCCCCAGGGCAGCCCCAGCTTCAGGAGCTGGCGGCGCCGGGAGCAGGCCTGGCCACACTGCTCAGCCCCAAGCAGCCGGCCCGAGAGCTGCCAGTTCCGGATCTCAAACAGGTACCGGGGGTAGTCACGGATCCGCACTGCAGGGGGAGGAAGGGCTGAGGGATGGGGCAGCAGAGAGACAGGCAGCCCCCCACTCTGGGACACAGTAGGAGCCATCATCCTGTCACATCTCTGCTTCCTTCCCACTCCCTTTGAATTTCCAAAAATCGTCTTCCCTCCCTGGTTACACACCACGTGGTGCCAGGCCAGGCCACACAGCCATCATGCTGTCCTCCAACGGCACCCTCCCACAAAGCAACTCACCAAAGAAGCTGCCAACTGTGCCCTTCATCATGCGGCACCACTGCGTGACCATCTCCAGACCCTCTGGGGGGAACGGGCTGACGTCATCCATGTCCCTCATCTGCTCCAACACACGCTCCGTGCCATGGAAGGACTCATCAGCCATGGCCACCAGCTCCAGGTGGGCCAGGGTCCAGGTGAGGAGGGCCCTCCTCATGGGCGTGTTGGCGTAGAGGCGCCGCGAGCGCTGGATGTAGATCTCGATGTTCTTCTTCTCCAGCGAGGCGTAGAGCTCCTCGATCTTGCGGGCAGGCAGCAGCTCCCCATGCTGCTTGCGCAGCGCGGCCACCTTGGCGTCCAGCAGCTGCAGGCGCTTGGCGCTCTCCTTGCTCTCGTCCTTCATCAGCTCGTAGTTGTCTCGCAACTTGACCTCAAAGACGTCATCCAGGAAGACCCAGGAGAAGTGGGTGACTTTGAGCAGGAGGTCGGGGGGCAGGGCCGTGCTGGAGGGGCGCCCGGGTCGGTGCAGGCCCTTCAGCCATTTCTGCACGCCCACGGCAGCGTCCAGCGTGCGGGAGAAGTCGTACTGGTAGGGGAACTCGATGGTCACGCTGGCGAAGGAGAAGGCCCAGCCGCGGTTGCGGAGGGTGCGCAGGGTGGGGAAGGCGTCGCGGTGCCGGACGACCTCCTCCAGCTCCGGCAGCAGCTTCACCTCCACCTCCTTGAAGCTGAAGATGCTGTGTCCATACAAGCCAGCGGCCAGCTCGGGGCAGCTCAGCTCCAGGGACAGCGACAGGAGTCTTTTGGGAGGGGGCCCTTTTGGCTGGAGGGGTGCTAGTGACTCAGTAGGGGTGGCTGGGTGGGACACGGGGCTCTCTGGGGGCAGGGAGGGAAGCGTCCTGTGGCCGAGGGCGCTGCGCAAGGCCTCGTGGCACTGCAGGGTGGCCAGGGTGTGATGGTACAGGTGCATGTGGTCAGGTGGGCTCCACAGCACTGCCAGCCCCTCGCCGCACTGCACCTGCACCAGAGAGAGTGAGCAGGCACCACGTCACTGCCAGGGCCAGCACAGAACAGCCCCGTCCTCCCCACAGCACCTTTCGTGCCAGCCAATCCTCCCCGTGCCCCATCTACCCCAGAACAGGACAAAGCAGTGGCCCAACAGCCAAACCAACCTCCAGGGAGCGGATGCTGCTGTGGTAGGTGACAGAGAGCACAGAGACATTGGCCACCGGGTTGGGGATGGCAGGAGCTTTGCAGCACGGCTGCATCTTCTCAGTGATGCTCTTCACCAAGGCCAGCACCATGCCCTGGACGCTGAGCGTGCAGCTCTCAGCACTTCCCAGGACAGTCAGCGTGTCCAGCCGCAGCTCCAGGGCACCTGGAGAGACAGCATGTCAGTGCTGGAGGCACAGAGGAGGCACAGCACAACATGCCAGGTTCATCTGACTGCGGGGTTATTCCAGGACAGCCATCTGGGATCAGTTTGGATGCTACTTACCCACTACAGCTGAGAGTGTGAACAGGTTCACATCCTCCACCTTCAGATCCACCTTCCAGAGCAGCCCCCAGGGCTCACTGGAGGCAGAGGGTGGCTGCTTGGCAAGTTCAGCCCCACCAGGCTTTGGGCAGAACAGGGGCAGGACCCTGGCCAGGCACTCAGTGCAGGTGTCAGATGATTCCACTTGCAGCCCCCGGATGGTGCAATCCAGGAAGAGTGTATCTGACTGGGCACTGGACATGCCCAGGGGCTGGTTGTAGCTGCCCTGCAGGACAAACAGAATGATCACTCTCAGGCTGCAGGACATCCCTGTGCCACCTACATGGAGTCTGAGACTGAAAGCCATCCCTTGGTCCCTCAGCTCGCCCCTCACCTGGAGGTTGAAGGAGTCGAGGATGAGGGCCTCTCCCCACACGTGCATGTTGGGGGGATGTGGGGCACGCTGGATGTGGGAGTCGTTGCCCACTCGCCAGCACAGGTGGTCCACGGCCACCACTGCTCGCTGGTGCACGCTCTGCGGCCGCAGGTGCTGGTAGTCTGTGGGCACAGAGGAGGGGGGAACTGCAGGCAAGGCTCACACAAACATGGGCACCCCAGACACAACCAGGCAGGGATCCACAGCCCCTGCCCACACACACACACACACGGGCAGCACCACCTTCTCCATTCCCACCCTGCTGCCTCTCTGTCAGACCCCAAGAAGAGCCCAGCACCTCCCTGATCCAGCCTGTACCTGCAGAGATGGAGTTGAAGCCCAAGGCGAAGGGTGGCGTGTCCCCCAGCTGCACGGACACATTGACGTTGGACAGCGAGGCACACAGGATGATGGGTGCTAGGATTTGGGGATAGCTCCTGCACAGGACAAGCAGGATGGGCTGTTACTGGGAGCCTGGCAGGGAGCAGGCCCAGAGGGATGTCCTCTCTGCAGGGGCTCCCTGATCACCTCCTGACCAACCTCCCCACCCCACAGGTGGTGCACAGATAAGGTGCTGAGTGCCCAGGCACCATGCCAGAGCATGGCCAGCAAGAGGAAACAAGCTGTGATACCAGCAGCTGCACTGAGGCCAAGTTTACCTTCCCTTGTGCCCTTGGCTGGGGACAGGCACCGCCTGGCACCTGTATTCCTGTGCCAACAGCCCCAGCCAGTGCGAAAACTCTTGGTGACGGTAGTGGATGATGCAGGTGTTGAGCAGCACAGCAGCCGAGAGGTCAATGGCTGTGACCTAGAGCAGGGAAAGGGCCAGGTGGCAAAAAACTCGTGCCAGGAGCCAAACCAGCCACCCCCAGGGGACAGAGTGTGCCCAGCGCTCGCTCACCTGCACACTGGTCTTCAGGGAGTTGAGGCACACGATGCGCTGGCGGCTCTGGGACAGGAGAAGGCCATCTGGGGGGACACAGGAGCACAAATGAGGGGTGGCAGAGGGCAGTGATGGCAGCCCTGTCCCATCAATGCCCTCCAAGCTACTTGCCCTCCAGCTGGAGGTCTACACTCATTTGGTCCAGGTCTGAGGTGGGCGTGAAGTTGCGCAATGGGATTTGCTCCTCCTCACGCTGATATAGAAACTGCAGCAGCTTCAGGCTCCAGGTGAGGTGCCTGGAAGACACAGGGAGTCACTGCCAGGAGGGAACTGCACTGTCACGTCCTCCATCTCCCTGTCTCTCATCAGCAGCTGACCAGCATGCTGGCATGGACAAACACAGCAGCCCAGCTGCAGCACAGCCCAGTGCTCTCATCCCATCGCCTGAGGATCCTGTCAGCTGTCCTGCTGGAGAACCAGCTCACATGCCTTCCTCCCTCCCCAAGAGCCCAGCTCAGTCCTTCCCACTGGAGCGGGCTCTAGGACTCACTCTCTGCAGTCTAGCAGAGCCAAAGGAGAAGAAGGGAACGGCACAGTTGTCCCTAGGTCCATGTCCCCAGCATTACTTTGACTCAGACAGCCCCTCACCTCTTCTGGCTGTTCATGGACAGCACCATGCTGGTGTTCTCCAGCTTCATCTCCACCCTCCTGGGGATGAGCTTCAGTGTGTCCCTGCTCAGCACAGACAGGGATTTCGAGGGCTCCCCTGGGCCTGGAGAAGGACAGAGAGAGTCACGGGAAGGACCTGCCCAAACCCCCACACTCAGGAGTGAGAGGGAGTGATCCCACAGCCAAACACCTCTGGCTCCAGTGCAACCATGGGGGCCACCAGCCCCTGCCCTGCCCCAAACTTGTTCCTGTCCTTGTCCTGACCTGTGCTAGGCTCTTCCCCCACGCTGCTGTGCTGGGCCCCAGCAGTGACGTGGTGCAGGAGGGGGCTGCAGAACAGCCCCTCGTGCAGCTCTGCCTGCAGCGTGCGGACGCAGAGCCGGACGCCCACCAGGCGCCGCTTGCTGCTGATCTCCAGCGACAGGGAGAGCGCCAGGGCCAGCTCTGCCAGGCACGTGTCATCCTGTGCACAGGGGACACAGCAGGGAGCACACAGGGAGTCACACACTGCCCTCCCAGCGCCTGCTGCAGGTGGAGAGCTGGGCACAGCAGACAGCCCAGCACCTGGCAGCATCACCCAGCCTCGGGGACACCTGGGACAGGTCCTCAGCGTGTCCCAGAGAGGCAGTGCCCAGGTTCCAAGTGTGGCATTTCTCCCTCCTCCAGCACTCACCAGCTGGCTGCTCCGGAGCACTTTGCTGTTCACCTTTGTCAGGCTCACCTCGCACGTCAGGCTGGGGAGAGCAGAGAACAGAAGGAGGATGTGGGTCTTGCTGCTGCCAAAACAAGTTCCTGCCCTCTTTCCTGTGGGACACAGGGACCCTCAGGTCCCTGCTCCAAGTGCTCCCGAAAGCAGAGCATGCCCTAACTCCATGCACGCCACATTATTGAGAGAACGCACAACTCAAGCTTCCTGTGACAGGAAAAGGAACCAGGCCAGCCTCAGAGGAGGTTAATGCGTCACACCACAGGTGACATGGGATGCTGCTGAGTGGGACAGAGAGAGGACACACACAAGGCTGGGCTCAGAGGAGCTTCCCTGCCCTGGAAGCAGACAGGGGTACGAGCACAGCATTACCTCTTCCCATTGCCATTGAGGAGGAGACGTGTCTGGCTGGCCTGGATGTGCCAGAGAGACTCTGAGGTGGCCACGTGCAGAACCATGATGTTGATGGAATCCATGTGGATGGAAAAGAGCTGGGGGGAAGGTGCTGCTGTGAGGGATACCCGACAGCAGTGCAGCCCACAGCAGCCTCTCACCGAGCCAGTGCCTCACCTGGCTAAGGAGCCTCAGCAGGGAGGGTTTAAGGGTCAGCTCTGTCCTGCTTTCATTTCCATCAGCTTCTCTGGGAGCCTCCGGGACAGACGGCTGGAACCCAGGGCCTTTCTGGAGATCCGTGCGGATTCGCACCTCGCCAAAACACAGCTCAAAGTAGCGCCTGGGGAGCAACAGCACAGGCAGCTCTGACAAGAGCTCACACTTGGCACGCCTGGCCCTGCCACCAGGGATTCCCCCTACCCCAGGGATGTGCAGGACCAGCACAAGGGCACCCACAAGACACCATCACCTCCAAGCGTGGGTCACTCCCTCACAGAGCTGACCACAGGGCAATAAGGATGGCAGAAAGGTGTAAAGGCAGCAGGATGGCAAGCAGGGCGAGGGGTGAGGCAGACCCCCAAAGGGAGCAGGCAGGGAGCTGGGGTGGGGGCACGTACGGCAGCTCCCGGCTCAGTTTGCTGGAGATCCAGACGTTGTCGATCTCCTGTAGGGACACACAGCTAGGTCAGAGAAGAAACAACTTGGCTCTGCCTTGTGATGCTCATCTCAACATTCCCACTCCACTCCCAGTGCCTGGGATCATGCAAGGAGCAGCCAAAACCCCAAGTCTGGCCATAGAAGGAAGGGCCTGGCACCAGCCATGAGGGTGCTCAACATGAGAGTGGCTCCATGGATTTGCTGCCAGCCTGGAAGTGACAGCAACCACCCTCCCTGCCTTGTCTGGCAGCGACCACCCCTTGCCCAGGTACCCACCACAGTCTGCTGCTCCCGCTGGAACTTGAGGCTGATGTTCTGGGCCCAGAAGAAGCCAAAGGAGCCGATCTTCAGCTCTGCATGAAGCTTCTGCCGGCACCAGGTGACAGCCAGGCGACATGCCAGCCATCTGTGGGGACAGGGGAAGGCCAGGGTCAGCCTCCCCACTGGGGCTGGGGTCTAGGGATGCTCTTCATCCTCTGAGCACCAGCTCCAGTACCCACAGCTGCAGAGGAGCTCCAAAGGACTCACGGTGGGGAACAGACCCTGCAGGACCACCCCCAACAATCCCTGAGAGCCCCCTCCCAAGACCAGACACCTCCACACCCC
>NW_005054387.1:2587380-2589260 GCF_000277835.1 Geospiza fortis
CAGCGCCCCGCCAGGGCCGCACCGGCATCAGGACGGAGCGACAGCAGAGTGGGGACACGGGGACGGAGGGACAGCGGGGACACCGGGATGGGGACAGGGATGGACCGCGGCGGCACCAGCATGGAGACAGCAGGGACATCAGGACAGCACCGGCACAGGGGTGACACCGGGCAACACCGGCATGGAGACAGCAAAGACACCGGGACAGCACTGGGATGGGGAGACAAATGACACCCGGGCGTAACTAGGATGGGGAGAGGAGTGACACCAGAACAGGGACAGAGGTGGCACCAGGATGGGAGAGGAGTGACACCGGGCCTGGCACTGGAGTGGAATGACGGGGGTGACACAGCAGGTCCGGCACTGAAATGGAGTGAGGAGCAGGTGGAGTGACACCAGGTCTGGCACTGGGATAGGGCAAGCGCAGATGACACCAGGTCTGGCCTCCCAGTGCCAAAAGTCCCCTGCATCCCCCACACAAACAGCCACGCCACAGGGCAGAGTTCAGCACTTTTATGGCCCCAGGTCCTTGCAGGGCATGAGGAACAGTTTGGGGTACAGCAAGGGGTACAGCTCCCAGGGACAACAGTCCTTTAAGGGCAAGGTCCTTGGACAGTATGGGCTGCAAAGGGACAGGATGGGAGCTTGGGAATGTTTTGGGTCAAGTCTGGATGTTGGGCTTGGCTTTGTGCTAATTTGGGATGTTTGGACCTGCTTTGTGCCGATCTAGGATGTTTGTCTCTGTTGTGGCTCAGGTCTGGGATCTGCTCTGTAGTGGTTTTACGATGTTGGGAGCTGCTTTGGGTCAGCTGGGGCCTGTTTAGTGTCAGATTTGGGACAATGGCATCTGCTCCACTTTGAATTCAGGACATTGGGACCTGCTTTGTGCTGGGGCCCTGTGTCAGTGGTGTGTGTCAACCCTGGGTGGGGACAGGAGCCATCCCCTGGCCTCAGCAGTCCCAAACACAGCAGGGCAGCGCCCAGAAGCTCAGCATCAGTCTGTCCGTCCCTCACAACTCGGCATGGTACTGCTCCACTTGGAACGCCTCGCTGGGCTGCATGAAGATGCCCTCCATCACCTTCCAGTAGTTATTCTGGCTGGAGGCGGCCATGCCGTGCACCTCCTTCTGCCCGTGGATGGGCCGCCCGTACTGCTCGCCCGTCACCGAGAGGAAGACGTCGGTGGAGGTGTGCTGGAAGCGCACCTCGTCCTCCCGTGCCCAGTAGGTGCCACTGCACACCACGGTCCAGTCGTCCAGGTAGTCACCCTCGCCAGCCTCCCCGAATGCACTCACCTCCTGGGGGTGAAGAACAGCTTGTTTGGGGCCGGGATGAAAAAATGCAAGGGGGAGGTGGGCAGAGGGATCTGGTTGTGATTGCGGTTCTGGTTGGGATTCAGGCACCAGCAGGGCACTGGGGAGTTGGGAGGGAGTTGGGAATAAGATGGGACTGGCAGGGACCCAGCTGGGACCAGGGAACAAGGCAGTGCTGGTAGGAACCCAGTGTGAACTGGGGAACAAGGTGATATCGGTGGGGACACGGGGGACACATCTGGGGCCAAGAATTAGGAAATGCTAGTAGACATATGAGGGATCTGGCTGGGAGAACCTAGGAGACTGACTGGGGAATAAAGTGGGGCTGGCAGTAACATGGGGGACGAGGGGACCCCAGGCGGGATGGGCAGGGACAGGAGCAACCCAGCAGGGCCTGAAGGGACCCGTCAAGAGCCGAGTGACAGGGCGAGCCCCATCACGCTCAGGGAAGCACACCGAGCCCGGGGACGCGGGCTGGTGATGCCCGGCCGGTACCTGGTTCCCGGAGAGCGGCGAGGTGAAGCGGTGGCTGTGCAGGTTGCGGCCGGTGCCCAGGTGCGTGAGGCG
>NW_005054387.1:2589985-2610234 GCF_000277835.1 Geospiza fortis
AGCCGCCGCCCCTGCTGCAGCGGGGTAGCGCTGGCACGGTGCGTGGGGAGAGCTGTGGGTGTGAGGCGATGGCGTGGGGAGCGTCGGGATGCTTTTCTTGGAGCGGGGAAAAGGGCCTGACCTTCGTTTCTCGCCGCACTGGTGGTCCCGGATCTCCCTGGGGTGTAATTCCCGGATCGCTGCTCCGCCGGTGTGATTCCCAGACCTCCGCATTAGGCCTTGCAAACTTCTTGCGAGGTGCTCCCTGAAAAGCCAAGGGCCTGGGAGAGCCCTTTTGAGTTTAATAAATGACTGAAAGGTATCAAATCTTTGATTGGCACTCATAGTGGAGTGAGGTTATTGTGGAGTTTCGTAGTCATCTCTGCTGCTTTTTTTTTTTTCCCTGAATACAATGATGTGGAGAAGGAAGGTTACACCTAAATTATTGAGGATAACTAAACTGTGAAGTTGCAGGGAATAGATAACACCGGGTGGGAGTGCTAGTGTGGTAGATGAGATAGGGCAGAAGGTGTGAGGAAGGTAACAAACATCACAAAATTGGCTCTACATCAGCTCTTCCTATTCAGGGAAGAGCAGTAGGTGTCTTAACAATTGTTTCTTTTAAAACGACTTCAACACCCCATTGGAGCCTAAGAGGGATATTTTGAAATTAAAGGAGGAGAAAATGAAATAGAAAACCTTGTTATGCTGCTGAGTAAATGGTTGGCAGTTTGTGTCCTGGCAATTCTGGTTAGACCATCCCAAAAAGGGAGCGCTGTAAAACGCAGGGGCAGGAGCAGAGCAGGTTTTTGGGCAAGCAAGAGCCTTCATGTCCTCACCTTAGGGGAGAAGCTTGCTGACAGGAGATATGATCCAGGTGCATGAAGTCATGGGCAGGACAGAGAAAGCGAGGAGGGAGCATCAGTTTTCTGTTTCTGGCCGGAAATTACGAGGCAGCAGGGCTAAAATAAACAGGCGGAAGCGTTTTTTCACACAACGTGCTATTAAATGTGTCACCCTGCCACAGGATGTGCTGCCACCTGATAGCATCGGGGGTGGTGGGACCTGCAGCAGCGTTAGAACCAACAAAGCAGGTATGGGAAGTTCCTGAGCTGTGGTGGCTGCCTGGACTTTCCCCATCATTGGTCCCCAGTCATCACTTCCCCCTGTGTTCCTCCCACTGAGCAGGGTGGGAGTGTCAGGTTCGGATGCAGACTTCAGAAATCTGCAAAACAGCTGTAAAAGCTAAATATGAAGTGATACATTGCTGATGTCAGGGCTGGCAGGCCCCAGTGGCCCTCAGAAGTCCGTGTGGATACCAAGAAATGCCTGTGAGGGAGAGCTCAGCATTGAGGTGCCTGTGAGGGTAGTTTGTCATGGTGGGAGTGCCTTGCAGTGCTTCACAGGGATGTTTCTGTCAGGTTTGTAAGCTTCAAATCAAAAGATGCCAAAATGATTTTGTCTGAGTTGTGTGGTGGGACATAGCCTGAAGATCATTGCTTAGTTATTGGTGTTAAATCCACACATTCCAGGTCAACCATGGCTTGCTTTTTTTTTTATTTTAGGAAAATTGATATTGATTTAACTGAGAAATTCACTGAGAGCTTCAGAGGTATCTGCAGTTCATTTGGGTTTTTCCCTGTTGGACATTTGTTGTCAGTCTTGAACTTCTGTGGAGGTACTTGGACTGTGCTTAAATTAATTTCACGAGCATTTAATTGACAAAATTAATAGATTTGGCTTCCTTCGGCTCTGCATTTTGAGTTGAGTTCCCCATCTCTCTTATTCTCCCAGAGCTTTCTGAATCCTCTGGTTTGACCCATTGAAATGTGGCCATGAGAGCTGGTGGTCTGTGGTGGCTTTGCAGTGTGGTTCCCTGGATCTCTGTGATCCTAAATGGACTGTGAGTTGAATCATGAAGTGGCAGAGGTTCGAACCATCCCTGCCCAAGCACTCTCCCCTCCAAAAAAAAAAAAACCCACAAAACAAGTGTTAATGTGGGATTGATGTAGTTGGGGAGAAGTCAAGGGCTGTCTTTGCTGCACCCATGCTGTCCTAAAGCCAAGATGAGCACCTGGCTTTGTTGGTTTGTGTATTCACACTGCTATCCCGAGGTTGATTGCTGAATAATAAATATGTCTTGCTCTGAGGACGCTGCTTGGTTATTCTCTGAACACCACTGAGGTCTCCTGCCTTAGGTGGCGTCCCTGTAGCTGGGACAGTGTCAGATGTTTCTGCTTTCTCTCACCCCATACCTGCTCAGGTGAAGCTCTTGAGGGACATTTCTATTCCCAGTGTCCATGTTTTTTATCACACTGGATGTGTGAATGATTTCTGAAATCCTCAGGCTCTCACAAAGCAGCACTTGTTGTAAAGGCCCTGCCTCACCTCACAGAGTCTGCAGCCAATGTCCATCTTGGTCCTGCCCTGATCAGAACTCAGTGGTCCCAGTTAAAAGGAGCTTGTGGACTCTAGATCAGTGCCACTGTGCCCTTGAGCTGAGCAAAGTGCAGACACTCCTGATCAGAACAGCTGGGCTGGCCCAGCACTCCTTGGTCCAGAGTCTTTAAACCCTTCTCGGGTCTCTCTCCGTGTGACTGCACCAAGTTCTGCCTCTGCACCTCTGCCCACTTCCCTGGCTTGTGTTGTTTCAAATTAAAGCCTTCCTGGCACAGAGGGTGGAAGAGGCGCCTTTAATCAATATGTGATTTAATATATTGTATCTCTTTTCCATGCTAAGTGACATCCCTGCTGTCCTGAGGTGAATTTTGCTGGAGCTGAAGGCACCTGGGTTTGTGGGTGGTTGGCTCGTGTGGAACCTGCTTGGCTGGATCGTTAAATAAGATGGTTTTCTCGAGTACTGTTTGTTCCCCGTGTCCAGATAAATTTGAATTGACATGGAGTAAAATTGCCAAGAAATTTTAGAGCAAGTGATGGGGAAGAAAGTTGGAATCATGAGTTAAACACTTCACTGGCAGAGAATGGTGAAATTGGATGTTGGGCTTTGACAAGGTGGGTTTGTGTATTGATCATGGGCAGGAGATAAACGAGGTTATTAGACTTGGAAATGCTCTAGGAAAAGCCACTCAGCCTGCAGGTTTGTGTATGTTAATACACCCTGGTGAATACCTGGAGCAGGAGGATTGGTGAGAAAGTGTGAAGTTGACAGAATATTCATACACAGGCTGGTAAACATAATCCCTGTTTCTGTATTATGTGTGCTCACATGATTCATCAGTGCCATTTGCATCAGGAACACACATTAACACATCAGTGCTGCCCTCTGAGGTGGTATTTCTGAGAGGGATGCTTAAATTACAAGTGTTTAACTTCTAAAGTGTCCTCTTGAGGATGGGGATCCCACACTGAACCAGAGCAGCCACGTCCTGGCTGGATGCAGAGCAGTAGCCTTGGCCTGCTGTGATTTCTGCTTGTCTGGAGCATCCTGCACAGAAGTTGGCCACAGCCACATATTCTGCAGCCAAGGAGTATGAGCAGCTCTCTCCACTCGTGTCTGAAATCTGGCAGAGGTCTTCCCCTCATCTTTGTTGTGGGTTTTCTTTAATGAGATATGGATGACACGTTCCTTCAGAGCTGCTCGTATTTTAAGACTTAAAAGATCATCCAAGATCAGCCTTGGACCTTTTAACTCTAACTGAGCACTAAGTCCCTGATTTTCTCCAAGTTGTTGTGTTTGTGCAGCAGATGTGTGGATCTCGGGGCAGAACAAGAAATCCTGCACACGAGAAGTGTCATGGCTAAGCCTCGATCAGGTTGTTCTGTATGGGACTGATTTCCTTCAGTGGGTTGTTTGCAGTGGGGAAATGATTATGGGAATGTTTTAAAGTGTATTTGTTTAGGTATCATTCCCTGCCATATGGAATTCTTTCCTCATCTTTTTTTCCTCTGCTGTTTTTGCGTGTTTGTGTGTTGAATTACATCAGATGTAATTTAACATGGAGGTTTTGGCTTTAGATCTGACACCTCTGAACTGCTTTTTGTACTGCTCCTTCCCAAAGGCCTGTACTTCTTCCTGGGCTGGCGTTTTCATCCTCTCAGCCATTTGAGTTCATTTGGTTTTCCTCATAGCTGACTCTTGTAAGGTTCAGTTGTTTTGATGTATGTAAAAGGGAGATTAAAAAAAAAAACTTCCTTTGAAAATTTCAAAAATATCAATGAGTTTGTAACCACCAGAAGTGGAAGGCTCAGAGAAACAGAACTTGGCAAACACTTTCCTTTGTGCCAAGCTTGATTTATGTTGTGTGCAGAAATCCCAGTTGAGAAAAGCATCAAACAAAAGGTTCTGGATATAAAAAGCACACTGGTTTTGTAAAAAACATGCTGGTTTTGTAGTTTTCTTGTTGCTTCTTCAACTCTGGATGGAGGCCTCTGGCATGGAACATCCTGGCTGTGGCTCTGGCTTGTGGGCAGCCACAAACCCCCTGTCCCAGCCCAGGACCCCCAGGCCCCTCCCCAGTTTGCTCTGTGTGCTCTGCAGAGTCACTTACAGATGGTGATCGTGGCTCAGTCAAGGCCCTTTCCAGGGTCACCCTGGCTTCATTAACTGAGTGAGGATTAATCATATTAAGATCCTAATTAGCTGGGCTGTGTGCCTGACATGGTGCAGCATCAGTGGGAGCCTTCCCAGCGCGTGGGAGGGGGTGGATGGGCTGGAGGCTCTGGCTGTGTGCACGTTCCAGCCCCAGGAGCCACGACTGCTGCTGTGACAGCCCCTGCCCTCCTCACCCAGACACGGGCTGGCAGGAGCTGGCAGCTCTTGGCTGCTGCCTAATCTCTGCTGACAGGGATGTCCAGGCAAGGTGGACACTGGGTAATTCAGGGCCTCTGTAGATAATTTGAAACCCTTCTTGCTTTAGCTGCCTTCTCTCCAAAACCTGAAGGGGGAAATGCTTGTGTTCTGCTTGCTCAGCTGATGCCAGGGATGTTTCCTCTTTCCCCAGCTGCTGTCTGAGAGGTTGCAGCCATGTCTGACTTTGTGGAGAGCGAAGCAGAGGAGTCAGAGGAGGAATACAACCAGGATGGGGAGGTTGTACCCAGAGTAACCAAGAAGTTTGTAGAGGAAGATGAGGATGGTGAGTTTGCCGAATTGTCCATGTTCATTGCTGTACTGTTCTGCATTCTGTGGCTCTGCAGATGGAGCAATAACTGTGCTATAACAGCAGGGCCATCTGTAGTCAATAATCTCAGCTGTTTGAGTGCTTCCCTTCCTCCAAGTGCTCCAAGTGGTATTTATAATTGGCAATAAAAATACGCTGCTTCACCCTCGTGGGAATTGCAATCACACAGTTTGATAGTAAATGGTAAAAGCAGAGGAATTCTCCCAGTGTGACCACTCCACCTGTTCCCTCTGCAGAGAGAGCACGAGACAAGAAGTGGGGATCTGGCAGGAGCAGCTGGCTGGGTTCTGTGTCAGTAAAAGTGTTCAGTTCAAACTCTGTGTGGATGGTGTGGAGGAAGATGCTGCTTGCACAGGTGCCAGTGGATAACCAGTAAGTGTCTAACACGTGCTGCTCTTCATCCCAGATGAGGAAGAGGAGGAGCTGAACCTCGATGATCAGGATGAGCAGGGGAACCTGAAAGGATTCATTAACGATGATGACGATGAGGAGGAGGAGGAGGAAGCCAGTGACTCTGGAGACTCCGAGGATGACGTTGGCCACAAAAAGAGAAAGCGCAGTGAGTTTTGTGATGGTTGTTACTAGCAGGGCATGGGGTAATGCTGGCAGAGAACACCCTCTGCCCTGGCCTGTGCGAGCTGTACCCTTTTGGGTGAGAGCATTCCCAGATTAGCAAAGGGAGAGTGTAACTTGGCTCTGCTATCTTCTCTAGCTTTTGATGACCGCCTGGAGGATGATGACTTTGACCTCATTGAAGAAAACTTGGGCGTTAAAGTCAAAAGAGTGAGTTGTGTTCTCATGCTGCTGTTAATGTTGTGGGGTGTTTTAGCACAGGGGAGGGTGGGCTCCAGCCTGGCATGAGCAGACAGTGCCTCACATCAGCTCCTGCCCTCTTGGAAAGGGAGAGCTGAGTGCTTAAATAAAGCAGGATCTGTCCCTGCCCAAGCGACTGGGACCTGGCTTCCCAGAGTTTGCAAAACACTTATTTCTGGTGCCTAAAGTCTGCTGTGCTCCTCCCTTTCCACCTCTTCAGGACAGTCTCATCTTTCATCCCTGTGTGGTGCTAACCTCAAGGTCAGCACAGGCTGTTACGGGCTCTAAAGCTCTTTCTGAAACATTGCAGTCACATCAACCAGGCCAGCACTGGTGGTGACAGCATGCATGTGACACAGCTCCCAAGGGGTGGCTCCTCTCCCCTGTGTGCCTGGGCTCCATCCTGCTCCCTCCCAGGTGCCTCCAGAGGAAGTGCAGTGCTGAGCCAGAGGTTGTGAGAACTAACAAGGAATTGTCCTTGCAGCAAAAATTCAGGCGTGTGCGAAAAATGTCTGATGATGAGGACGATGAGGCAGAAGATTATGGAAAGGAAGAACACGAGAAGGAAGCCATTGCTGAAGAAATCTTTCAGGATGGTGAAGGCGAGGAAGGAGGGGAAGCTGTGGAAGCTCCTGTTGCTCCACAGGAAGAAGAAGAAGAGGAGGAGGAAGATGAATCTGGTGAGTGTGGATGGTCAGTTACATCCAGTGTTTGTCCTAGGATTAAAGCACAGGAACAAAGTTCAGACTTTCTCTGAATTGGAAGTATCCAAAAGACTGTGACCCTGTCATGGTGAAGCTCTTATTGTTCTGATTAGTACAGTCCTCAGAATTAAACATTTCTGGATGACAGGTTTAGTTTGTCTGTCTGAACCACTTTGTGCAGGAGCACATTATATGTGCTGAGGTCTTGAGCACCTCCCCTAAGCTGCCTCAGAAATGAAAATGCTTCAGAGGAAGGCACTCAAGGCACTGTTTAGTGCCTCATAGCACAGTGCATGCCTGCCCTAACTCTCTTCAGCATCAGCCTCTCACTGCTGCTACCTTACCAAAAAGAGTTTCAAGAACTCTTTCTACTGTCCAAAGCAGCCAGGCCTTTCCTGACTGTATTTTCAGTGCACTGAGCTGCAACTCAGATGGAAGTTTGTTCCAGCTTGTTACTGTGGTTCAGGCTCCTGGACTGTGTGAGGTTGCTGTAGGAGATGCTGTGGGGAGCTGGGCAGTCTGACAGGCAGCAGCAGCCTAAGGCTGTGATGGAGGCTCATAGTTGCACTGGCTGAGCTTTGTCAGAGCTACCAGTTCTATATGTGAGTTTCCTGACCACTGAATTGTTTCTCAATGTCCAGACATTGATGACTTCATTGTGGATGATGATGGACAACCTCTGAAGAAGCCAAAATGGAGAAAGAAGCTTCCAGGATACACAGATGCGTAAGTATTGATTGGAAGTTGGCCTGGAGCTTTGAAAATAGTGCTCAACTTATTTGGATCTTGCAACTGCAGAGTGATTCAGCTTGTGGTTGGGTACTGCTGGTCTTTTTCCCAGAAAAAAACTGGTAAATTTAGACACAGAGCTTTTAGTGTGTGATTTCTGAAATGTGTGGCTCCTTCCTTTTTTCCTTTTTCCCCTGGATTTTTTTTTAAAGGGATACCAAAACCAGGCCCTTAAGAGAAATATTTGCAGTAAAGCTCA
Organism: Geospiza fortis; assembly: GCF_000277835.1. Classification (NCBI taxonomy): domain Eukaryota; kingdom Metazoa; phylum Chordata; class Aves; order Passeriformes; family Thraupidae; genus Geospiza; species Geospiza fortis. The sequence continues at coordinate 2,597,608 of NW_005054387.1, forward strand.
GAGTTAAAACTCTAATCATGGAGTACTTGTCCATGATTTTTTAGCCTGGGTGGAAAACTAAAGCTTAGACTCTGTGTTGCTGTCAAGATATTCTTTGAACTGTTCTGTGCACTGTGGGGCTGAACAACAGGTTTGTTTTGGTTTTCTTTTTTTTTTTTTGCTTTCCAGTGCTTTGCAGGAAGCCCAGGAAATCTTTGGCGTGGACTTTGACTACGATGAGTTTGAGAAGTACAACGAGTATGACGAGGAGATGGAGGAGGAGTACGAGTACGAGGATGAGGAGGCGGAAGGGGAGACGCGCGTGCGGCCCAAGAAGGCGGCCAAGAAACGCGTCAGCCGCCGCAGCATCTTCGAGATGTACGAGCCCAGTGAGCTGGAGAGCAGCCACCTCACAGACCAGGACAACGAGATCCGCATGACAGACATGCCCGAGAGGTTCCAGGTGAGGCAGAAAAGCATTTTGGCTCCCAGGCTTGGGACCTGCAAGCTGGCAAGCTGCTGGATGGATTTTGGAATATCTTTTTCCTGCTTTGGTGACCTTACCTGTCAAATGTACAGGTTAAAACTGCATTCAGAAGTATCGGTAGCATGGGAGCTGTTGTACCTGTGTGAATCTGGGTTTAGCTCCAGTCACAGCTTCTCTGTGGCCACTGGGTGCCAGTGTTGCACTGCTGAAGTGCAGGGCTTGGGCTCTGCTGAGATGGCTTTGTGCTGAGTGATGGTAGGAATCCCTTGAGCTGGATATATGGAGAGCTAGATGCAGTGCCAGAGAAGACATGGGAAGGTTTCTGGCTTACCTGTATGCCAGCCAACACATAACTTTACTCAAGGTGACGAGACTTACACTGCTGTCAGTACAAGGTTCTGTTTGTGCTGTGAGGAATCCTTCTGGTGTCTCATGTTTTTGTCTTAATTTTACACTATATTCAGATTTTCACTGAGAAATCCATCTCCCTTTAGTGTATATTAGTGTAATTCTGTGCAGAGGTTTATTACCCTTCTCTGAAATGGGATGTGTGAAGCTGCCAGTTTTCCAGAGGACCTTTTTTCCCCATGCCAGTCTGTGCCACAGAAGGAAATGCTGTCTGTGATGGTGGCTTTAGGTGGCCTGTTCACACACATTGTCACCCTCATGGATGTCAGTGGTGATTGGAACAGCTCCTCTGAAAGAGAAGTGGCTGAGACTGAGTGCCCAGAGAGGCTTTGGAGCAGCTTTATCTTTTGTTACTCTGTGGCTGCAGCAACAAAAGTGGTAGCAAGGCACAGATTGGAGCAGAGGATGTAACTGCAGAAAATTTGGGTGTCTGGTGGGAAATGGAGCTATCCTCACTTGATTTTCACAGCAGACTTTGCACCATTGCAGGCCTTTCCACAAGCCTTTGACAGGATTGTAGCTGCCTTTATCTAGTGTAAAGCTGATGCAGTTTCCTGTGTGCTCAGAAGGTGCAGGCATTGAAGTGATATCCTTGGCACCCCATAGGTGGGGGTCCCCAGAGGTAACCTGTAGCTCAAAACAGTAATTTCCAGGCTTCTTGGAAACATGGCAGTGCAAGCCCTGGTGTTGCACGTGCCTGTGCTCATGGTGTTGTCTCTTCCCAGCTGAGATCCATCCCAGTGAAGAGTGCTGAAGATGATGAGCTGGAGGAAGAAGCTGACTGGATTTATAGGAATGCCTTTGCAACTCCCACCATCTCCTTGCAGGTAAAGGACTGTGCCTGGGACTTGTTCCAGGGCTCTGCTGATAGGAATGTGATGCCCAATCCCACCTTCATTTCTAGTTTTGAGCAGGTCATTTGACGTGTGTGTGTCTTCGTTTTTGCATCCACAAAACAGAGCAAAAAGGAACCAAAAAAGTTGAAAGAACCACAATTTCTCAGCCTTAACCTGGGGCTTCTCTTTTAGGGGTTCAGCTCAGGAGCAGAGTGAGCACAATGTGTTTCCTTTTCAGGAAACTTCTGACTACCTTGACCGTGGGCAAGCCAGCAGCTTTGGCCGCAAGGGGCCCAGCACCATCCAGAAGATTAAAGAAGCCCTAAATTTCATGAGAAATCAGCATTTTGAGGTAATTTGCAACTTTTCATCATTACCAAAGTCCATCTCCTTTTCTTGACACGATTAGCAGGGCTGCTGGAAACATTTAGGGCTCACAGAAGGGGCTGAGATACCATCCCTGGTTGCCTCTCCTGGGATGAAATGATGCTGCATTGGGAACTGCAACTCATTTTATGTGAGCTGTGGCAATGCAGGTTTTTAAGGCCTGTTTGACAGAGTTGCTGTCATTGTCTTTCCCTGATTGTGGACCAATTGAGGCTGAATGAGGTAGGGGAATTTCTCTTGAGCCTTGCTTGGTCCGTCCAATCTGTTCTCTGAGGTGTTCCCTGATGTTGCAGAAGTTTTTTGGCCTGTGTGAGGTATTCTTTGGTGGAGTAAGAGCTGCCTCATTAGTTTGTTGTCCCACATGGAGCAGGAGCTCTGTCTGGGCTCCTGGCTACCAGGAACAGCCCAGTCTCCTGTTCAGGGCTGATGAGTCTCATTTCTGTCCCAGGTCCCGTTCATCGCCTTCTACAGAAAGGAGTATGTGGAGCCAGAGCTGCACATCAATGACCTGTGGAGGGTCTGGCAGTGGGATGAGAAGGTGAGAAATACTTTCATTTCTGGTCCTCCCATCAACATTTGTCCTCCTACCTAGCCTGATACTTTCAGCAGTTTCTTTTGGCCATGTTTGGGGGGGTTTACCCGTGTTTTTTTGCATTTTTGCTGTTGTATGCTGGTAAAGGAATATCTGACAAAATAGGATTCAAAAAAATCCTTCTCCTTCACTGAGTTCCTGTTCTGTGGTGACATTTCCTACCAGCTGTGGAGGTTGCTTCTCTACTGTCAGTTCCAAACCTGAATTTTGTTTTTTTCTATTATTATAACACATCTCTGAGATGAGACCTGCCGCATGTCACATTTGCCTTTGGCTGTGGATGAAGATTTTAACGACCATTTTTAGATGGTCAAACATCCCAAAATCCTGGAAGTCCCTGTTTGGGGAGGGAGGAGAGAGGTAACACACTGCAATGGGGTGTTTCACTGGAATTCTTTTGCTCCTGTGTCAGTGGACCCAGCTGAAGATCCGCAAGCAGAACCTGACTCGACTGTTTGAGAAGATGCAGGCCTACCAGTATGAGCAGATCTCTGCTGACCCAGACAAGCCCTTGGCTGATGGAATAAGGGCCCTGGATACTACTGACATGGAGAGGTAGGGTGCCAAGACTCCTACGTTCATTCCAAAATTCCTTAAAATGTCCCTTGATTTCCCCAAACAGCCCAGGCACTCTGGCCACTGTGGTTATTAATTGTTGTGGTGTTGTGGGTCTTAGGGTGAGGTGAGAGATGAGACTTGACTTCAAGTTCTTAGAAGGTTGATTTATTATTTTATGATACATATTAAAAGAAAATTATATACTAAAACTATACTAAAGAAAGAGAAAGGAGACATCAGAAGGCTACACAAGAATGAAAAATAAAATCTCGTGACAGAGTCCGACACAGCTGGCTGTGATTAGTCTTTAATTAAAAACAATTCACATGTTGAGTAAATAATTCTCCAAATCACATTCCAGAAGAATAAAACATAGAGAAGCTGAAGCTTCCTAGCTTCCCAGGAGAAGAAATCCTGGCCAAGAAATTTTTCAGAAAATATGACAATAGCAGGCCACTGCAGAGCACCCACAAAGCCAATAATGAGAAATACTTGAAATTCTTTTGGGAGATGAATCCAAGGTCTCTTCCTCTGCCTGACCTGAGTCAGAGCAGGTTCCTTGAGTGTTCTGAGCATGACCTAGCTGCAGGCAGGGTGTAACATGCTGGCTTTCTGTAGGCTGAAGGACGTGCAGTCCATGGACGAGCTGAAGGACGTGTACAATCACTTCCTGCTGTACTATGGCAGAGACATCCCCAAGATGCAGAATGCTGCCAAGGCTGCTCGCAAAAAACAAAAGCGTATCCGGGAGGATGGTGAAGAAGAGGAAGGTTTGTCTCCCCACATTTGATAGTTTTCTCCTTGTGGGCTGCTTGAAAATCCTGGTTTGAAAGAATAGGAGGAAAGTTTAGTGAAATGCATAATGCATCTCTGCTGGTCATTCTGTCTCAAGTTAGTTCCAGGTCTTTCAGGCACCTTTGAAAATGTTTAAGGTTTGCCACACAAGGTGCTTTCTGGTGGAATATGAATGCCACCCCTTGTGGCAGGGGTGGCGTCAGCAAACTTGATGTGTGTTCTAACGTGCAACCCAGAGATACTCCTATTAAAACTGCAAGAGTGACACTGAAGATAGTGTTTTTCCAACCCTCAATAATTTTAAGGCCACTGTTACCTTTGAGATGCCTTTGTGGGATTTAGGGGCTCTGTTGCACAGTGTAGGTTGTGTTTCATCTCTTTATTGTGCTTCTGACATGCTCCAGCTGTCTGGATGCCTCTCTAATATATCCTTCCTGCAGGTGAAGGGGAGGATGCAGAGGATGATGAGCAGAAGGGGCCTGAGCTGAAGCAGGCTTCCCGAAGGGATATGTACACCATCTGCCAGGCAGCTGGGCTGGGTAAGGCTCTGCTCTGTCCTGCTGAGCGTGCAGTGGCCTGGCCCACATGCTCTGCAGGGTGCTGTGACTCACCTGTGGAAGGAAGATTGGTAGTTTTGCTCACTGTTAGCTACAATACCCATGTCCTCATTGCTTTTTGTTTAGTTTTTTTTTTCTTTTACCAGATGGCTTGGCTAAGAAATTTGGTCTGACACCTGAGCAGTTTGGAGAGAATCTCCGAGACAGTTACCAGCGTCATGAGACAGAGCAGTTCCCTGCAGAGCCCCTGGAGCTGGCCAAGGATTATGTGTGTAGGTCAGTGTGGGGGGGTCCTCTGTGGAGTTACTGTGAGTGTAACACAAGTGAGGGGATCTGGGGACATTCTTCTAAGGCTTCATGTTGCTTTTTTGCCTGCAGTCAATTCCCAAGCCCAGAAGCAGTGCTGGAAGGAGCTCGGTACATGGTGGCTTTGCAGATCGCCAGGGAGCCCCTGGTCAGACAGGTCCTGAGACAGACTTTCCAAGAACGAGCTAAAATCAACATTACACCAACCAAAAAGGGGAAGAAGGTAAGGAAGGGAGCTCTGACTCTGTGGGTCAGTTCAGGGAGGGATCTAAATAACATACAAATGCTTGTTCTATGTCAGTGGCAACTCTGAATAAATCTCAGAGCAGCACTGAGCTGGGCTGTTGCAGAGCCCAGCTCAGCAGTGTGCTGCATTTTTAGTCTCAGCATTTTACCAGATGGGATGTTGCCTTCAATTATTGAAACAGTCTCTGTTTCTCTGGGACTGGGAAGCAATTCCACTGTGTCCTGCTGGGGAAGGAAATGCAGACTGGCAGGCATGGGGCTGAGAGGGTATTGAATAAAAACCATTGTCCGCTGTGGCATACAGAAGGATCTTTCTTCTTGAATGCCCTGTGTGCATGCTGACTGTCTCTCCTCTTTCCCAGGATATTGATGAAGCCCACTATGCCTATTCCTTTAAATACATGAAGAACAAGCCTGTGAAGGAGCTGAGAGATGACCAATTCCTGAAAATGAGCCTGGCAGAGGATGAGGCACTGCTCACCATAGATATCAGCATTGACATGAAAGGAGTGGAGGGGTGAGTTCCCACTGACTGTGCCATCCCTGACTTGGCAGAGCTCATTCATGCAGTGCTCTTTGAGCACCTCTGTAACCCAAATTACTTCTGAAAGTCATGGCCTGGTAGTCTTCTGCACCTCAAAGTGAAGCAGCCTCTCAGGGTCTTGCTTTTTTTGTCACCTTGTTGAGAACTTCAGCAGACATCTGTCTTACTCACTTGAAAGCAAACTCTGAAACCTTGAGATTTTTGCAGAAGATGATGCTTGTTTCCCAACCAACTTAGTTCCTTCCCTGCACATCTGAGTGGCCACACTGTGTAGTATGGCTGTGATCTGTGGTGCTGAAGCATTGCTTCAGTAGCTAAAGCAGGGTTGGATGGGAGGGTTGGCTCTTCCCTAGTTTTTCCAAGCAGCTACCTGAATCTGAGGTGTGCAGGAATCTGCCAGTGATAGGTCTATGCAGGTGTCTGGAGCCTTTCTGTATCTCCTCTTCTCCTTTCCTGCAGTTATGGCAGTGACCAGACATACTTTGAGGAAATCAAGCAGTTTTATTACCGGGATGAGTTCAGTCACCAGGTGCAGGAGTGGAACCGGCAGCGCACCATGGCCATCGAGCGCTCCCTCAACCAGTTCCTCTACGTGCAGATGGCCAAAGAATTAAAGAACAAGCTCTTAGTGGAGGCCAAGGAGTATGTCCTCAAGGTGAGATGAGGCAGAGCTGGGCTTACAAACACTGGCAGCCCTGCAGGGTTCTGGGGATAGCTGCTGACAGCTCATACACAAGTTCTTGGGGAGGAGGAGGAGGCAGGGAGTGAATCTGGTTCAACTTCTTCTCCAGAGGAGGGTTATGCATGCCAAGGCCCCTGCAGTGGATTTTCTCACTCCTCTTTGTCCTTTCTCTGCTCTCCCAGGCTTGCAGCCGCAAACTGTACAACTGGCTGAAGGTTGCTGCATACAGGCCAGATCAACAGGTGGAGGAAGACGATGATTTCATGGATGAGAACCAAGGGAAGGGGATCCGGGTGCTGGGCATTGCCTTTTCATCAGCCAGGTAGGAGGGAGGGAATGGTGTCTGGATGCATGTCCAGCTTTAGCAGTCCTCCATGTCTGAGTGATCTCTGTTTGACAGGGACCACCCTGTGTTTTGTGCCCTCGTTAATGGAGAGGGTGAGGTGACAGATTTCCTCCGACTGCCACATTTCACAAAGAGAAGGAATGCCTGGCGTGAGGAGGAGAGGGAAAAGAAGGTGAGCCTTGGTGCAGCTGTCACTGAGATGAATGTAGGTAGCTCAGAACAGAAACCTTCTAGCTGTTCTACTGATTTTCTACTTTCCTTTCCAGGCCCAGGATATTGAAACATTGAAAAAATTCCTCCTGAACAAGAAGCCTCACGTGGTGACAATTGCAGGCGAGAACAGGTCAGTCTTTGTGCTGCTTCCACTTGCCTGTAGTCTCTTTGCAGTCCTTTCCTTACATTTCACTGTTTCCAGGACCCAGCTCTATGCTCTCCCCTCAGTCCCCTTGGTTGTGTCTCCCTAGGGATGCTCAGATGCTGATGGAGGATGTAAAGAGAATTGTTCATGAGCTGGACCAAGGGCAGCAGCTGTCCTCAATCGGAGTGGAGCTGGTGGACAATGAACTGGCCATCCTCTACATGAACAGCAAGAAGTCTGAGGTGAACCTTCTGCTACTCTCTTAGTCCCTCCCTTAGTCTGTTGCTCATTCGTGCTGTGTCATCCTCCATTTGTTGTGCTGGCCTTGCATCATCCTCTGTCTCATGTGATCCATCTGGACAGTCACGTACTGATCTTTGGATCAAGGCAAAACATCTTAGGCTTCCCTGAAGAGATCAGCACCAGCAGATGCACAAAGTGGATATTGATGTAGTTGGAAATTAGTGAGATTGTTCCATTACTAATTGCATAAGAGCTCCTGGGACCCTTTGACCTCAGCTTTCTTTGCTATGAGCACCAAGTGCTTCCTTGCTGCAGTCCCTGTCTGATGTGTCTTTGCTGTTTGTGGTACAAAGTGTGGAAGCACCACGAGGGTTTTCCCTGGTTCTGTGTCCTGTTGCAGAATGAATTCCGGGATTACCCCCCTCTGCTGCGCCAGGCCGTGTCCCTCGCTCGCCGCATCCAGGACCCCCTCATTGAGTTTGCCCAGGTCTGCAGCTCTGATGAGGATATTCTCTGCCTGAAACTCCACCCTCTGCAGGTAAATTTTCTTTGGGCAAGAAAGATCCTTCTCTGCAAGAGAAAGCAGCCTGTGAGGGTTTGCTTTCAAAGAAAAGGTTTCCAGGTTAAACTTGTGCAAGTTCTGTGCCATATTCAGGCTACACAGCACCTTCCTTTTTTTTTTTGCTTCTTTCTCATAAGCCTTTAGGCTGTTCTCAGGGGTAGTTGAGGTGCAACACAGCTCCTGGGTGCCAGTGTGTTGTGTTTGGCTCGTGGCAGAGGGTTGCACAGAGCCATCTTTTCCAGGGCTAACACCTCTTCTCTCTGCCAGGAGCACGTGGTGAAGGAGGAGCTGCTGAACGCGCTCTACTGCGAATTCATCAACCGTGTGAACGAGGTGGGGGTGGATGTGAACAGGGCCATTGCTCACCCCCACAGCCAGGCTCTGCTGCAGTACGTGTGTGGCCTGGGACCACGCAAAGGCACTCACCTGCTGAAGGTAAGGAGGCTTCTGGGCCTGCCTGCAAAAGCAGCACATCACCAGCTGACAGCTCTGTTGATGTGTTTTTACCTCGCTGTGCCTTGCCCTGAAGCTACCACGTGGACTTGTGTCCTTGAGAAGCACAAACAGCTCAGCAGATCCATCAATCCCAGCCAGCTCCCAAACCCACAGGAATGGATGTGCTGTCAGAGTGTCAAGACACCTCCACAGTGTAGAAAACATGAGGCAAGAAGCCAAAGCTTTTCCTGAGAGTTGGAGCCGTGATGATGTGGAATCATCATCTCTCACACAATGTTGAGACACTGGCAGGGAGCAACAGCTTAAGAGCTGTCATGGGCTTGTGTCAGATGCTTTAAACACTGCAGTGTGAATCCTCTGCTTTTTTTTCCCAGACAAAAACAATTTGGGTTGGAAGGGACCTTAAAGATCATCTAATTCCAACCCCTGGCCATGGCCACAGACATCTTCCACTAAAGCAGGTTATTCAGAGCCCCATCCAGCCTGGCCTTGAACAATTGCAGGGAGAGGAAGTCCACAACCTCTGTGGGCAATCTTATGTTTGAATAGCAGGGTTTATACTCTTGCCTCTCTCAAAGTTTTTATTCTTGCCTCTCTCTGCAGATCTTAAAACAAAACAACACCCGTCTGGAGAACAGGACCCAGCTGGTTACGATGTGTCACATGGGACCCAAAGTGTTTATCAACTGTGCTGGCTTCATCAAAATTGACACAGCATCACTGGGTGATAGGTGGGTATTGGGTTGTATTTGATGTCCTGTGGGGTCAGTGTAAGTGACAGGGTGACACAGTGACCTTCCCTGAGTCAGTGTTCCCCAGAGTTCTGTGTGGCCCCTCTGACTTTTGGCCAAGTTCGGGTATTGCTGGTTATTAATCTGATTCTTACAGGCAGCTAAACTTGCACAGCAGCAGTGTGAACTGCAGAAAATTAATTATATGGCTTGTTCTGGTGTGAAGGACTCCTTGTGGTCAAGAGGAACTAAACTAAAACCAATTGTTCCCTAAAATAGTTGTCATGGAGTCATCAGTAACCCATGGGCACTTGAGCTTAGTTTCTGCCTGGTCCTTCCAACAGTATTGTATTTTTCTAAAGTTTCAAACTTGAGAAACAACTCAGCAATTTGGCTTCCTCTTAAACCAGTAGCAATGCTGGGAAGTTTATAGAGCATTAAGTTACTGGTAACTGCACAAGACGTGTTTTGAGGACAGCTGTAACTTTGTTTCTGGCTAGAAACCCACGCTTTCTCCGGGGTTTTTGCCTTTGAAAAGCAATGTGAGAAAGAACACCTGGCTGAATCCCTACACTGAGTGATCCAACCCTTCTAGATCCCTTGATTCTTGCAGGATACAAATCCCAGAGATGCTGAGGGCAAAGTGTAGCCCATCCAAACAGCTCATTGGCAACACTGAATTTGTGTGAGGAGAGAAACTGCAGAGAGCTGTGTGCTCATAGAGCAGCTGCAGTGTGCAGGGATCAAATCCACCCCGCATCCAAAATACCTGGCTGTGTCTTTGGAACTGCAGACTGGAGTTTGCCAGGTCTTGCCTTGGCTCCTGTTGGTTTAGCAATGAATAATTCAGTGTCCTTTTTGGAGTACTTTGTTCCATGGAGGGCAGCAGTGGTGCTCAACAATGTGCTTGATCACTGAGCTGCAGGAACAGCTCAGAGCCCTGATCTGAGCGTTGGTTTTGTTTCAGCACTGATTCCTACATTGAAGTCTTAGATGGCTCTAGGGTCCATCCTGAAACCTATGAATGGGCCAGGAAAATGGCAGTGGATGCCCTGGAATACGATGAGTCAGCTGAGGATGCAAATCCTGCAGGAGCTCTGGAGGAGATCCTGGAAAACCCCGAGCGCCTGAAGGACCTGGATCTCGATGCCTTTGCTGAAGAACTGGAAAGACAGGTGCACTGGGGGTTCCTGATGCTGAGAAACAGAGGGGAAGCTCTGCTGCCCAGCTGAGATTCTCATGTTTTATAGCTTTATCCTTTTTGGGAGCTGGGCATTAGCTGTGCTGTCGTAAAATGTATAAATGGCCACAATGAGCAGTCAGTGTCTGACAATGGCATGCAGTAAATGCTTGCAGAAAGTACACTTGGGGCAGGGAACAGTAATTAACCATTTAAGCTCTTCTCCCTGAATTTTTTTCTAAATATGTTTGTCATTTTGACCTCAATATCCTGTGACTGAGTTTCACCATTTGTTGGTACCTGCTGCATTCCCCTTTTTTTAAATTTGCTATTTCATAAATTGCTTGAATTCTTCCAAAACTTACCCTGGATTCCTTACTGACCTTCTTCCTGCTGCTCATGCCTTTATAACCTCTGAATCCCACACAGGGCTATGGTGACAAGCACATCACTTTGTATGACATTCGAGCTGAGCTAAGCTGCAGATACAAGGACCTGAGAACCCCGTACCGCTCTCCCAACACAGAGGAGGTCTTCAATATGCTGACCAAAGAAACTCCAGAGACATTTTACATAGGTACATCCCTGTTCACATCCCTGCTTTCTGTCCTCCTGAGTTGACACAGAATGTGTGAAGGTTGGGCAAAGGGATCTTAGTGAGTCTGTGTGATGGTGTTCACAGGGGTCTTAGGATGAGGGAAGAGATGAGAATGTTGACCCCATGATTCAGAAGGCTTGATTTATTATTTTATTATATATATATTATATTAAAACTATACTAAAAGAATAGAAGAAAGGATTTCATCAGAAGGTTAGCTAAGAATAGAAGAGGAATGATAACAAAGGCTTGTGACTGACTGAGACAATCCAGACAGCTGGACTGTGATTGGCCATTAATTAGAAATAACCATATGAGACCAATCACAGATCCACCTGTTGCATTCCACAGCAGCAGATAACCATTGTTTACATTTTGTTCCTGAGGCCTCTCAGCTTCTCAGGAGAAAAAATCCTAAGGAAAGAATTTTTCATAAAATGTGTGTGTGACAAGCGTGATGCTGGGACAGTGCTGTGGTGGAGTGTGAAGCAGCTTTTCAAATACTTGGGTGACCTCCTAACACCTTCATGCATGGATAACAACCTTAGATGGAGGGAACTGCCCAGCTCTGCAGATTTTCATTCTTTCCTTCCCCTCTCCCATCACCCCACAGGAAAAATGATCATCTGCAATGTGACTGGGATTGCCCACAGGCGGCCACAGGGAGAGAGCTACGACCAGGCGATACGGAATGATGAAACTGGCCTTTGGCAGTGCCCCTTCTGCCAGCAGGACAACTTCCCAGAGCTCAGTGAGGTGGGGCTGCTTCTCCTGCCTTTCTCAGGGGGCTGCTATCAGCAGGAGTGTTGTGTAGGGTTCTTGGGACACAAGGAATCAGAGCCAAGATTGTGTCCGCAGTGCCCCAGGATCCCAATCTGATGTGGCCTTTGGCTGTAAATAAAATCTGTTGCACTTCTGACTAATTGCTTCAGTATAGATTTGACAGGTCTTTTGTGGCTGCATTATGGCTTTTAGAGTGAAATGGACCTGAGGCTAAGCTGATCAGTTCTTTGCAGATATAGAAAGCCTTCTTGTTTGTGGTCTGGGATTGTGTTTTATGCAGAGAAATTGCCTGTGACACTGAGAACAGAAGGCTCTGCCACCTTCTCAATTTTAAGAACTTATCTGGACCACCTGCTGCTTAATGCAGCTGTACTTTAGGTCCCTTCTAAACACTGTGAATTCCAGCCTGGGTAAGACTTTAAACCCCTGTAGTGTTCATTAGAGACCAGCCCTGGCTACAGGCTGGTGTTCAGGGTCTAAAAATGTTCTGACCTTCCTGGTTGCAATGTTCCATAAGCTGAGCAGAACTGGAGGAGGAAGATTGCATTACTGGGTAGCATTTGTTGAAGTCTTCTGTCCCCTGCCCTTCCACAAGTCTCTGCTGGCTGCGCCACTTTGCTGACACAGCTTTTGGACTTGTTTTGAGTATGAACTGCTGGGGCTATTTTGTTTCCATGCTGAATGATTTATTTCCTTTTGCCTTGCTCAAGGTTTGGAACCATTTTGACAGCGGTTCCTGCCCAGGTCAGGCCATTGGAGTGAAGACACGTCTGGATAATGGTGTTGCTGGCTTCATCCCAACTAAATTTCTTAGTGACAAGGTGGTCAAGAGGCCAGAGGAAAGGGTGAAGGTATGAAAGCAGTGGATTTTTCACACTCCCAATGAGAGCTGGAAGAACCTGGAGCCAATACCAAAGACTCAGAGTTTGGTTAATAACACTGTTCTTAAATGACTTTTCCGACCTTATTTCCATGTAAGGATTATAAATCAGC
>NW_005054387.1:2610259-2620181 GCF_000277835.1 Geospiza fortis
TTAAAGCAGCAGGAAGTTCAGGTTCTGGTTAGTGTCCTTGTCCCACAGTGCAAATCTCCCTTGGCAGCTGGTGGGACCCTGTTAATCAGTTAACACGTTGTGCTGCAGGAGGATTTATTGTTGTCTGGCTGCAGTCTGGGTTTAGGAGAACAGAAGGCATTCTAATGCAGAGCTGCCCTTTGTTTCTGGCTTTCTAAAGAGTTCACAGAACTGCTTTTGGACAGGGTCATTTTCCCTCTTATAGCTTTTTCTCCCCTCTCCATTAATTTGTGGAGGTCATCAGAATTACTGGTCCTACTCAGGACAGAGTTCTTAAAGAAATGGAACAACACCTTTTTATCACATAATAAAATAGTGGTTTAGCATCTTTGCTGTCTTTTGGGGTCCCCAGCAGCCATGCAGGTGATGGATAATCCTGTAAGCTCAGAGGTCTCAGCATTTCTTTAAAGAGTTATTAATTAACTTCATTATGGTTAACTGAACTAAGACACTGCAGTTTTTGTGGGGGGATTTTCTGCCTCACATTTTATTAGAGCAGTCCTTTGGGTGTCTGCTTCTGAGCATACATAACTGCTTTCTTGCACATCTTGAAGGCCAGTTTTGCTACTCCCATTGTGAAAGATACTTGAAATACAAAAGGTGATTGTCCTCACCCTCCAGACATGCAGTTTTCCATGTGATGGGTAATAGGTAACAGATGTGCTGAAGAACTGCCCATTTTTCCTTTAATCTCTTGATTCTGGTAATTTTTGGGATCAATTGACTTCCAGTTTGTGTAGAAAGATCACTTTTAAAGGTTGTATCAGTCTGAAGTGGCTGAGGTGATTTGTGCCTCCTCAACGCCAGCAGGATCCCACATGGATTGTTCTGTAGCACAGGGATTCTGGTGTATCAGCCAAACCTGCTGCTCACCTTGGCCTGCACCTCCTCTGCAGGTGGGAATGACCGTCCACTGCCGCATCATGAAGATCGACATTGAGAAGTTCAGTGCAGACCTGACATGCAGGACCTCAGACCTGATGGACAAGAACAACGAGTGGAAACTGCCCAAAGACACCTACTACGACTTTGACTCCGAGGCAGCAGACCACAAACAGGAAGAAGACATGAAAAGAAAGCAGCAGAGGACGAGTGAGTTCTCTTCATTTCTCTCTCCCTTGTAATTCCAGCCTCCCCAGGCTGCTCCAGGACAATCAGCACAATTAGATACACGTGCATTAAAGCAGTTCCTCTTGGAAGGCTGAAGGTTCCTTTTGTTCCCCAGCGTACATCAAGAGGGTAATTGCTCACCCATCATTCCACAACATCAGCTTCAAGCAAGCAGAGAAGATGATGGAGACCATGGACCAAGGGGATGTGATCATCCGGCCCAGCAGCAAAGGGGAGAACCACCTGACTGTCACCTGGAAGGTCAACGATGGCATCTACCAGCACGTGGATGTCCGGGAGGAGGGCAAGGAGAATGCCTTCAGCCTGGGCTCCATGCTCTGGATCAACACAGAGGTAAAGCCCTGCAGAACATGCCTGGGAAAGAGAATGATTTATTTTACAAGTTGACACAGCCCTTCTGTCCTCGTAGCTGCTTTCACACTCTTGTCTTTTCACACTCTTCCAATGCATTCTCTGGATCCTTAGACAATACTTGTCTCTTTTTTTTTCCCTCAAGCCTTGCTGTGCAGAGTGTATGACCAAATACACCCTAAATACCTCTTTAAATGTGTTTGTTCAAAGGAATTTGAAGACCTGGATGAAATTGTTGCTCGTTATGTCCAGCCAATGGCTTCTTTTGCCAGAGACCTGTTGAACCACAAATACTATCAGGACTGCAATGGTGGAGACAAGAAGGTGAGACAATCCCAGGATGTGGTAACTTCTTAGGAAGATATCCATGGGCTCTGTATGCTGCTGAAAATGTGGGCTCCCCTGGAGCATTTATCTTCTTTCTCTCTCTAATTAGAAGCTGGAAGAGCTGCTGATAAAGACCAAGAAAGAGAAGCCAACATTTATTCCATACTTTATTAGTGCCTGTAAAGACCTACCTGGTAAATTCCTCTTGGGATATCAGCCTCGAGGCAAACCAAGGTAAGTGAGAGGCAAGCCCAGCATCTGCACTGAGTACTCCCAGTACCAAACCTCAGCTGACTGCTGCCAGTGTTTCTTCCAGCTCTGTCAAAATCCTTGTAAATCACGCCTCCTCTTTGCCAGGATTTGGCCTCCTGACAGTGGAGGACCCAATTCTAGCAGTAAATCTCACCCAGGAGACTCCCATGTTTCTTAACCATCTGGTTGCCACGAGCAGCACTGCCCTGTGTTGTGGGTGTTGTGGGAGTGTAGGCAGGGAGGGACGGGTTTTTCATGGAAAAGCAGATTTTTCTTTCAAAGGCAGATTTTTCATGGAAAGGCAGGGTAGTTTGAAGCAATTGTTTGAAAATAAAGTGCCTTGGGTGGGTCTATCTGTTCATTATCAGGCTGTGGTTTTAGTCCATGCCTGTTCTGAGTGTGACCTGTCAGTGAGTGGCTGGCACAGCCTGGGATGTCTCATGCTGTCCCTGCTCTCCCAGGATAGAGTATGTGACAGTGACACCGGAGGGATTCCGCTACCGGGGCCAAGTCTTCCCTACTGTGAATGGACTTTTCCGATGGTTTAAGGATCATTATCAGGACCCTGTTCCAGGTGAGCAGCCTAAAACTTCAGTGCCTCAGCTGTTTGTTTGTCACACAATAGCAGGGACAGTTACTGAAGGACAGTTCCATCTTTCTTGTCCCAGAAATGTGTCCTAGGATTTTTCTGTGTGTGGGAAGTTTCTGAGCAATGCTTGAAATGTTTGGCTCCATGCACCAACCCACTGAGAGCTGTCCTGAGAGTTAATCTTTCATCAAGTGGGCCGTGCAGCAAAGTCTGGACCAGTCCCTTTCCTCTCCTTTGTCTCCCCCACCATACAGTCCAGCACACACCATTCCCTGGTAGCAAACCATCGTGCCGGAACAACTTCAAATCCTGAGTTTCAGACCAATGGCTGCTCTTCCAGGAGAATTAATCAACCTCTTGGTGTTTTACACAGGTATCACCCCCAGCAGCAGCAGTCGGACCAGGACTCCAGCCTCCATTAATGCTACTCCAGCTAACATCAACCTGGCAGGTCAGTGCAGGCCATTCCCAGATGGGATTGGGACGTGAGCTGCTCCTCCAGGCTCCACTTTTCCTAATGCAGCGTGTCTCCCTTGCAGACCTGACACGTGCAGTGAATGCTCTACCACAGAACATGACCTCCCAGATGTTCAGTGCCATTGCTGCTGTGACAGGCCAGGGACAGAACCCAAATGCCACCCCAGCACAGTGGGGCTCCAGCCAGCACGGCTACGGGGGCAGCGGAGGCGGCAGCAGCGCGTACCACGTAGGTGCCACTTCAAGCTTCTCCTTGCTGCTAGAAACCACTGGGAACCTAAGGAATCCCTCACTGCCTGGGGTCCCCAAGTCCTGGTTTTGTCCCCGTGGTGCTGCACAGGCTGGATTCTTGAACCAGGTTTCCTTTGGCCTCCTGTGACTGGAGGAATGAGGCACGTAACACAGCCCTGCTCCGGGGGGAATTGGAGCAAGGAGCAAACTGGTCTGGCCCCCAAGGAATGTGGCAGGGTGGAGAGGAGGGATCCAGCAGTGAGGGCACACAACCTTCTGATTGTGCCCCTGAATTGGCAACGTGAGCTGCCAGTGGGGGAGATTAGCTGGGAAGGTATGCGCTGAGTTTGCAGGGCTTTTCAGCTCAGCGCTAATCTCTGAGCTGCACCGGGGGGAACACCTCAGCCTGACCCAACACCCAGGGGCTCTGCAGGGAGGAAGATGGAATTGGACAGTTTTGGCTCATGGTGAAGCCTTTCTTGATGTGTGCCTGCTCCCAGCCCACTCTGCAAGCTCCCAGCTGGCACCAAGGCAAATTCCAGCTGCAGAAGGACTGAGGAGCCTGAGTGCAAAAAACACACCCAGGGTGCAAAAAACACACCCAGCTGTTGCACCCAAAGAAGAGATGCTGCAAGACAAGGCTTGCAGGGAGGAGTGATCCTCCTTTAGAGCACCTTGGGAGGCTTTCAGGAAGTTTGGCACAGTAAATGCTGAGCTGAGGATAGGCAGGGACTGTGGATAACCTGATGTATTAATCATCAAAACATCTGAAAAAAAACCAGGGAGGTGAGCACCGGGAGGCAAAGACACTAAGCTCTTCATGGGACAAGAAGCCAGCTGGCTTGGTTTGTGGGAGGGAGCCATCCTGGGAGCTGCTGCACCTTCTCTGCAGCCTGCAGAGGGAGAATTTATCTGTTCTTCGTGCCTGCTGCAGGATGTCGTTGCTGCTGGCTGGCCCCAAGTGTCTCTGGTGCCCCTTGCCTTTGCTTGGCTCCAGCATCTCCCCTTGGGCTGAGCAAGGAGGGCAGTCTGTGCTGGCCCAGCTCTCAGGGGAGCAAATGTGCTGTGCTCAGCAGGGCTGGGGGCTTGCAGAGTGAGGGTGGGCACCCTCCTGGGCGAGCAGGGCAGTGCAGAACCCCCCCAGCCTGGCAGGGTCCACCCTCTGTCCCCTGACAGCCTCTGCTCTCCACAGGTCTTCACAACTCCAGCACAGCAGCCAGTGGCCACCCCTCTGATGACCCCCAGCTACTCCTACACTACTCCCAGCCAGCCCATCACCACACCCCAGTACCAGCTGCAGGCCAACACCACACCCCAGTCCACGCAGTCCCAGTCGCAGCCCTCATCCAGCTCCAGGCAGAGGCAGCAGCCAAAGTGAGTAACTCTGAGTGCTCCCATCCCTGTCCTGTCTCCATGGCTTTCCTTGGTTTTTGTGGGAGCAGCATGATGGGGTTATTTCCCCCATGGGGAGGGCAGTTTAGGGAAGTTTATTTGTCACATCTCACGTTGTCCCCGTGTCCTTGCAGGACCAACACCCACGCTGCCATCGACTGGGGCAAGATGGCCGAGCAGTGGCTGCAGGAGAAGGAGGCTGAGCGGAGGAAACAGAAGCAGAGGTTGACCCCTCGCCCTTCTCCCAGCCCCATGATCGAGAGCACGCCCATGTCCATCGCCGGGGACGCCACGCCTCTCCTGGATGAGATGGATCGATAGGACCTGACACCCGACACCTCCACTCCCTTCTCTCCGAGCAAGGGGGAAGGAGGGGGAACAATAGGAAGCGACTTCCCTTAGACACATAACTCCTGTTTTATACGTCGTGGGATGGTGGGAAATGACTCTTGGTGATGTGCACCTGAGCGAGAGAATAGACTTGGCAGGGCTGGTTTAAAAATATATACTATATATAAGAAAAATATATCATAGAAAGGAACACTGCATCGGCCTCTGCGTTCTAGGCTCCGGTTTTGAGGCACCTTTGGGAACTTAGCAAAGCAAACATGAGGTCAAAGGAGTCTGTCCTTGTACATGCACAGCACTCTGCTTTCACCCCAGAGACTGGGAAGCAAATGGAGCTGAAAGTGCATTGGCCTGGAGTGAGCCTGTTTCCTTTGGATTCTCCCAAACCCTGACTGTCACCTCCCCTCGTCCCGAGACCACAAAGCAAAGTCGTGGGGGTTGTGACAAACGAACCAGAGTTCTCACCAAGTTCCTGTTGTTGTTTGCTCCATGTTTTCATGCGTGACAGGCTCAGCAGAGCCTGTGCCAACCCCAGCTGTGTCTGGTGGGGTCCAGCACAGCAGCTCGGGGTCTTGCTGGAGATGCAGCTGTTGTACCAAAGGCTTGCTCTCTCCTCTGGCTTCTTTTGGAACAATATTTATTTAGTTTTGATTATTTTTTTTTATCAGACTGCGAAATAAAGCGCCAGCCTGTGGCAGCTTCCCCAGACAGACACACGTGGGATAAAGCAGCCCGGAGTGCATGGCCTCCTCCTCTGTACCCCCTTCCCCTGCCCAGCTGTAACCAAGAGGGGTGAATAAATAGAGTTTTTACTGAATGCTAGCTCAGAGGTTTTCTGCCTGCACCCTGCCCTTCCCTTAGGATTTGCTCAGAGCAGAGTTGCTTGGTGGAAGTCGGTGCTCCTGCTGCCTTTGTTGCCTGGTGTTGCCCTCTGTGCGCTGCAGGTTTCGCAGAGAAGCTGATTTCTGTTGTTAACAAATAAGGTTTTGTTATGGATGCACCACATGGAGGCATCACAGCGACTTAGGGGGCACCTCCCTGTGGCTGTGGGATAGGGAGAGACACTGGGAGAGGGATAAAGTGGATAAAGAAGCAGCCCAGTGTGGGATTGCCCACATGGGAGAGACGTTTCTGAGAGGGAAAGCTCCTGCTGCACGCACTCTCCCCTCTCCTGCTTTGTTAGTAGGGATTTTCTATGGAAGCAGAGTCTTTGTTCCCTCCCAGTGCTCCTGGTCAGCCTCCTTTGCTAGGAAATGAGCAGGAACAGCAGATCTTAGGAAACAAAGCTCTTCTTTGCATGTAAATGCTCCTGAAGAGTGGCAGCGACCCGGCAGACAAAGCAGAGCTCTTTGCACAGAGAAAAGCAGGTCCTGGCTTCAATGCCATCCCCTCTGCAGTGCTGAGGGGCTGACAGGGTCCTGTTCCTCCCAAGGCCACCCAGGCCAGTGGGGAGAACCTGGGCTGGGGCCCACAGCTCCGAGGTCCCAGGTGGCTGAACCTGGCGCTATTTTCTTATTTCATGAGACTGTACGATAGGAATTTGACTGGGAGCAGCTCCTTTCTGGTTGGACCTGAAAGAGGAGGCTAGTTGTGTGTTGTTGCCTCCTTTCTGGCTGTCTTTGTTTTTAGTTTTCCCTTGCTGTCAATAAAAGTTCTACTTTTGGGAAGCTGCTCCGCGTGCCCCCCGTCCGTGCTTCCTGCCGGGATGCTGTGGCTGCCACAGGGGGTTTGCAGCCAGAGAGGAAGCAATGCCTTCCTCCACCCTTGGAATTCCCCCCTGGCCTCGTGTGATCCGCTTATTTCAGGGATTTGGGATTGCACTGCACCCTCCTCAGCATGGGCTTTGCTGTCTGCTCGGCTCCTGGCACTCCAGCTCTTTCCAAGCCTGGAATTTGGTGCTGGTGCAGGAAAATCTTTCCACCACCTCACCAGGACACTGGGCTGAGCCACGCTCCACCCTCAAAAGCACTTTGGAGGAGTTGGTGGCCGTGCCCTGTTCCCTGCTCCTGGCTACAGGGGCCCAGACAGGGTCCCCAGGCACCAGGAAGGGACACAGGCAGCTCTCTGTGCCCCAGCTCTTCCCAGGCAGCGTCTGCCTTTGTGCCAGGGCTGGAAAAGTGTCTGTTGTCCCACTCTAAGGAGCTCTGCAGGCACTTGAGGAGCCTTCAGGGAGGGCCAAGCCCCTGTTCCTCCCCAAGGAAGGGGGAAGGAGTTGATGCTGGTGTGGGAGCATGGGAAAGGCAAGGCATTAAGAGGATGAGAGAGAGCTTGGGTGGTGCAATTCAGAGAACTCCCAGAGAAAATGAGATGCCTGGGGACCTGGAATTTAACCCCCTAGCAGGGCAGCTAAAACTGGGGCTCAGCCCTGCTGCCAGCATGTGGCCAAGGGCTGGGTCCCCAGTGCCAGGACAGTGATACGGACTGAGGGCAGCAGTGAGGAACAGCTCAAACCCCTGGATCCCCACCCAGCTCTGTCCCCAGTGCCAGGACAATGACATGGACTGAGGGCTGCAGTGAGGAACAGCTCAAACCCCTGGATCCCCACCCAGCTCTAGGTGTTCCATGGGATCAGCCCTGGGATTTCCCCTGGATGCTGCCCCCGGTGCCATCCTTTCCCCCAGAGACAAAACCAAGGATGCTCAAGCAGGTGTAAATTTATTTCACAGCCAGGACCCATGCAGGGCTCAGGGAGGACTCAGAGCTGCAGCTCTCATGCGGGCTCAGCCTCAGTTTTATTTTTCAGCCTCTTCTTTCTTTTCCTGTCCTTCCTCCTCCTCTTCCCGCTGGTGCTGGGGACCGGGGAGGGAGTGGCTGGCACTGGCTCCCTGCCCTGTCCCTCCCGTGCTGGGGCATCACTCAGGATGGTGTTGGATGATGGCAGCAGGGCCCAGGGATCAGCAGGGCCAGCAGGATGGCTCCGTGCCCCCTTTTCAGAAGAGCCTTTCTTTTTCAGACCTTTCCGCTTATTTTTCTTATCCTTCTTTCTCTTCCTCTCTTTCTTGCTTGCCTTGGGGGCTGCCCCGGTGTGATGATCCACTGGGAGGGCTCCTCCTCCTCCTGTGCTGCCCCACGGGGGGCTCAGGGGGACTCCCCTGGGCCTGGCTGCCCTGTCGATGAGCTCCCCCCCGAATTCATACAGCACCGGCTCTCGGGGCACCGCCACGGCCACCGTGTTGTACGCCTTGCACCTGCCGAAATCCAGGAGGCACCGCAGGGTGGGACAAGCCCCACAGGGCAGGGGGACAGTCCCCAGGGCAGGGGGGCACTCACCAGACATAGAGATAGGGCTCCACACACTCCTCCCTGTAGGTGAACTCGAAGCAGGGCACCTGGATGACGTTGAAGAAGGCCTGGCCCACCACGCGCGAGGCCGTGTCGTTCACCTGCCGCTGGCACTCCTTCAACCTGCCCGGGGCACGGCGGGCGCAGGGGTGCGTCGCCTCTGACATACCAGCCTGCCAGTTTGTTACACGGGCCCACCTCCTTACCTGAGGCCCTGCTGGAAATGTGCCTGAACACTAAGGGTCACTATGATAAAGTGAACATGGAGCTATACCAGCCCTCTCATTTCCTAGTAGTTAGAAAAGCAGGAATCGAACCTACACTAGAGGAATCAAAACCCTCCATACTTCCTTTATATTACTTACTAGTAGGGTCAGCTAAACAAGCTATTGGGCCCATACCCCAAAAATGATGGTTCAACTCCTTCCCCTGCTAATGAACCCCCAAGCAAATCTAATCTCCATCATTAGCCTGCTCCTAAGAACAACCATTACTATCTCAAGTAACCACTGAATTATGGCCTTGAAATCACACACTCGCCATCCTCCCATTAATCTCAAAACACCATCACCCACGAGCCATTGAAGCTGCCACCCGGGGGAGGTGCCAGGGAGCCCCGGGGCAGTCTGGGGACGCTCACCTGAGGTCGCAGTCGCAGTGGCTGATGGTGTGCCAGCGCAGGTTGCGGTAGCCATAGCGGGCGGTGAAGGGGTGGATGACGTGCTGGCAGTGGTCGTGCTCCCGGCAGCACCGGTCAGTGTCCCGGTGCTCCCCTGCAGGGAAACGGGGGCTGCAGGCAGGGCTGGGGCTGGGCTAGGCCAGGGCTAGGATCAGGATTGGATTGGGCTGATGCATGGAATGATACTGGGGTGGGTAAGGATGGGTGGGAAGGGGCTCAGCTGGATCAGCGCTTTAGTGGGGACAAGGCTGGCACTGGGATGGGGACTGGGCTGTGCCAGCACCACACTGGGGATGAGACTGGGGCTAGGCTGGGGTCCTGGACAGGGCCACGAGAGGGTTTAGTCTGGGATCAAGATAGCAACAGGGAGTGGAGCAGTATTGGGATGGGGACTGGAATGGCAGCAGGATGGACCACAGAGTAGGCTGGGGACAGAGGGTGGATCAAGAGTGGAGTAGCACCAGGAAGAATTGTGATAGGGACTAGGCAGAGGTGAACTGGGATTGGACTGGTGCTTGCGTGGGGACTGAACTGGGACAGACAGGGATTGAACTAGCACAGGAACGGGGGCTGGAGTGGACCAGTACTGGGATGGACTGGATTAGGATTGGTGGGGATTTACCCAGCAATGGGTTGGGGATGGGATGGGATGGAATTGGAAGGGATAGAAGGGAGTGGGATGGGATGAGGTGGGATGGGAAGGGACATGTAGCAGCATCCCTGCCGCCCTTACCCAGCTGCTCGTAGCTGTCCGCGTTGCTGCCCGCACCGCACCACAGCGTCCCGGGGTAGGTGAGCCCGCGGCGGGCGCGGGGCCGCCCCCG
>NW_005054387.1:2620539-2622754 GCF_000277835.1 Geospiza fortis
AACCCCCGCCCCGTGACGCACCGGCCCCCGCGCAGCCCCCGGCCCCGGAGCGGCCCCCGACGGGAGAACGATGCTCCTGGCATCCCTGCATCCCTGCATCCCTGCATCCCTCCCTGAGGATGCTCTGTGCAGCCCCGGATCCCGGCCCACAGATGCTCCCTGAATCCCTGCGTCCCTTCCCGCGGTGCTCCCACATCGGCACCTCCCTGTGACCGTGTTCACAGGGGTCTGAGGATGAGGGAAGAGACGAGGATCTGACTCCATGTTTCAGAAGACTTGATTTATTATTTTATGATATATATTATATTAAAACTATACTAAAAGAATAGAACAAAGGATTTCATCAGAAGGCTAGCTAAGAATAGAAAAAGAATTAATAACAAAGCTTGTGGCTCAGACAGAGAGTCTGAGCCAGCCAGGCTGTGATTGGCCATGAATTAGAAACAACTACATGAGACCAACCACAGATCCACCTGTTGCATTCCACAGCAGCAGATAATCAATGTTTACATTTTGTTCCTGAGGCCTCTCAGCTTCTCAGGAGAAAAAAATCCTAAGGAAAGGATTTTTCATAAAAGATGTCTGTGACACTTCCCCATGCCCCATGAGTGCGTGCTTCATCCCCATGTCCCATCCTAAGGATGCTCCCTGTGGCCCTGCATCCCATCCCACGGATGCGCCTCCTACAGGACAGCCCAGAGCCCAGTGCCCAGCCGGGCTGGCCGCCCACTCCGGCATTCCCAGAGCGCTGCCAGGGCTGTCCCTCCTGGCCAGCTCCTGCCCTCGGAGCCCATTGGCAGTCAGGACACAGCCCTGGCTGGCTGGGGTGCTGTGGCAGCCAGCTCTCAGCAGGGCAGGACAGTGCCTGCACACCCCAACGGGGACGTGTGTGGCCTCAAAAAAATCCCTGTGCTGCTCAAGACCACCCAAAGCTGCAGGAAACCCCCCTGAGCATCACCCTGGCTGGCTGACACAGGGTGCCACCCGTCTGTGCCACCCGCGCTGGCACAGGCAGCTGGTGCTGGGGACACCCACGTGGGGTACAAATGCCACAGCCTCATTTCTTCCCAGCACAGCCCTGCCTGCCTGGGACAGCAGAGCCAGTGGGGGACATCAGTGGCCCATGGGAAGGGTTCCTGCCTGGCTCTGTCCCTGTGCCCAGCTGGCTGAGGCCGCTGGCCCAGTGCCACAGGGGCTGCCCCTGCTCAGCTGTCGCTGTCTGTGACGCCCCTGTGACGGTCCTGCTCGGCTCAGCCCTGCCACCAGCACCAGGTATGGAGCCAGAACGGGAGCCCTGGGCCCTGGGGTGCCACGTGTGGGTGTGGGTGTGGGTGTGGGGCACCAGGCCATGGGGAGGTGGGGAAGTCTCACCCCCTTCGTGCTCAGTGCTTGCAGCGCCTGCAGTCCCCACGCATGGACCTGTGCCACGTCCCTGCCACCCGGGAGAAGGGCTGGTACCTGGCACTGATGGCTCCCAACGTCAAAGGTCCCAACTATGCCTGGCTGGACCCCTCCCGGCTCTACTGCCACCCGCAAGTACCCAGGGCCCGGGGTGGGCTGCACCTGCAGGGGCTGCTGGGGCACCCGGCTGTGGGTGCCCACGGCGGGCTGCCCACACCCAGCCCCTCCACTCTGCCCCCAGGCCTTGCAGGACTGCCTGGCCGACCTGCTGCAGCCCTTCCAGGGAGATGCCATCGACATGGTGGCCGGCATCGACGCCATGGGCTTCATCCTGGGTGAGCAGGGCACGGCTCACAGGCGGGCACAGCGTCTCTGTCCCTTGTCCTGGGGGTCCTGACGGTGCTGTGCCCACCTGCAGGCGCTGCAGCCGCTGCCACCCTGCGGAAAGGCTTCCTGGCCATCCGCAAGGCCGGGCACCTGTGCGTGCAGACGGAGGCACAGCCCTACAGCGACTACTCGGGCCAACAGAAGCTGATGGAGCTGCGCACCGACGCCATCTCGCCCGGTGAGCCAGGGGTGCTGCCTTCCTGGGGGCTGCAGGGCGGGCACGGGGCACTCATGCACAGCCTCTCCCCACTCCAGGTCTGCGCATCCTCCTGGTGGATCAGTGGGTTGAGACTGGGGGCACCATGAGAGCGGCCATCGAGCTGGTGGAGCGGCTGGGGGGGGTCGTGGCAGGTAGGAGAGGGTGCACCCGTGGGTGCAGTGGGACCACCACTCCCACAGGCTGTGGTGGGCAGCGCTGAGCCCCCCC
>NW_005054387.1:2623758-2624839 GCF_000277835.1 Geospiza fortis
CCGCTGCCGCGCTCCAGCTCGGCCAGCACGCTGCTCTCAAAGGTCAGCGCCGCCACTCGGAAGAAGAAATCCCGCACGTTCTCCCCTGCCCCACGGGAAGAAGAGACCCCCTGAGCGCCCCCCGACCCGGCTGATGTGGGATCTGCAGCCCTTCACCCCGCTGGGACTCACCAGTGAGTGAGGACACAGCCCAGTACTCTGCCTGCATCTCCTGGGCCACCTTGAGAGCGTCCTTCTCCATCAGGCTGTACTGGGCCGGGGTCTGCCAACCAGGCCGGGCACGGGTGGGTGACAGGGACAGCCGGGGCACGGTTTGCCCACAGGGAGGGGGTCACACTCACGCTCAGATCCTTCTTGGAGCCCACCAGGAAGAGGATCACGTTGGATGGGTCGTTCTCCTTCAGGGCGTCAGCCAGCCACTGCCTGTGGGAGCCACTGTCACCAGCTGCTGGCCAAGCACTGTCCTTGTGCTCACAGAGCACAGCAGCCCCACAGCCCCTCTCTGTCCAGCCCTTAAGGTCCCTGCTCTCATCCCTGGCCCCACCCCTGGGCCATGTGTCACCTACCGTGTGTGCTCCAGGGACCCCACGTCGTTGACATCGAAGACAATCACGATGGCTGGAGGAGGAAGGAGGGTGAGATGGGGACAGGGACAGGGACAGAGGGTGGGCAGCTGGGCTGCAGGGGGAGCTCACCCTGTGCTCCCCGGTAGTAGGTGGAGGCGATGCACTTGAAACGCTCCTGGCCGGCCGTGTCCCACCTGGGGGGGTGTGGGAGGTGAGGGGGGTTGCAGGGGTGTGTGGGGAGAGGGGCTGGCAAATACTCACAGCTGCAGGCTGAAGGGCACCCCCAGCACCTCAAACCGCTCCATCTCAAAATCCACCCCGATGGTCGCCTTGTAGTTCTTGTCGAAAGTGTCCTTGCAAAACCTGGGGGGGAGTCAGGGGAGTATCAACATCCCCTGACCCCCGTGGGGGCTCAGTGCCCCCCGCCAGAGCTGGGCTCAGCCCAAGGTGCTGCTGCCCTTTGGGGGAGAGGGGTCGCTTCCCCCCCTCTCCATTCCCCTGCCAGCCTCCCTGGG
>NW_005054387.1:2625556-2626407 GCF_000277835.1 Geospiza fortis
GGGGGGACAGCCCCGGGCTGGCGGGTCCCCCTCTCACCGCGGGCAGCTCGGCGATGACCCGGTCCCTGCGGACCGGCGCCAGCACGTTCATGGTCCGTGGGTGGCCGGGGACGGGATGAGGGTCCCGCGGGGTCTGGGGACACAGAGAGCAAGGGGTGGCCGTGTCCCCGTGTCACAGTTGTCGCCGTGTCTCCGTGTCACAGTTGTCACCGTGAGCAGCATTGTGGATCATGGTTGTCGCCGGGTCCCCAGGTGGGGCTGTCCCCTTGTCCCAACATCTCCACTTTCCCATGTCCCTGTGTCCTGATTTCCCACGTCACCAAGGGTGGCTGTCCCCACATCCCTGCCACCTCCAGCCCTCTGCCCGTGGCTGTCCGCACACCCCGTGTCCCAGCTGTCCCCGTGTCCCACATCGCCAGTGTGCCACCCCAGGGTGTCACTGTCCCCCTGTCCCCAGGCGTGGCTGTCCCACACCCGTGTCCCAGCTGTCCCCGTGTCCCGCCACCCTCACATTCCCGCACACCCGGGTACCACTGTCCCCACGATCCATCCATCCATCCATCCCCGTGTCCCAGCTGTCCCCACGGCCACCCCAGGCTATGGCAGTCCCTGCCCCGCAATCTGGCTGTCCCCAAGTCCCACGCAGCCCCATCTCCGTGTCCCACCGCTCCCCGGGTGTCCCCCCCGTCCCGTGCACAGATCCCGCTGTCCCCTCGCCTCATCCCAGTCCAACACCAAGCTCTCCCTGCCTCGTCCCTGTCCCCACGGCGAGGGAATGAAGCGGGGTGTCCCCGTTACCGCCAACCTCCCAGCGCCGGTAGCGGTGCTCGGTGCTTCACGCCCAGTCCCGG
>NW_005054387.1:2626481-2626936 GCF_000277835.1 Geospiza fortis
GTAACCCCCCCGCCCCCCCGGGCCCCCCCCCGGTCCCGCCCCGCCACGACGGCGGGGAGGGAGAGCAGCGTGCCAGACTACAACTCCCATGACGCCCTACGGCGCTCGGGACACCGCTGCGCGTGCGCGCAGGAGTCCGTTAATGAGTACTACCACTACCGGCATGCTCCAAAGATATCGCGAGAGTTAGGGCGGAGGGGTGGTGGGGATTCCGTCTTGCTCCCGCGAGATTTGGGGGTATAAGCCCGTGCTGCGCGGAGCGGGAGACCCCTTTCGGCTTCCGCCTGGCCAAGATGGCGCCCAAGGCGAAGAAGGAGGGTGAGGGCGCGGGGCGCTGGGTCTGGGTTGGGGTCCCCCGGCGGCGTGTGGGACCCCGCGGGGTGCTGGTGTATGTGGGGGGGATCCGGGCTGAGCGAAGCGGGGAGTGGCGCAGGGTTCCGGCGCTGTGTTAGGTG
>NW_005054387.1:2627064-2633207 GCF_000277835.1 Geospiza fortis
GCCGCGGCGCGCGGGCGGGGGGAAGCCATGCCCGGCCGGGGAGCGCACCCCGGGCCTGCAGATCCGTGTGGCGCTGACTGAGCTCTCCTCACAGCTGTGCCTCCGAAGACAGAGGCTAAGGCAAAGGCGCTGAAGGCCAAGAAGGCCGTCCTGAAGGGGGTCCACAGCCACAAGAAGAAGAAGATCCGCACGTCGCCCACATTCCGCAGGCCCAAGACGCTGCGGCTCCGGAGGCAGCCCAAATACCCCCCGAAGAGCGCCCCCCGGAGAAACAAGTGCGTGTGCTGGGGGGGCTCTGCCCTGCTGGGGAGGTTTGGGGGTGGGAGCAGCCCCGTGAATGGGCTGGTGTGGGGAGCTGGTGGTTTGGGATGCAGGTGATGATTTTATGCGACCAAAGCCTGAGAGTTTGTGATTATAACCTTAGGTGACTGATGCACCCCAAAGAAAGCCCCTGAAATTCAGAGAAGCACCTGCCCAGCCCTCTGTTAATGATAGGATCTCTCTTGCAGGCTGGACCATTATGCCATTATCAAGTTCCCTCTGACCACAGAATCAGCGATGAAGAAGATTGAAGATAACAACACTCTGGTGTTCATCGTGGATGTCAAGGCAAACAAGCACCAGATCAAACAGGCTGTCAAGAAGCTGTATGATATCGATGTGGCCAAGGTCAACACGTTAATCAGGTGAGAAGGGGGAGGAGAACAGGTCCCTGCTGGGTGTGAGGTGCTTCCTTTTAGCAGAAAATGGGAATACACGTGTGAGATTCAGCAGATGTGGGACAAAGCTCCACAGCTAAGTGCAGCTTTGGACTGAGCACATCTTGGTGGAAGTGGGAAATGTTGGCAGAGCAGAGGGTTGGTTTCCTCAGGGAGCTCTTTGCCTCTTCAAGGAACACCACTGACACCCAGGGAGTCCTGTGCAAATGATGTAAACTTCGATTTCACTGAGTGATGTGATGTTTCCAAAGGAACCACTGATGCACAACATGGGGGTTGCAGGAATGTGGAGCAGGGGGGAGGAGTTGTCTCTGTCCTGATGCCTTGTGTTCCTCTCTAGGCCTGATGGAGAGAAGAAGGCTTATGTCCGACTGGCTCCTGATTATGATGCACTGGATGTGGCCAACAAGGTGAGATGTCTTTGAAACTTGGAAGCTTTTTTTTGCACCTGGTCTCGTGTCTCCTCCACTGATTGCTCTCCATGAGGTACTTGTGTGGTGGCACTTGTGTGGCCCTGTAGCCAGAGAGGATCTGAGTTCTGAGGAGCCACGTTCTCAGTCAGTTCAGTCCTCAAGGTGATTGAGGTAGGCAGGAGGCAGAGGTGGTCCAGAGTGGAGTAGGGGAATGTACAGCACAAGGATCACTGTGGGATAAGTGTACAAAGAGGATGTGTGAAGCTCTTGGGCAGGTCTGGGAGGAGGAAGCCTTGGAGGACAGGAATCCTGGGGAGATGCAGTGATGGCTGTGGTGGAGGCTCTGCCTTTCTGCCACCATAACATCTGTTTTAACATCCTTTGCTTCTTTCCAGATTGGAATCATCTAAACTGCATCTGCCGAGGACTGTACAGACTAATAAACATGGTGACACCACTGAGGGCTCTTGTGTTCTGTGACAGCACAGCCCCTGTGAGAGAGAGAGCACCCAGCAAACTGCTGGGCCTTCACTTCTTTAAAGGGGCTCCTCCTTCCCTTTCTGGCAGTGGGTGGGCAGAGCTGACTGCTCCACCAGGGGGTTGTGCAGGGGCACTGCTGCCCTACTCAGAGGTGTCTGGGATCCTGTCAACATGAGGTGACACCTAAATCTCCAATATCTCTACATTTACCCCCAGACCTCTTGTGTCTTGCCTTTTCTTGCACCGGGTAATTGGGATGTGTTCATGATCAGTGTTTTGGGTGTCCTGTGTCGCTTCCTTGTGGAGCAGAGCACGGGTGGCCACAACAAAAACCTGTCAGTGGCTCTGATGTGACACAGGTGACCTGTTACACCATTTCCCCAGCCTATCAGCTCTCTGCTTATGCTGCAGGTTCACTCGGAACCCTCCTGCTAATCCAGCAGTGCAGGCTTTGTGGGTTTTTCTGGCACAGTCTCTGCTCCATGTGCTTGCAGCGTGTGAGTTTCCCTGTTCCACACAGGGTTCACTATCCTCAGGGTTGTTTTCAAATGCTGCTGTTGCTGCCTTTGCAACGTTTGGCTGTAAGTCTCTAGATGAAACCAGATTTTAGAGTGTTTGGAGTCAGGAGAATGTGGAGCACTGGGTGAGCAGGGAGTGGGGGAGTTATGGAAAAGTCTGCAGGGTACTTGAGCTTAAGTACATACTTAGACTTGACTGAGAAAGATGATGAAAGCCCTGACCAAATATTGATTGGGGTAATTGGGCTCTTGAATGGTGGGACACCGAGTTCCTTCAGGCTTCTTGTGGAGGGTGGCAGATTCCCAGGACAGCGGGGGATGGAAAGCAGGAGCTGCTCTCAGGATTTAGGTGGAGCTTTGTGCTTCGTTCTGTGGCACTGGCTTGACCCCCCTCACTTGGGCTCAGGAGAGGTGGGCAGGACGTGCTCCCTGCCTGCTGTAAGGGGTTAAAAACTGCCTGGAGGGAGGAGTGCTGCTTCCCTGTGTGCTTCCCTGGCACCACCAACCCTGCTCTTCCCTGTGGATGCATGGCAGCAGGGTCCCCTGTCCCCCAGGCCATCTTTTTACACATAGTCACATGCAAGAAAGATATGGGAGAAGTTGCCCCTCTTGTAGCAAAGCTGCTGTCAGTGCTGGGTAAGGATTGGCTCTGGAGAGCCTGGATGTGCTGCAGCCAGAGGCTGGGAGGGGTTGCACATCAGCATGACTTGCAGTCAGCCCTGGCCTTAGCTCAGCTCAGCCCAGGGGTGCTGCCCTGGTACTTCAGTTGCCTCTTGCTCCTGGCTGCCAGCCTGCCTGATCCACAGCTGCACTGCTGGGGGAGGCTCCTGCTGGAAGCCAGGAGGGGAACAGCAGGGAGCTGCCTCCTTTGGGAAGCTTTGTCACTGGTTTAAGGACAGGGGAAGTGTGAGCTGGTCTGAGCCTGTGACCTGCTGGGACCGAGCTGTGTCTGCTTCAAGTGGAGAGACAAGGGGGAATGTGCAGCAATAGGGGAAAATTAACGTTTAAGCTTAGTTGTGATTGCAGATGCATTTAAACTGCAGAGGCCAGGAGGCTTAAGCTGCAGCTGGAAGATGCACACATAGCTGTAGGGATGTGCTGCTGAGAGCAAGGCTGGGCCCTGCCAGGGCTGCTGAGCTCTGCTTTGAGCCAGGAGGGACAAGGAGCAGGTTTGGAGCTGGCATCGATCCCTGCCCGCACTGTCCCAGCTATCACATCTCAGTTCCAGCTGCCAGGCTGTTCCTGGCACTGTGTCAGTGCACACCAGGGAGTCCCACCAGGATCCATCCACATCCTGTGGGGTGTTTCCCAGCTCTCTGGTGGAAAGGTGATCCCCCACTGCCTCCCCTTAACCACTGGCTCATTTCAACGACAGTTCTGTCTCTGCCTGAGCCGGGCAGGTGCTGGGGTGGGTGGGACACATTGTGCGCAGAGCAGGGGCTGGGCAGGAGTGCCTCTGAGCCCCACTGCCAACTCTGACCCTGGAGCTGTTACCATCAGCAGGATTTGCCTCTCTGCTGCTCCACAGGACCGGCTGGGCCAGTTCTGGCCCCACTCTCCCAGGGAGCTGAACCCCCCCTTCTGCTCCCACTGCTCTGGGAGAGCTGCTGGAACCATCCTGGTCCTGTGGCTGCAGGAGAGAGCCCAGCACGCTCACAGGGCTGCAGCTGCACTGCGCCAGTGAAGACTGCTCCAGGGGGATGCAAGCATGCAATAATCTTCCAGGAAGAGCCCTTGGCCTCACATGGCTTTTCCATGCCAGCTCCACTTCACGTGGCTGCCGGGTGAGTCACACAGCCCAGCCAGGCTCCTCACCACCAGGCTGGAGACAGGCAGGTCAGGCACTGCCACAAGGCTCAGTACCTCTCCTGGTTCCCTTCAACTGTCCCCTGCACAGCCCTGGGCCTCTGGAAGAGCAGAGGAATGAGGAAGAAGAGGGGAACCCATCCACACAAGAGACAGAATTGTGCTCAAGGCTCAGCCGGGTTGGCAGGACCCAGCAGACTGAAATGTCCCTAGAACAAAGCCAGCAGCAGCAATGTGCCCTCTCCCTCCCTGAGAACTGCCAGCCCTTCTCTGGGAACAGGGCACGTCCTTTCCCACAGCCCTGGCCCAGGGGAGTCCCCGACCTGCTCTGCCCCACAGAAGAGCCAGCCCAGGTGTGCTGCGGCAGCAGTAAATAGACCGATTTTAATGCACATTACACCCAACATCACCACGGGAGGGACTCCTCCCCTCCCTCACAACCCTTCCAGGCATCAGCTGCAAAGCACAGCCACCCCTGGCCCTCCAGCTGCCTGCAGGGAAGCTGGCTTGGGCTGCTTCTCCATCGGCCGTGCCTCTGGCTTCAGCAGCATCCCCGCAGCTCGGCGAAGCTGTCGGGCTGGTCCAGCAGGGAAGCGCTTTTAGGCAGCAGAGCGGGTGAAGGCAGGGCCTGGGGCCAGGGAGAAAGCCCTAAGGCACATCAGAGCAGCTTTGGAGAGCCCAAAACTTCCAGGAGCCGGAGCCCGGGTCCCCCTCGGCGCGCACGTCTCAGTCTATCAGAAACTTCTCACCGTCTACATCTCTCCCTGCAGAGCCCTTGCGCAGGGAGGGGAAAAAATCGGAGCGGAGGAGGCGGGAGAAGTACATGAGGATCATGGCATCGAGCAGCAGGAGGTTGGCAGTGAGGAAGGCACCCTGGCCCTGCAGCTCCACGTGGCGGAGGAAGTAGCAGGTGAGGTAAGCCTGGGGCGCCAGGCGGAAGGCGAAGTACACCACCAGGTTGATGTATTTGTTGGCCTCGTAGAGCGCCGGGGAAGGCACGTTGCTCATCTTCAGCAGCATGCGCACTGTCAGGAAGATGTTGCTCACCTCCACCAGCAGCAGCAGCACCGCTGCCACCAGGAAGCGGCCTGTGATGATGAGCGAGATGAAGGCAGAGATGGCCTGGGACACACACACACAGACAGAGAACAGGGTCAGCTCGCCTTGCCCTGGGGAAAGCGAGTCCTTCCCTGCCCTCAGTGAGAGCACACAGTTCCCCCCACCCAGAGATCCCAGCAGGCGCCTGAGCTTAGAGAAAACCAGTCTGGAAAGCCAGATCCCCCAGGAGCAGTTACACCTCCCTGTGCTGGGTTGAGCCTCCAGCTCTTCCCCCTCCCAGCTCCCAGTCTGTCTGGCTCCAGGCGCTCGGAGCCGAAGCTGGCAGGCGTCCTGCCCTCGCCTTGTTGGTGCAGAGCCTACCTGGCAGCCAGGGTGAGGCAGACACAAGGGCTCCAGCTTGCCCATGAAACCTGGGTGGGCTGAGCCCTGGGGTGTGTGGTAGCCCCCTGTGCTGGCCATACTCACCATGGCATGGTGCACCAGGTACTCCCAAGATGAGCGGGACTGATGGTTGAAGATGATGTCAAGGGTGTCGTGGATGAAGTAGCCTGTGGGATGAAGGAGAGCGTTCAGAAGGTCGGGCTTGTTCACTGTGACCCACTGTGGAAAGGAGGAGCAGCGAGGAGGAGGAGGAGGGTGGTGTGACTGTTCTTCAGGTGTCAGAAACATCTCCACCCCGTCTGGGTATGGAGAGACGGCCATTCCCTGGGGGTTGGCAGCCTGTGGGCTCCACGCCGTGATTAAGGCAGGAGGCATGGAGCTGCCCAGCCCTTGAGCCAGTGGCTCGTCCCGAGCCAGCATACTGGGCGAAACTGAGCAGGGAGTGGGCAAAGTCCGGCGGGGTGGCTGCGGCCACTGCGCTGCCTGGCTCCTTACCTGAGGAAAAGCAGACCAGCAGGTGCCCTGAGACGCTGTAGCCGTCCTGGATGTCGGAGAGCAGCTCCGGAGAGTGCCAGAGGCTGGGAGTGAGGAGAGCAGGAAGGGGGTCAGCCTAGGCTCCAGGACGGGGAACACAGAGACCCCCTACTCCCTGCCCACTCCCCTCGAGTGCCCAGCTCGCAGCGTGTGCACCGTGCCCGCCGCTCCGCGCGCCGCCCTACCTAAAGAGGGCCCATAGCCCGGCCAGCACGGAGTGTGCGAAAGAGACG
>NW_005054387.1:2634601-2648814 GCF_000277835.1 Geospiza fortis
GCAGCGCGGAAGTGTCTCCATGGAGACGGAAGGAGTTGGGCCCAAGGATGGAGAAATACGAGCGGATCCGGGTGGTGGGGAGAGGGGGCTTCGGGTGGGGGGGCGCCGGGGATGGGCGATCTCCGGGGCGCGGGGATTGCGGGCGACCTGTGCCACCCCAGGGTGATGGGCAGGCCCGGTGCTGTGTCCCCCTCCCCGCGCTGAGGCCCTGTCCTTGTCCCCGCAGCATCGTGCACCTGTGCCTGCGCAAGGCCGACCAGAAGCTGGTGATCCTGAAGCAGATCCCGGTGGAGCAGATGAGCAAGGATGAGCGGCTGGCAGCACAGAACGAAGGCCCTGTCCTTGTCCCCGCAGCATCGTGCACCTGTGCCTGCGCAAGGCCGACCAGAAGCTGGTGATCCTGAAGCAGATCCCGGTGGAGCAGATGAGCAAGGATGAGCGGCTGGCAGCACAGAACGAGTGCCAGGTCCTCAAGCTGCTCAGCCACCCCAATGTCATCGAGTACTACGAGAACTTCCTGGAGGACAAGGCGCTCATGATCGCCATGGAATACGCCCCAGGTGGGCTCTGCTGTCCCCCTACAGTGCCTGTAGCTGCTCCCTTGGCAGGTCCAGGGCATACCAAGCACTTGGCTCTCTTTGGGTCAAGCACCTTGTGCTCCTTGTAACAATCCTGGGCTTTGCACCCCCAGGAGTCCAAGCCTGTCTCTCTTGAGGAGACATTTTTGTAGAAGAGTATCTGTGGTTCTTGATGGACACCAAATTGACCACAAGCCCAGTGACCAAGCACTGATGCAGGTGGTGGAGTCACCATTCTTAAAGATACTCAAAAGATTCTGGTCCTGGACAAGCTCAGTGGCTCTCCTTGAGCAGTGACCTCACAAGGTCCCTTCCAACCTCAGCCACTCCATGATTATATGCCTTACACCTGCTAACCATATCCCAAACAAGGAGATTTCAAACCCCTCTGTCCCTGATCAGCATGCTACCATCTGCCCTGCCTCAGGTTTCAGGCACATTCCTCTGTGTCAACTGTGTTGGCCCCACATTTCTGACAAGATTTCCTGTGGAGTTTGAGATGAAATCAACATTTGCATGAGGGTTTGCTAAAATCTGTGTGTGAGCCCTGAATCTGGACCTCCCCTTCCCAGCAGGGGCCTCTCTCTGTGCCACGTGGCCTCTTGGACTGCAAGAATTCTGCTCTGCAGAACAGGCTGATCTTGTTCTGCCATGGAGGTTTATGTCCTCTTCCAAGAGCTGTAATTTTAGTGTTTCTTTTCCTGCTTTTGATAATACGTCAACGATAACTTCTCTCTGGCTGTTTCTTCCTCCCACCAACTGCGCTGCCATTGTTCAGGAGCATTGGAGGATGTGCTGCATATCCCACCAGGATGTGTTTTTCCCACATGCTTGCCTTGTTAGGATGCCAAAATGGCAAAACCCCCCTGGTTTTAGGCCAGGTTTGTGCTGTCCTGTGCCCACAGCCCTTTGTTGCTCCTTGCAGGGGGCACCCTGGCAGAGTTCATCCACAAGCGCTGTAATTCCTTGCTGGATGAGGACACCATCCTGCACTTCTTCGTGCAGATCCTCCTGGCCCTGCACCACGTGCACACCAAGCAGATCCTGCACCGTGACCTGAAGACCCAGAACATCCTCCTGGACAAGCACCGCATGATCGTCAAGATCGGAGACTTTGGCATCTCCAAAATCCTGAGCAGCAAGAGCAAAGCCTACACGGTGAGTGGCAGGGCAGCTTCTCACCCCGTGGCAGCAGGCTGGGAACTCTGGATTTGGTTCAAACCATCTCTGGGAAGTGGCTTTAGGCAGTGCTGCTTTGTTCTTTGGCTGATATCTTCATGCCTGAGTTTGCTGTGGCTCTGTGGGCTGCAGAAAAGTAAAAGGTGGGAGAGGATGAGGTGTCTGAGCCCGCTGGTGAGGGCAGGCAGGGTGGCTCCTGCTGGGGGTGGTGTTTGCAGACTCGTCTGACACATCCTTAGCAAATAAATTCCTGCCTGTGCACTCCCCTCCTGCCTTAATCTCCTTTCTCTGCTTGACATTTAGTGTCTTTCCCCACCTGGGCTAATCTGACCAGACGTTTGTATCACGCTCGGCGCTCTGGGCTCTGATTCTCTCAAGTGGATAGAAGCAAAATTAGAGGCAATCACTGTATGTGTCACTGGAAAGGCAAATCCTCTTGTTTTTCACTGAGATTTTCAGGCAGCTGTTGATGCCAAGGGAACAAAAGCCCAGCTCTGTGAAGCTTTGGTTCTGTTCCAGCCAACTCTGCAGCAAACCTCCCTCTTTCCACCTCTCTGCCCCAGTTTCGCTGCACTGTGGTAAATTTTGGTTTCCTGTAGGTGGTGGGAACTCCGTGCTACATCTCCCCGGAGCTCTGTGAAGGGAAGCCTTACAACCAGAAGAGTGACATCTGGGCCCTGGGCTGTGTGCTCTACGAGCTCGCCAGCCTCAAGAGGGCTTTCGAAGCTGCGGTAAGAGCCATGTGGTTTACACGTAGCACGGGGAGCCGTGGCCTCTCACAGAGGTGAAAACGTGTGCTGGGATCACTTCTCTGTGAAGGCAGAGGGCAGTGCTGAGAGCTCCTTCCTCCTTGGCCTCGCCCCTGACTGCCCAGCCACTGTTTGTCTGTTGTTTTCTCTCCAGAACCTTCCTGCCTTAGTGCTGAAGATCATGAGCGGGACGTTTGCCCCAATCTCAGATCGATACAGCCCCGACCTGCGCCAGCTCATCCTCAGCATGCTCAACCTGGATCCTTCCAAACGGCCCCAGCTGAATGAGATCATGGCCCAGGCCATCTGCATCCGGCCCCTCCTCAACCTCTACACAGACGTGGGCAGCGTCAAAATGAGGAGGCAAGTGACATTGCCACCTCAGTGTCCCTTGGGAGGGGCTGCCACAGCCCTCAGCATGGCTGACCAGCTCACTGCCTCCCTTCTGAGCTCCAAAGGGAGCATTTTCCCAATGCAGCTCTCCTGTGCTGCCTATGTGCAGCTGCTGCTGGCTGAGCTTGGCCCAGGGGCTCAGAGCCAGGCAGGTGCCATGGCAGGTGTGAGCTTGTCATCACAGTGACAGCAAACAGAGAGTGGTGAGCACAGGGGGAAGTGAGCTGGTGCCAGCTTCCCTCTCTCAGGTTGTTTAAAGCAGTGCTGGGAGTGCTTCCACCCGTGGCTTCTGCTGTAGCTCTGCCCAGACATTCTGTGATCCAGGGCTCTGCAGGACATTAAAGGCTGGATTTTGGTTTGGCAGGCCTGAAAAACCCTTGGCTCCGGTGCCCACAGTGACCCACAGCCGGACAGAGGGACGGGCAAGCAGTGCCAGGCAGAGGGGTGAGTTCTGGCATGGTGTGTTCAACTCAGCTCCATTTGGAAGCACGCTTTCCTTTGGGTGACACAAGTCAGAGAGGCACTCAGGGTTCTGGAGAGAGGAACTTTAGAAATATCACCTTCCCTGTGCTCTTGGACCAGCACTGGTCTGGCTCTGGCAGCTCTGCTGGCACCCAGACTGGCTGGTGCTGTCACTTTTCCCGTGGGAAGAGAGTCAGGGATCCACATGAATGATTTCTCTGTGCCCCACAGGTGTCCGACGTGGTTCAGCCAGGACAGGAATCCCCCCTCCCCTGTCATCCATCTACACGTGGGGCAGTGGGATCACCACCCCTCTGCGCCTGCCCATGCTGAACACTGAGGTGGTGCAGGTCTCTGCTGGCAGGACACAGAAGGCTGGGGTCACCAAATCTGGGAGGCTCATCCTCTGGGAGGTGAGTGACAGGGAAGCTGGGGCAGGAGTGGCTGTGGAGCCTTGGATGTGTGATTCCTGTGAAAAAGGCATTTCTGCTCACTCACAGACCTCCTCCAGGGCTGCAGTCCCAGCCAGGGTGTGGGTAATGCTGATAAGCCTGTGGGAAGGAGTTAGTCAGTGTTCTCCAACCCAGCTCTTCCATGGCTTCTCTCCATCAGGCTCCTCCCATGGGTGCTGCTGGGGGTCCTTCTCTCCCAGGAGCCACTGAGCAGCTCCAGCCTCAGTTTGTGTCCCGCTTTCTGGAGGGCCAGTCTGGAGTGACCATCAAACACGTGTCCTGTGGTGATCTTTTCACAGCCTGCCTCACAGGTGAGCTGCTGCCTCCTGCCTCCACCTGCCTGGCTCCCAGAACCCCCTAAAACCCAGTGGGAGTGCCTGGGGAGCCTGCTCAGAGGGGAACCAGAGAGATGCTCTGGGCTGGGGTGACACAGAGGCCTCTGTGGTCTCTCATCATGTGGGAGTCAGAAATGGCAGACATGGTCCTCCTGTGATGCCACACTGGTCAACTTGGTCCCAAACTGTCTGCTGTGGGGAGGGCCACAAACAGTTGGACTTTGGTGATCTTAAAGGTCTAAATTATTCTATGATTCTATGAAATCTCATGTGCTTGTTGTCCTGGTTGCATTGTTGTCACCTGAAACCAGAACTGAGAGTGGGGACTGCAGTGTGAGGAGAATCTCTGTCACATACTCTGTGAGTGTGACATGGGCACATGCAAAGACTGGTGTGACAGTGAGGAGTCAGCATGAGCTGCTGCAGGGCTGGTTGTCCTCACACTGCAGGAAAGCAGGGTTTGAAGCCCCCTCAGAGCAGCCCAGGAAGTGTTCTGGGTGGAAGTGGAGCACACACACCAGTCCAAGGCCATGTTTGTGGAGCAAAGCCCTCCCAGTGGTCCTGTGGGAGCTCTGTTTGTTCTTCTCCTGGGGGTCAGAGCAGCAAACAGCAGATACACAGTGGGCAAACTCTATGGGCATGTGTTTATCCTACCTCCCATGGTGTTTCCTGCCACCCCTCTGCTGGGCAGCTGCTCAGGGACTGCCTCTGTGACTTTAACACCTTGACAGACCTGGGGTTCTCAACTCCTGCCTACACAGCTGCAGCAATGTTATCTCAGTGCTCTTATCAGTGCTGTTTGTTTGTCGAGCCGTTGCAGCACGGTGAGGCTGCAGCTCCCTGGGAGCTCCTGCGGCTCCCTGGAAGCTCCCTGCAGCTCCCTGGAAGCTCCTGCAGCTCTCTGGAAGCCCCTGCAGCTCCCTGGAAGCTCTCTGAAGGCTTTGTGACCCCTGCAGCTCGTTCTGAGTCAGAGTGGGTCCAGTGTCCTGGAAGCCATGGCCACCCCTCGGCTCTGTCACCTCGCAGGGCCTCACGTGTGCCTTGCAGGGCCTCCCATGTGCCACTGACAGGGCTCCTTTCTGCTCCTGCAGACAGGGGGATAATCATGACCTTCGGCAGCGGCAGCAATGGCTGTTTGGGGCATGGAAACTTCACGGATGTGAGCCAGGTTAGTGGAGAGGGTGCTGGGCGTGCTGCTCCCCCAGGGTAAAGGATGGATCTTGGCTTCTGCACCACGTGAGGGGGCTCATCCCAGCTCCTGGGATGTGCATCCCAGGCATGCTGTGGCATCTGACCCCCTCCCCCTCCTCTCCCTGTCACTGCGGGTTTTAAAAGACCCAACCTGCCTCTCTCTTTCTCTCCCCCCCCCTACACAATGATCCCTTTGAGCGTGGGGGAAGTCAAGAGCTGCCTTGTGGTTGCTGTTGGCAGGCTCCCAGCTTGGAGCCTGCCTCCAATCACACACCTGCCTGCTTCACTCTTGGCCTGCAGCTGCCAGGGTTCACTGAGAAAAGTTATTTTTCAAAGGAGCCAGTATTTAAAGAAGAGCTGTGTGTTTCCGATTGGCTCGGAGCACTGGGGCTGAGGGCTCATTGCTCCCTTCCAGCTTCTTCCTCGCCTGCCCTCGGATGTGGCAGCAGCCCATGGCTCCCAGCTGAGCCCGGGGACTGGTGCCATTTGTCACTGTGGTCAGCTGGCCCGTTTGTTCCTGCTCCTCCCAGAGCTGAGCTGCTCCCTGCTTATGGCTGGGGAGGGGAGACCAGTTGGAAGCAGCAGCCAGATCCCAACAAACGGTGCTTTTCACTGGAGGACGATAATGAGTATGAGGCGAGGTGTCAGATCTAACAGCAGGTCACAGCAGGGGCCGGGTGAAATGTGGAGATCCTGCTCCCTCCACCCCCTAATGAATCTGAGCCGTTAACTCACAGGTCCTCTGAGCCAACACATCCTGCACCAAGCCCCTGCCTGCTCAGAGCAGGCGTTCACAGCCCCTGGCACTCCCCACATGGGCAGGGGGGCGAATCCCAACCCTTGCTGAACCTCTTCCCTCTCCAAACTCTCATGCTGGCTGCTTTCTTCCGCCCCAGAGATGTTTGCATTATCTTCTGTGCTGCGTGCACGTAGTCTCTTATCCCTTTGAAGACTGTTTGGAACCAAAAAAAAAAAAAGAAATTTCTCTGTTGTTTGTGTTGGATGAAAACTGGGATGCTGCCAGTGCTGTGTTGAGTCTGGGGGGGCTGGGTGGGAGGGATGGGGGCAGCCGGGCAGGCTGGGAGGTCTGGGCTGACGGCTGCTGCTCTTCCCCTGCCAGCCCAAGATTGTGGAGGCCCTGCTGGGCTACGGGATGGTGCAGGTGGCCTGTGGTGCATCTCACGTCCTGGCGGTCTCCAACGAACGGGAAGTGTTTGCCTGGGGCAGGGGGGATAATGGTAAGGGAAGTCTGTTTTGCAGAACAGGGCTTGTGCCTGTTCCCACTCCCTTTGCTGGCCCTGCTTGCCCACAGTCCCCTCCAGATGTGCCAGGGTGGGTGGTTGTGGAGGAGCTGCAGCTGTTTTGCTGCATACCAGGGTCTCTGTGCTTTGGGTTTTGCTGCTTTCTGGGATCCCAGGCTGGGCTCTTGCAGCAGCTGTGTCAGTGCTGCTCTCAGTGGGGCTGTGCTCAGGCTGTGTGTTGCCATCAGCTGTTCCCTGCTCTGTTCCTCCTACCAGGTCGGCTTGGGCTGGGCACCCTGGAGTGCCACAACTGCCCCCAGCAGGTCACAGTCCCTCCAGAGCATGAGGCTCAGAGGGTCATCTGTGGCATCGATTCCTCCATGGTCCTCACAGTGAAGAACCAGATTCTTGCTTGTGGGAGCAACAGGTAAGAGGGGTGAGGGTCCATGCTCCACATTTTACCCTCCTGGGCCTGTCTGTGTTTTGACCAAGGGGCTGCAGAAGACATCCCTTTGTGATCCTAGAGATTTTCCCTGTGCAGGTGTAACAAGCTGGGCCTAGACCGGATCAGCTCAGGAGAGGAACCTTCCCCAGAGGACCAGGTGGAGGAGGCCACGCTGTTTGTGTGTGCCCAGTCAGCCCCCTTGAACCAAGAGCCCATTGTGTGTGCTGACATTGGTACAGCACACTCAGCTGCTGTCACAGGTGAGGGTGTGTGCCCAGATTCTGAGAGGGGCAACACCTGCATTTGCCCTGTCTTCCTTCTGCCTGTTTCCCATGGGCAGTCTCTCAAGAGACACCCTGCTCCCAATGTTGAAGCTCTGTGGAGCAGGATGCTCAGCCTGGAGACAGCAAGGGGTTTCAGTGTGTCCCAAGTGACAGCCAGTTGTGTCTCTCCTCTCTGCTGTCAGCCTCTGGCCACTGTTACACCTTTGGCAGCAACCAGCACGGGCAGCTGGGCACCAACTCCTGCCGCAGCAGCCGCGTGCCCCACCTGGTTGTGGGGCTGGAGACCATGAAGGTCACCGTGGTGGCTTGTGGGGATGCCTTCACTGTGGCCATTGGAGCAGGTGAGGCTGAAGCCCCCATGTCCTGGGCTGCAGCAGGCCAAGGCAGGTGTGCAGTGAGGTGTTTATATCCCTCTGCAGACGGCGAGGTGTGCACGTGGGGGAAAGGAGCCAGGGGACGCCTGGGCAGGAAGGATGAGGAAACAGGAGTGCCAAGGCCAGTGCAGCTGGAGGAGACACATCCATACCTGGTGACCTCTGTTGCCTGCTGCCACGGGAACACACTGCTAGCAGTAAAGCGTGAGTAAAGGCTTTGTCCCTGTGATTCTGCCATGAGGACCCAGCCAGACACGATGCCTTGTGACCGGAGCTGTGCTGAGTAACCCTGGCATGTAAGCTCACTGTTATTCTAGTCCTCCTTGAGCTGTAGATGAATAGAAATAACTTCAAGCCCAAAATAATTCCCCTGCTGCTCTTCAACTCTGTGACACTGCCTCTCCCACTGGGCAAGGGGAGCAAAGGGATGGCAGAGGCTGTCTGGTGCACTCCCAGACAGGTGGGCTGGCCAAGCTGCTGTGCCAGCGGTCCACTGAGTATCCAAAAAGAGCAGCTCTCTAATTGATGCTGCTGAAATAGAAGCTGAGATTTGAGGCGTCATTTTGGCTGCTGCCTTGCCATTGTGGTTTGGAAAAGATAGCAATGGTTTTGTGGTTCCTCTCTGCTCGGGCCAAAGGCAGCATCGTGGCTGGGTTAAAACGTGCCCATGGCGTGACCTGCCCTTCCTGCCTGGATGCACAACGGGAGCCTGGCCCAGACTGCTGCAGGGGCCTTTCTTCCTCCTGTGCTGGGCTGATGATGGCCTCAGCCTGGGCTGAGGGATTCCAGCCCCAGCCCACTTCAAGGAGGCTAATTACAGCCCCGAGGGGAGGAGGCCCGGCTGACAGCCCCAGAACCAGCCCTGGCTCTGTTCCTCCCCTGCAAGTGCCCAGCTCTCATGTGATGTGCGCTGCCACGTGAAGGGGATGGGGAATGGCCGAGTCCCCAGGCTCGGGAACAAGTAGGGCATTTGTCATGGCAGTAAAAGGGTTTTGTCTCTGCAGGAAGACTGCAGGCTGCTCTCCCCTTCCGCTGCTCGAGTCGCCCTGCACTCTGTGGCAGCTGGTTTGTGGGCTCCCACCTGCAGCACTGTAAGAGCAGGGACTGAGTGTGTAGCCCCACTGCTGTCCCTCTGCCCAAAACCTTGTCCTGTCCCAGTACCAGGAGTGCAAACTCAGCGGTGTGAAGGCAGCAGCCTTGCCTGCCCCAGCATCCCTCAGCAACCAGCATGCAAAAAAGCACTAAGAGCCCTGTAAAGAGCTGAGATTTGGGCTTTCACACAGCTCAATCTGCCTGGAAATTTCTCCAGCGAGAACGCAGGATCTGGTGACACATGTGATGTCATTGCTGCTGTGATCTGGCCTGGGAGGCTGCTGGCACAGGCGAGCTGCACTCTACCTTTGGGGCGGCTGTTCTGCTCCTCCCATGGGGCCAACTCCACTTTTGACTGGTTTGGGTTGCTGCCCAGGTTATCATGAGCTCCTGCTGCTCCCTTCTCTCAATCCCACTGCAGACAGAATAACTGGGAGAAGCCAGGCTGGAGAGGAGGAGAGCACAAACCTCAAGGGACTGCATTTTGTCCTGCTGGGCGTTGCCTCTCTTGTGCCACTGCTGAGGTCTTGCAGTGGCTTCCTGTAGGGAAGGGGACAGGGATTTTGGTGCCTATCTGTGGGATATCATGCCTGTGTGGGGCAGAACACTTCTTGTAGCCTCATCAAGGTGGAGCTTCCAGCTAAATCTTGATTTTTTCTCTTTTTGTTTCAGCTGTCGTGGAGGAATCGCCTTCCCAGTGAGTGAGAGCAGCCACATCCTGCTCTTCCTGCTGCCCACGGTGGCCTGGCTCAGACACACTCCAGGCTCCAGAGCTCCTCAGCTGCATCTGAAGGCAGCAGTCTGGAAACAGAGAGCTCCTAACGATGGTTCCCAAGGAACCAGAGCTGGTCTCACTTATTGAATTGTCACTGTGAACCTCCAGTGCCTGAGAGTCACTGCCCTGGACGTGCCCAGAGCTCTGGTGCTGCCTTCAGGGGGTCACACCGTGGCTCTTCCCCTCCCTGCTGGAAGTGCCTGTGTGGAAGAGTGAGGAGCACAGAGGTTGTTTTCCTCTGTGGAAACTGTTTCTGGTTACAAAGCCCAGGCTGACAGCTCCGTGTCTGAGAGAGCTGTCAGCCTTTGCACAGCAGCGTCTGGAGTCAGGGCCCCAGGCGCTGCGCTGGGTGACTAAATGCAAACCTCTTTGCTAATTAGAGAAGTCTGTCCTTTCCCATCCCCCCCTAAAACGTTTCACCCATTTATTGAGCACACTTTGGAGGGTCCTGCCTGCACGGCTGGCCGAGCTCTGCACAAGCAGCCTCCCTGTGCTGCACAGCTCTCCCCAAATGCTGCCTGGAGCTTTCCAATTACAGCCTCCCCCTGGCCCCAGGAGCTCGCTGGAGGATCCTCCAGCTGACATTTGTCCTCAGGCTCCTCAGTCCTGCTGCTGACCGGCTCACTGGCTCCCAGCTGAGCTAGGGAAGGCAGCAAAACACAGCCAGTGATTGTCAGTACTTGGAAGTTTTTTAACACAGATTTGTCCAGAGAGCTGATGAGTTTTCACCAGGGATCTTTGCGGGCAGGAGAAGCACATCTGTGTGTTATGGACAGGAGTCACGTTTTTTGTCTCCAGAAGGGTCGTTTCCTTTCCTTTATTTTTTTTCCTCTTCTTTCCTTTTTTTAACTTACATTTGCCCTGGGCCATTTTTTGATGAGCTTCTGTCTCTGATCTGTCTGACATTGCAAATGCTCTTGCCTTTCACATCCATCTTTGTGCTGTTGCCAATCTGTTGTGTATAAAGTCGGTGCTTTCATAAGCTGGCTGAGATGAAATCTCTCTAATTATTTTTGTGATTCTTTCCTGTTTTCAATGAGGGAAACCTCGACGGGCTCTGGTAAAAGCCAACTGATCCCTCTGTCATGTGGAAGGTAATGAATTTCTGCAGCTCTCCTGCCCGTCCTCCCCTCCCCTCCCCTCCCAGGCTCCAGCTGGGGAAGGGAGCAGGTCCCGTCCGGCCGGGAGAGGCGTGT
The DNA here is from genome assembly GCF_000277835.1 of Geospiza fortis. Lineage (NCBI taxonomy): Eukaryota > Metazoa > Chordata > Aves > Passeriformes > Thraupidae > Geospiza > Geospiza fortis. Next base: position 2,645,348 of record NW_005054387.1, read on the forward strand.
GCAGCCCTGGCTGCAGACACAGCCTCCCTCCCTGTTTGGCTCCTGGCAGGGTGGGTGCATGGGTTTTCCCCTGCCTTTTTTGTTTCTTGTGGAGCTGCCTTTTCAGGCGGTTACACCCTGCTATCCCAGGAAGCCGACTGGAATTCAAAGGTTCTGCCAGTGCTTTGGCGCTTTCCTGTGCTGCAGGTTACAGAGACAGCTCAGCACGGTGTCGGGGAGGGTGCTTTCCCTTCCCAGACCAACCTGGGCACCAGGGTGGTTGCAGGGCTGGGTTCAATTACCTCAAATCCTCTCTGGGCCTGTGTGGAGCTGGCAGCAGCTCCAGCTCCTTCCAGCATCAGATTTCTCTTGCCTGTGTTGTGCAGAGCTCTCAGGGCTCCCCTAGCCCCACACCACATCCCATAGGAAGGAGCTGGTGCTCCTCCTGCAGCCTGGCCAGGGCTGAGGGCTGGCTGGGACAGCAGCAGGCAGGACAGAGGTCTAACACCCTTTGTCTTGTCAGTAGTGGCACCAAAATGCCACTGCTCCAGGAGCCAAGCTCTTCCTGCTCTAGCTGGGCTGCCAAATCCAGGGGTGCGCCCCCCCCACCTGCTTCATATCAGTGCACTGGTGTGAGGTGAATGGTTTTATGGCTTAATGACACCTTTGCACTGCAGTGCTGGCACTGGAGGTGTCACCAGCTTGAATATTGGGATCCTTTGCTCCAGACTGGGGAAAGCAGTGTGGACCAGTGCCCTTTGTGCCGGGCCAGGGGCTCCGGGGAGGGCTGGAGCCCTCGGGATTTCACAGCCTGGGCTCTGCACACAGGAGTTCAGCTGTGAAGCCCAGCGAGATCATTTGAATAATTTAATACCGGGCTGTGACCAAGCCTAGCGAGAGGGTAAAGGAAACAAAGAGGCCCCCAGCCCCGAGCAACAAAAGCTCCTGGAACGACAAGCCGAGGCATGTCCGTGCTGCCGGAGGCAGAGAGCAGCCCGGGCAAATAGGCCACTTGCATTCCTCACGTCTGCTGCTTTGTTTCCCTGCAGAAGCTGCCGGTGAAATCTGCAGGTCTCGGGGCTTCTCCCTTTATCCTTTTTTTGTTCCCGTGTTGTGTGGAGCTGGTGGTGGATCGGTGTCCCCGCGGCTCTTCCTGCCGAGGGAAGGCAGGGCCGGAGGGGATGCGGGGTGCGGCTGCCTGGTCCCCAGTTGTGCGTCCCGGTGCGGGTCCCCTCTGGCCATTGTCACCCACGGAACGGCTGTCCCTGTTCCAAATCAGATCCTGCTCACTCGGGGCCGTTACTGTAGCAGGAAACTGCCTGCTGATCCCGCAGCTGATTGATTTTGATTCCGGCACCTCTGCCGAGGCCGTATCCTCATTCCCACGAGGCTTAGCCAGGAGGTGCGGCTGCTGTCCCTCTGTCCGTCTGCCCCGATCCCTTACCCCTGCCCTCCCTGGGCACGAGGCCCCCCCCAGCAGCCGGGAGAGGAGAGGACTCTCCCCACTCCTTTCCCCGGGGCGAAAGGCTCCACCTTAACTTGTTTAGAAGCCGGAGCGTCGGTTTTCTGTCCCTCCAGTTTGAGTTAAATAGAAGGCGGAGGGATGCAGCAGCAGGGAGAGGCTGGGGAAGAGGACAAGAGGCCTCTCCGAACTCAGATGGTTTCAAGAAGTGACCCATCATGGGAGACAGGGAACATATCACCTCCACAAAGGGAACTGCCCTGAGTGTCGCCTTTGTGTGAGACAAATGCCTGGCTGTGATGTTGAGTGCGGGGAGGGCTTTGCTCGGGGAGAGGGGAAAAGGAGGGATCTTTGTTTGCAGGGTCTGACACCTCCCCACCGCCCTGCCGGCACAGCCAGCACCTTCTGATGGCTTTGTCAGCTCCTGGCTAATTAGCAGAGATGCTCTTCAGTGAGGTTAGGGAAGAATAATTTTAAAACATCAAAGAGAAGCAGTAAATAATGATAAAAGTCGGCTGTTTCATGGTTGTCATCGGAGGCACAGGCTGCCCGTGTTTACAGGACTGGTGTGTCCTGTCTTTGGAGTCCCATCAACCCCCAGGATAGCAAGGACCCGTCCTTTTGGCCTGAACCTTGTCCCACAGTCGTGTCCAGGGACAGTTTGTAGTCGGGGCCAGGTCACAGCGTGTCAGGGACAGTGTCTGGGTTGTGCCTATCTCTTGTAGGAGACAGCCTGGCTCCGGGCTCTGCTGGCACAGAGTGGCAGAACCAGCTGGACCACGGGGCTGCTGCCCTGGGGGTGCCACAGCCCTGAGCAAACCCGGCCAGGGAGCACCTCAACCCCAGCTCAAGGTGGCTGCTGCTCCCCTCTGCTCCCTGTACCTGCCTCCTGTCACTTGTTTTTACCTGTCGCGTTTCCAGTATCACTGGGAGCTGGTTAAAGTTTAGCTCAGCGCTCTCCATCATCTGAGCAGCCTCACATCTCCTGGTAAATCCCCTGCTGATGGCAGCTCGTGCTCAGTGTACCCCAGAACAAGGTTCCCTGATATTTGGGAGCCCCAGTGCAGCTCAGAACAACCTGCCATCCCTCAGGGTAACCCCAAAAATGAGCCACCCATCCCTTCCCTGGCAGCTCTGGCAGCGAGCAGGCTGCATCCCCCCGGGCTGCTGCAGGGTTTTATTTTAAGCAGAGCCTCTCAGAGAGAAGGGTAACGTGAGCTCCTTGAGTGACAAGTGATAGAGCTCGACTTGCTCAGCGTGTCCCCCAGGAATCCCTCTCCTCTGCCATTTGCTAATTGAAAACTGCTAACATTTGGGTCTGGAGCAACTGCCGCCCTTAATGGGAAGCTGGCTGGAGCGAGCGTTGGTGGGACTAACACATGCTCACAGCCTGTCATCTGCTCAGCTCCATCTCTGGGGAAAGGGGCAAATACTCCCATATGCTGCTCTGATTTCTCAAAGAGTGACGAGGGGGCAGGAGCCAGACAGATTTGCTTTTATTCTCCCTCCTCCAGGCTCTTGCTCAGTTACAAACCGTGGCTGGAGGGAGGCTGTGAGCCTGGGGTGTGAGTTCCCAGCAAGACAAAGCCACACGAGTGTGTGTCCCCCTCGTTCCTGAGGCGTGGAGGGCTCGGGGCAGCCCCTCCATGTCCTGCTGTGGGACATGGCTGGGACACGAGCTGCTCTGTGGCAGGGCTGGGAGCTGTATCCCACCTGCAGCCTCGCTCAGGGGCACAGCCGTGCCCTCGGGCTGCCTGCGGGAGTGTGGCACCCCTGGGACCCCTCTGAGTCAGGGTGAGCGAGGACACGGCCCTGTGTGCCCGCAGAGCCCAGCCCCGGGCCAGGGGAGGCTGCGGGGCTGAGGGGGCCGGGGGGGGTGTGATGTTGATGCTCCCCAAACTTGCGGGGGCCGTTCCCAGTGTGGCGGGTACCAAACCCACCAGTGGGGTGCTCCCCAAGTCCCCAGGGTGTGTGTCCCCATGTGCTGCCCCCCAAGCCCCTCGGAGGGGCTGGCCCCGGTGCGAGG
>NW_005054387.1:2650408-2651248 GCF_000277835.1 Geospiza fortis
CCAGCGCCCCCACAGCGGGCACGGGGTGCAGGCACAGCTGGCAGCCCTGGCAAGGCAGCAGAGTGATCCCAGCCACGAGGCAATGCCACGGGCTCCCCGGGAAGGGCCGGGTGCCCGGCCCTGTCTGCGAGCACCTTATCTCGGTGTATGGATCCACCTTATCTCGGTGGATCCCTGATGACTCCCACAAAACCACCTGCGACAAACGGAGTGGGCACATGGCAGAGCTGGGTGCCGCCGTTCCTCACGTGGGTCACATCCCACGGTTCCTGGGGTTCCTGGGCTTCACTCGCACTCCCAGCTCAGGGTTGGTGGCAGGAGGGGACGTGGCCAGGCAGCCCCGGCTGGCGCGTGCCCGGCGGCGCTGCTGGCTCCCTCCTGGTGTCTCACATCCACTTGGCAGCTCCTGCCGAGGCCACGGCAGTGCCTGCCAAGGGCTTGCAGTGATTAGATGGGCACAAGGGCTGTCCAGGCAGGACAGCCTTGTCCAGCGTCACCTCAAAGACAGCAGAGCCACAGGGTCCCTTTGTGTGCCTGCTGCATGTCCCTGTAGGCAGCACCTGTGCTCTCCCACCCCAGTGTCCATCAAGGATGGTGCATGGACACCCTCTCCTCCCCCTGGGCACAGTGATTGTGGACCAGAGGTGATGGTGACTCCTGGCCAGCCTTGTCACAGGCCAGGCTGCCTTTTGGCTGGGTCCTTGTCTCCACTTCATGCTGCTCCTCTGCCTTGGCAGGGCTGAGCAGGGCCCTTCCCACCTCGGGGACAGCAGCTGGGGGCCCAGCAGGATGGGGACCCCTCCGGGGGGGCTGCCTGTCCCCCTGTCCTGACTCACCGTG
>NW_005054387.1:2651623-2656139 GCF_000277835.1 Geospiza fortis
CCTGTGGGACATCATGGCTGTGTCACTGGTGATCCCCAGTGACCCCGAGCCTTCTGTGTCTTGCAGCGAAGGCGTCTTCAAGTGTCCAGAGGATCAGCTGCCCCTGGACTACGCCAAGGTGAGCCTGGCACACCGATGTGTCCCCTGCTCCAAGGGGACATGCCCACAGCCCTGCCTGGCACAGCCCTGCCAGCCTGGCACGGGCGCCCGGGCGGAAGCAAGAGCCCTTTGTGCTGCGGGCCGGGAGCGGAAACCAGCTCCCGACAAAGGGTTCTTGTTGGTGTGCCCGGGGGGATCCGGCCACGGGCAGCGTGCCCAGGGCTCCCAGCCAGGCTGTGCCGGGGGCTGTGTGCCCCCACAGCCCCGTGCAGGATGCTGATACTCCCCTGCTGCCCTGCAGATCTACCCCGACCCCGAGCTGGAGGCGCAGGTGCTGAGCCTGGCCATCCGCTGCATCCACAGCGAGGAGGGCTGCCGCTGGAGCGGGCTCATCAAGCACCTCCAGGTAGGGCCTGGCAGGATGGGCAGGGCAGAGTTGTACCCTGAGGCCTCCCCATCACCATCCCTGTGTCCCCCAGGCCCATCTTGGCACCTGTGGCTTCAACGTGATCCCCTGCCCCAACCGGTGCAGCGCCAAGCTGAGCCGCCGGGACCTCCCCGAGCACGTCCAGCACGGCTGCCCCAAGCGCAGGGTCAAGTGCGAGTTCTGCGCCAGCGACTTCACTGGGGAGGCCTTCGAGGTGGGCACTGGGGGGGACGCTGTGGGGGACACATCATGGTGGGGACAGCCTTGGTGGACATGTGGTCATTGTGCCCTCTGGCTGTGGGGGCACCGTGTGTCCTCATCCCTGTCAGGGCTGGCTGGTGAGGGCAGCCAGAGGGTGACAACGCTGTCGTGGTCCCCAGGGCCACCAGGGCACGTGTCCCCAGGAGAGTGTGTACTGTGAGAACAAGTGTGGGGCCCGCATGATGCGGCGCCTGCTGTCCCAGCACGCCCTGGCCGAGTGCCCCAAGCGCACCCAGCCCTGCACCTACTGCTCCAAGGAGTTCGTCTTTGACACCATCCAGGTGAGGTGGAGCCCATGGGGACCCTCACCCTGCCAGCTCCCAGCCCCAGCTGACTCCCAGCCTCTGTGCCTCCCCAGAACCACCAGTACCAGTGTCCCCGGTACCCCGTGCCGTGCCCCAACCAGTGTGGGACACCCAGCATTGCCCGGGAGGATGTGCCCACCCACCTCAAGGAGAGCTGCAACACTGCCATGCTGCTGTGCCCCTTCAAGGAAGCTGGCTGCAAGCACCGGGTGAGTGCTGTCCCTGTGGCCTGCCTGCCCTGGCATCCTTGGGCATGGGCTGCTGTCCCTGCTGTGTCACAACACCCCCACACCGCTCCTGCCCCGACATCTGTCCCGACATCCCTTGTGCTCAGTCCCATCCATGCGGCTCCATGATCTCACCCCTGTGTTTGCCACCCAAGTGTCTCCCTGCCACCCCAACCAGGTGTCCCTGCGCCACCTCTGTGTCCCCATGACATCCCTGTGCCAATACCCCATGCTCCAGTGACATCTCCATGTTATCCCTGTGGTACCTCCCTCTCCTGTCCCATGTCCTCATGTCCCCATGCTCATGTCCTTCTGTCCCCATGCTCCAATGACATCCCCATGTTATCCCCACGGTACCTCCCTCTCCTGTCCCCACTGCCCCTGCCACCCTCCTGCTGACGGTCCCTGTGTCCCCGCAGTGCCCCAAGCTGGCCATGGGCCGGCACCTGGAGGAGAGCACCAAGACCCACCTGGGCATGGTGTGTGCCCTGGTGAGCCGGCAGCGGCAGGAGATCCTGGAGCTGCGCCGGGACGTGGAGGAGCTGTCAGTGAGCAGCGACGGGACCCTCATCTGGAAAATCGCCGACTACGCCCGCAAGCTGCAGGAGGCCAAGGCCCGCAGCAACTACGAGTTCTTCAGCCCCCCGTTCTACACCCACAAGTACGGCTACAAGCTCCAGGTGTCGGCGTTCCTCAACGGCAACGGCAGCGGGGAGAGCAGCCACCTGTCCGTGTACATCCGCGTGCTGCCGGGCGAGTACGACAACCTGCTGGAGTGGCCCTTCTCCTACCGCGTCACCTTCTCCCTGCTGGACCAGAGCGACCCCTCGCTCTCCAAGCCCCAGCACATCACCGAGACCTTCCACCCCGACCCCAACTGGAAAAACTTCCAGAAGCCGGGGGCCTCGCGCAGCTCCCTGGACGAGAGCACCCTGGGCTTCGGCTACCCCAAGTTCATCTCGCACGAGGACATCAGGAAACGGAACTACGTGCGGGACAACGCCATCTTCATCAAAGCCTCGGTGGAGATCCCCCAGAAGATCCTGGCCTGAGCCCCGGAGGGGGACAGGATGTGACCGGGGCGCCCGCCCAGGGGTGCCCCGGGTGGTGCTGAGCCCCTGCCCGCAGCCGGTGCCCCGGCTTGGGGACGCTGCCGTGGCACCGCGGTGGCTCTCAGGACAGGCAGGGATGGGGCTGCTCCCGCGTCCCTCCCGGGGCTGGGACTGTCCAGCAGCCCCTTCCAAGGTGCCAGGCGGTGCCGGGGGGCTGGGCCCCCTGAGCCCCTCCCCGAGGTGCCCACCGGCCTCGCTGGGGACCCTGCAGGACCCCACTGGCCAGAGCCATATTTTGTAAACTGGTGCTCCCCAGGTTGTTATTTATTACCCCGGGCTGGGGCTGCTGCCCCCTCCCCGCATCTTTTTCTTTTCAATAAACTTTTCTTGTATTTATTACGGCCGCCTGAACCTTCTTCCTCAGCCTGACCCTCCTTCCTTTGCCTGCCGGGGTGGGGATGGCAGGACCGGGGGATGCTCCTGGGTGCTGGGGACAGGGAGAGCCGGGACCGGGCTGGGGGGCACGGGGAGGGGTAATCCCTGACCCACATCCCGGCGGCAGACGGGCTCAGATGGAGCCGGTTAATTCGGTAATCACCGGCAGCAGCGGGGATGTGCCGGGCTGGAGGAGCCGCCAGCCCCGGGGGGCTGCATCCCTGCAGGCCCCCCCTCGGTCCCATCAGCCCCTCATTAGCGCTGGGGTAATTAGCGCCCCGGGGGAGGGCGGCATCCCGAGCACACAGGGGGTGGGCGATGGTCGGGGGCGCTGGGGCAGACTGCGGGGGTCGGGCTGGATCAGGCCCCGTGTCCGTGTGTCTGACCCCCCTCCCGTCACCCCGGCGGCAATGGGGGGGTCGCTGTCTCTGCAGGATAATCCCACAATTGCATTAGTGCTGCTCCTGTTTAATGCAATTAGCCCCTAATTAGCTGCACCCTGCGGCCCTGGCTGGGCTGGGAGGGGCAGCACTGCCGGGGGTGTCCCCATACCCCGTTCCCCCCCCAGGAATGTCCCTCTGAGCAGGTCCCAGCCCGGGGTGGCAGCCCGGGGCCCTGGGGAGCTGGGCAATACTCCTGTCCTTGCTGGTACCCAGTGCCACTCCTGCAATGGGGTGAAATGCAGGTCCATACTGGTGCCCAGTGCCAGCCTATTGTGGTGTCCAGTGCCAGTCCATGCTGGGCCACCAAACTGGTGTCTAATGCCAGCCCATTCTGATGTCCAGTGTCAGCCTGTACTGGTGTCCACATTGTCACCCATTGTCACCCCATGCTCGTGCCCAGTGCCAGCCTCATGCTGGTTTGTGAAGCCAGCCCCTAATGACAGGCAGTTCTTGCCCATACTGGTGCCTGGCGTGTCCAGTATCAGCTGTACTGGTGCCCAGTGCCAGCCCAGAGTGGTGGCAGCTCCAGCCCACGCTGGTGACCCATACTAGTCCATATTGGTGCCCAGTGCCAGCCCAAACTGCTGCCCAGGGCCGGACTGTACTGGTACCAGTGCCAGCCCAAACTGGCGACTATTGCCGGTCTATTGCCAGCCCAGGTTCAGCTCGTACTGGTGCCCAGTGCCACCCGTTGTTAATGTCCAGTGCCAACCCATACCGGTGACCTGTGCTGGCCCACAATGGTGCCCACTTCCAGCCCATCCCACTGCCCACTTCCAGCCCATCCCAGTGCCCACTTCCAGCCCATCCCACTGCCCAGTTCCAGCCCATCCCGGTGCCCTGTCCCGTCCATCCCGGAGCCCGTCCCGGGGTCCCCGTGTCCCCCTCCCCGCCCGGTGCTCGGCTCAGTGGCGCCGCCTCGTGGAGACCGAGGGGAGGGGAAGATGTGAACAGAAATTTATTGCCTTATAATTTATATAAATGAATAATAATTATCATTATTATTATTATAATTGTAATTATTACGTTAACAAATTGTTATAATTCGTATTAAGTATGCATTTTATCCTTAGACATTTTAGGCTTTTTATTTTATAGTAATTTATTTTATTTATTTATATATAATACTTTTAAAATATTTCAAATTTAATATTGCATATATTATATAATTATATTTCATGTATTATATATTATAATATTATTATATAATATATCTCATCTATTATATAATTATATCAAATTTCATATATCAGTAGAATTGCATTAC
>NW_005054387.1:2656289-2659682 GCF_000277835.1 Geospiza fortis
AATAAAATAAAATAAAATAAAATAAAATAAAATAAAATAAAATAAAATAAAATAAAATAAAATAAAATAAAATAAAATAAAATAAAATAAAATAAAATAAAATAAAATAAAATAAAATAAAATAAAATAAAATAAAATAAAATAAAATAAAATACCTTATATAGTTTATGAACTCAAAGTGGGAAGCGGTGCTGGAGGAAGCCTGGGCAGCAGCTCCTGGATGAAAAAAACAACCCTGGGAGCTTGGAGTTATCCCTGTCCCCACCTCAGGGACCAACTCCCAGCTCTGCTTTCCCTGCTTGGGTTGATTTTCCCCCTTTTCCTGCCCCTTTCCAGCCCTCTCTGTCTGGAAATGTCAGCGGGATCTTGGAGCACCTCTTAACCTTCAGCGCGGCAGCGATTCCCCAGCAGGGCCTGGGCTGCAGGAAAAGCAGGAGGGGGAGATGCTCTCAGTGCTCAAGGAGGAGAGGGAGACAAATCGATTCCTGCTACTAAATTTAGCCTCAAATATCAAGTTTAAAAATAAACTTCCTGAAAACTTGGTGGTTTGAGGGTTTATTCTAAAGGTTTGGGCTGCCAGCTCACTCCCTGCTCTGTTGTCCCAACGTTGCTGGGACACTGGAAGGACCTTCAGAAGATGCTCAAATCAGGGAGGAAAATCTTATTAAATATCTGAAAAATCGAGGGAGACCCCACCTGGAGGGCCCTTTGCCTGTATAAGACCCCCCACCACAGAAGAGGTGCCCTAAATAACCCCCAAACCTTTTTAACCTCTTTGGGGTTGTAGACAGGGGGGATTTTTGGCAAAACCACTTTATCTGCTCACACCATAGAGCCCAAATTTGTGCTGATTCTTGATGCTTCTTCTCTGAGACAATGAAACCAGAGATTGATATTGTATAGGGAGAAAAATGTGAGAAAATTTTCCTTTGCACATCCTTTATTAAAGACCTGCCTGAGTCTCTTTTGCCCCCAGGACTGAGGGGTTTGAGAGCAGTGAAAGCTGACAAGATTTCACAGCAGTTTTTTGGTGCAATCTCACTTCACTCTCAAGCTTGCAGCCACCCCAGCAGAATCAACAGCCTGTACCCTATTACTTTGAAATGAATTTAAAGTAAGCAGATAAAACACTCCAGTAATTTTATTGCAATTTGGCTCTGCTGATTGTTGAAGAGCGTCCGAAAGGCGGCTCTTGCTGGAGGGTGTCCGGTGTGTGTTCCTCCAGCAGCTGACCACAATGTGCCACTTCCCTTTGGCTCCTCCACCCTCTGGACCCCCCAGGACCCCACAAGGATTTTTTCAGGCTTTTTTTTCAGCTCTGAATTTTCGCAGCATCCCCAGTGTTCCTCCTCTCTGAACATCACAAGCTGCTGGAGCTGCTGGAGTTCACATAGAACATTTGGGCTTTGCCTACCTTGGGTCAAAATCTTTGGAAGAAAAACACATTTGGCCCTAAAGGAGAAAATTTTAAATGTTGGATTTTACTCAAAGCCCTCGGCTTAGCTGTGGCTGCAGGTGATTCCTCAGTGGAGGCAGCAGCTGCTCACACCAAGCCCCTGCTGGCCCATTTTCCACCAGATCCTTGCTCCAGGTCCAGCTGGCTGCAAAGATGATGAGAAAGTCTCCTGAAAACTTGCAGAAGAGATTGTTCCCGTTGGGGGGATGGATGAAGAAACCAAATACCAAAGAAGCTTTGAGTCAAAGGAGGAGAGGATCCTGCAGCTCTGATGGATGGACTGGCTGCTGTTGGAATTTCCGGATGCTGGAGAAGGATGCAGCAGTGCCTGTGGGCAAACAGCTCTTCCTGCCTAAGCTCAGCCAGGCTAAGCTGCCTGGTTTAACCCAAATTCCAGGAAAACCATGTGGGAACCAAATGTCCACAGTATTTGGGGAACAGTGGGAACAGTAGGAAGGAGGGATTTTGACGCTCAGGTTTGCAGTGAGCACAGGAGACGGGGTTGGAGTTTTGTCCTTCTGAGAGATGGAAGCAAAGATTAAATGAGATGTACAATCCTGGGAGAGGGGAGGAAACCCTGGCAGGTCTCATCTTCTGGAAGGTGATTGTGAATGTTACAAATCCCCTTTAAAATTTTGGCAGGACTCAAACCCCCTCCTCCACTCCTCCTCCTATTTTTAACCATTATTTCAGCACCTTTCTCTCGGAGATTCTTTCTCTGTTTTCCCAAACCTTCCCTCTTACTGGAGCAGTCAGCCAGACTCTGCCTGATACATTCCTATCCCAGAAACCCATGGAGACCCTTCCCCAAATTCCCTTTGGGACAAGCACCCACCCTGTGACCCCAGGCCACCTCACACTGCATAAAACCAGCAGAAGGGGCAGAGGGACCAGGTCTCTTTTTTATTTTTTTTCTGTGGACAAAATAATAATAATAATAAAAAATAAAATTCTACTTGGTACCCGCAGCACAGAAGCAGCAGCCTTGATCATCAGTCTTGTGGCTTAATGAAACACAGCAGCAATTCCCAGTTCTCTCCCAGTGATTCCCCAGCCAACAGCTCTGTTTGGTTTCCACGGGAGCAGCCAGGCCCCAGAGACATCTGACATGGAAAGCCCAAAGAAAACTCACGAGTGTCTTTTATAAAATGCACATTTTGGGCTGTAACAAACTGGGGTTGTGGCTGAACAGCTCCAAAGCTTCTGCTCCTAACATGGGGCACAGATTCCCTGTGGGAGGGTTCACACCATGCTCGTGTTTATCCTTCCCAGGGTCTTCCTAAGGTCCAGCTCGAGGTTCTGAAGTGGGGATGGAGAGGATGGTGCTGTTGATGAGGGAGGGTGAGGAGCTCAGGAAACACCTGAGCTTTACTCATTCCTCAAGAAGCAGAGCAGGCACTGAGGATCCAGCAGGGAGCAGAGCCTTGTGCTGCAGTCACCCATGGATGGACAGATGGACAGAAAGGCAAGAGGAGCTGCAGTGTGAGCCCCAAAGGTTGGTGACCACCCACAAGGGACTCCTGGAAGAGAAGGAACATTCCCAGCCTTTTGGTTCCTCTTAATTCTGCACCGGGCAGAAAGAAAAAACCCCGGGAGGTTTTTCCACATTTCCAGGAGAGCAGGGCACAGCTCCTACCACACAAGGCACCACAAGGCTCTTCCCTTCCTCGCCCTGGTGACAGTGCCACAGCCAGACCCCCACCCTGGGCACCTACACCACGGATCCAACCTCTGCTCCCAACATCCCACCTGGGAATGAGGCAGGACAGTGCTTCTCTTCAGGGCAGAGCAGGGAAGGATGGAGAGCCCACCACAACAGGGCTGCTGCAGAGGTGAAAAGGGTCGGTTCAAAGAAAAATCTCACTGCCAGACCAAAAGGAAAGGTTTCAGTATATTTTAATAGTAAAATGATTCTTATTTTTTTTTTCAAGCAATGT
>NW_005054387.1:2659722-2689846 GCF_000277835.1 Geospiza fortis
GGAGGTCGTGGCTGTACCTGTGCAGAACAGTCCCCAAAAAACTCACAGCGTGCTGCCAACACCACCAAACACCTGCCAGGCAACCACCACCACGGCACAGGACTCTGCTCAGGCTCTCAGGAGAAGAGCAGGAGTTAAAAATTAGCTTTTAGTTAACAGTCTGGGTTAAGATTTGGAGCAGGCTACGGACCAGAGGAGAGGCCAAGGTTTGATTTAGTAAAAAGGAGCAGAACACCTTACAGTGACTGACTGGGCAGGGAGGGGTGAGGTCAGAGCACAGCCCTCGCTGGGGTTGGGTTTGGGATGGGGAAAACGACGGGGTGACTGTAGGGGAAGCAGCTTCAGACTCGAACTCTGGCTCCAACAGAATGGATTCAGAAAAATATTGCATGAAAAGCCTCAGGATTTTCGTTCTTTCATAGATGTATATTTACCAGTTTTCACAAAGACTGCAGGAATACGATTATAAACAATAAATTAGGACTTCATGTTGCTATCATTTGGCATAACACAATCAGGCAATTTTTCCTTTTTTTAAATATAAGGCAACACAAGCCAACACATAATTTAATCCGTCTTTAGTCAAATTGCTTAACTTTGCTCAGGAGTTACCACTAAAGAACGGGTTATAGTACACTTAAAAGAATTTAAATAATGACATGATATAAGTGTACTAACTTACAAGGAGTCAGAAATGTACTCTGCTAAGCTTTGAAACCTAAATATTTGTTACAGCCCAGGACTACACATTCTAAATTAAAAAAATACAAATAAATGTTTTCTAATTTTCCCATTTACGAAAAACTTTTAAGAATCTCTAGCCAACTATGACGTCACTTCAAAACTTTTTTTTTAATTTTTTTTTTTTTAAATTTTGTATGATGTCTTTAAGATTTTTTTTTAAACCATGCTCATTAAGGAAAGTTCAAGGAGCAAATACTTAAGGCTTTGTTTTTCCAAGGGCTGTGAGGGAGGCCAGTGGATGGCAGAGGCCAGTGGGTTCACCCATACACATTGCTACTCAAACCCACACTACCAGGCGACATTCATACAGAAATATTACACTTAAAAGTTACAGTGTAGAGCAATATTTTTTTTAGCCAGTGTACATAGAAAGAATCAATGCATTTATTTTTTTAAACTTTTTCTTCTTCTTCTTTTTTTTTTCTTTTTTTTTTTTTAATTTCCAAACTTGATTGTGATCATTATGTTCAAGTATTAGTCTCGTTAACAGAGATGAGGAATTTTCTACTTACAATAAATTCGGCTGTTAGAAAGGAAAGGGATGTTTTGGTACACAGAGGAGAACAAGATGCTGAGGTTACCCAGTAGTTAGTGTCCTACAGTCACTGACTCAACTGGCTGCTGGAAGTGACGTGGGGAAGGAACAGAAGGAGTTAGGCACCGAGACCCTGGGAACAAGGGATGTTATAAATAGCTTCACTCATTCCCAGGGAGAAGAATTGTTCCATTAAATCCGCTGGGGTGTTCTGATGGAGAGGAACAGGGGACTGTCAATCCCACAGTGGCTTGTGAGAGGAGCTTTGATTCAGACCAACCAACTCCCATCCCACAGCGCTCGCTGCACCGGGGATGGGCTGAGCTGCATCTCCTCACCCTGACAGTAATTCCAGCTTCCAGAGAAGTGGCTGAACCCTTTTTGGAGTTGTCAGTGGGTCTGGATTCCCTTCACACGAGGCTGGCCAGACTCCTAGCAGCGAGGGATTCAGACAACACGAGCTTTGAGGCTGGTGGAAGGGCACTGGGGAGGGGGAACACGAAGAAAGGCAGCTCCCCATGGCTGCCTTCATCCCAAACCCGCCGTTCCCCTCCTCATACCCTGTCCAGAAAACACAAAGTGTCAGAAAAATCTGCCAGAGACTTTTGACTTTGGACAAAGTCTAAATGATAAATGTGGGCAAGAAACAGCTGAAAAGCTTCTCTCTCTATTAAAGCCTAAATACATACCCCTAGCTGGCTCTTTTCAAATGTAGGCTCTTTTTCAATTACACAGGCCTCTAGACAGTGCAAATGGTCAATGTTTAATGCATTAATGAAATGGGCTTTTGAATTGAAAACAAGCCCTACTCCCTGACAAAATTCTGTTGCTCTTAATCTTGTGAGGAAATTGAGATGGAAATGGAAGCAGCTACACTACCTCACTCTCACTGGAGCACAGATGTGGCTGCAAAACCCTGCAGCAACTCAACCTCAGTCCAGCGAGGAGCTGCTCAGCAGAAGGCAAAAAAAGAAAAAAAGCTGCACAAAGGGGGACTCTGCTGTGAGGAAACAGCTGTGGCGTGAAGTAGTGTAATGAAATTCTTTGACACAAAAGGCATGTTAAATATTTGATGCATAAAGGAGAGAGATAACATATAAGCAAAGCTCTTTAAATATACAGTATGTCTTCTTCCAATGGGTACTATAATGATCACACAAGTTTGCAAGTTAAAAACGCCTTGCTTATTAATTAAAATTAAGACTAAAACCTATAATTTTTTTTTTTGTCTGTGAAAGTGACTGCAGCCTATCTATACCCTGGGTGTTGAATATGAAGATTTCGACTATCGGTTGGTTCAGGTGCTCGGTTCATGGGAGGCCGATGGACTTTTCCCAGCACGGCCATGCTCTGGTCTCGGAAGCAGGACTGCTGGAAGTCCCCACTTAGGTAATCCATGGTCTGCATCACATTATTCTGGCTGGATGGGCCAGCTCCAGCTCTGTAATGAGTTCCTCCTGCACAATCCAGCGTCGCTCCCGCTGGCTGTCCCCCATGGAAAGGCATGGTGAGGTCCTGGGACCCAGAGCTGTCACTGTTGGGCGTGGGCAGAATGTTATTCCAGAGGGGCTGGAAATAGTGCCCATTGGTATATGGCAAAGGTCCCTGCAACCCGTTCACAGGAGGAGAAGGTGTAGGCTTCTCGATGGGGGGCTTCAAGCTGAAGGACTGGCCCATGCACAGTTCTTGAGGGTAGTTGGAAGTTTTGCCAGGGAAACTCTGCCCTGCAATCTCTCTCTGAGGGTGCTTCCCTGCGAGTCCAGCAGGCCCAGCAGCATCCCCACACATTTGCTGCAGATGTGCAAGCTGGTGCTGGTTCCACGCAACCGATTTGATTTCGTTCTGGTAGGCGGGTGGCACCCTGTTAATATTGACCATGGGCACATTAACAGAGGCAGGAGGAATAGCAGCAGCAGCATGGTCGACAGGGTTTACTACACAGGAAGGCATGGGTGTAGGGACATTGTGAGTAGATACCCTGGTACTTGCATTGATAAGCAGGTTGCGACTTATAGGGCTGGGGTTTGCGATCTGTCCCTCACACACTGAGGTAGTGCTAATGCCAGCTCTGGCCTGGCAGAACTGGTTAATCTGGTGCACAATGCTGCTCAGGTCCGGTGGCTGGTTCTGCTGCAGGGTGGCAGCCATAGAGAGGGGAATGGTTGAGGTAGACACGGTCACATTCGGCGGCGCGTCTGCGTCCGGCATCTTTCTGCCTCCGTGCAAACCCGGCTGCAGCAGCGGGTTCGGGGCGTGCTGCAGGGTCTGGTGTGCCATGGGCTGAGGGTGCTGCAAGCCCTGCGGCTGCTGCTGCTGCACGTTCTGCGGGTGCGGCAGCGCCTGCGGGATCCCCTGAGGGTGCGGTAAGCTGGGTGGCTGTGGAATACCCTGAGGGTGCTGCGGGATGCTCTGGGGGTGCGGCAAAGTCTGTGCATGCTGGAGAGCCTGCTGGCGAGCGAGCGCCTGGGGGTGGGATAAAGTGCTTGGTGCAACGTAGGGCGTGGAGGGGGGGTTCATCATCGCCTCCGGCAGCAGGCGCGCGCGCGTCCCGTCAAAGTCCTTGATGATTCCTTTCGCTGGGGATTTGACTATGGCCAGCAGGCCGGTTTTGGTGGTGGCCTGAGATGGGTAGGGGCTGTACCTCTGGCCCGAAGTATCGAGTCCGTTCACAGTACGGCGTACGTGTTTCCTCTGGGGAACCTTGACGCTGTTCGGGAAGATTTTTATAGTCAGTGGATTGTTGGCGACCTTCTTAGCATAAGCATCCAATTCTGCTGGGGTAGGATACTGTGCAGATCTCATTTTCTGTGTAGTGTCCCCTGTGGAGAAAGGGAATTGGTCAGTTCTGGTGAGCAAGGGATCAAGCCCAGGGCAAGACAGTCACACAACAATGGGAGAAAATCTCCAAGGATTCAAGAGGCAAGGAAACTTCATCCTGCCAGACCAGCGGGTCATGGAGCAGATGCCTCATTCCCTTTATTACCTGGTGACCAACACAAGCCCCAGTTCAGCTTAAGGCAAAACCTGCCCAGGGGAGCAAAACAAAACCATGTTCTCATCAGAGTATGTTTGCAGTTGGACAAAAACAGGTTACATGTTATAAACATGTTATAAACATCAGATTGTCTCCAGCTGAAATATTCCTCACAGCTTGCAGTGGTGGGTTGGTTTTTAGTCTCTTAATTTAAGATACCTCCTCATCACTCTTCAAACCATTCTCAGTATTTTTACCATGGAATTCCAAATCAGAAAGATAAGAATTAAACATGAAGCCCCTGTAATCCTGAGGTGGGAACCATACTATGGTGGGCTGACCCTGGCTGGGCATGTGGTGCCCCCAAAGCTGCTTTGTCACTCCCTTCCTCAGCTGGGCATGGAAGAAGAAACACAGGGTCAGAATAAGGAAGGGGAGATAGCACTCACCAAAATGGGCAAAATAGACTTGGGGAAATTAGTTTAACTTATTACCAATCCAATCAGAGTAAGGTAATGAGAAATAAAAACCTCTTCCTTCCACCCCTCCCTTCTTCCCAGGCTCAGCTTCACTCCTGACTTTCTCCACCTCCACAGCACAGGGAGATGGACACAGCTGCCTCACCATGGGCTGCATGGGAATCTCTGCTCTGGTGCCTGGAGCACCTTCTCCCCCTCCTTCTGCAGTGCCCTGGGGGTCTGTGCAGAGCTGTTCCTCTCACATATTCTCATTCCTCTCTCCAGCTGCAGTTGTGCAGGTTTTTCTCCCTTCTTAAATCAGTTGTTCCAGCAGTGTGTCCATCCGGAAGCCATCTGGAATTGGCTCCATCAGACATGGGGGAAGTTTCTGAGCAGCTCCTGCATCCCCCCACTACCAAACCCTTCCCCTACAAACCTTATGCACATCAAAGCTTCAGCTCAAGCCTCCATTTACACCCCACTCCTTTCCTAGGTGCTGACATCTGAAAGCACTGAGTGTCTTTCTGTGCATTAGGAAGCTCTTGTCAGCCCAAACTCAGCAAATGGAAGGAGGCTGATTATTTTATGGCCTGCAATTATTTCTTCAGCTGACTTTTCAAGGTGGCAGCTTGCTAAGGACAACATCCCCACATCACATGGCAAAGTGATGTGATTACCTCACAGGATTAAAAACATGCTACTCCCCAGACAGAGACAAAAGCCTTCTGGAGACAGAGGTGTGGTTTCACTTCCTCTGATTTACCAGATACCTACCTGGCTCACAAGCTCCAACTGCTCCTGCAAAGATCTTCAGAAATCTAGGGAAATGTGTGTGTCTCTTGCCATAATCACACTGCAAGCAGAGAGTTGGGCTGTTTCCCACCACAGCTCTGCTGCCTAAGTGCTATGGGACTCCTGCTGATTTTATAATCTTCAAATAATGGCTTGCAGCTTTGACAATCCAATTTAGCTTTTGCTTGATTCCCCCTCCCCACCTCACCTTGCAAACAGTTCACTGGAAAAAATGTCCATCCTTTTTTGCTAAAATTTTCAGCATCCCTGTGCTATTTGCTGTGCTGAGAGAACAGGGAATGTGGCAGCCACCCAAGAACACCCCAGCCCCATATTTGGCCCTCTGACCCAAGGAAATTTAATGCTCCAGCAAAGAGCATTCTGCTCCCAGGCAAACAGCCCTTCCTCTTGAAAATCCACCTCTGATTCTTTCAAGCAAATTGCTTCAAAAGATGAGTACCACAGCCACTTCTCTCTTTGCATCCTGCAGCTTCCTGTTGTCACAGGTGAGGGAGAGCAGCTCTGCTCTAAGAGCTCTCACTTTCAGAAAAGAAAGGTCAGAAAATGGAAAATAGAATGGATACCAGAAGAAAGGTTAATTATGAAAGTATTAAAAATATCTTTTGTGAAATAAGAAGCTTTACAAGCAGTTTGTCTCCCATCTCTAGCACAGCTTGTACCACGGCACCAGTTATACCTGTACCTCCTGTGCTGCCCAGACACTGGCACAAATCATCCCTCTCTCTTAATCAAAGGCAATATTAACTCAAACATCTCTCTGTGCACATCCCTGTACCTGCCTCTGCAGGCAGGTGTTTCTATCTGCCCTTTTGAGAGAGCTGCTGTGCTCCTAACGGAGAGGAGAGCCTCCGAATGGCATTTGCCAGTATTACCCTGCCTCAAAAGCCAAGGCTTTCATGAACTCCCAACCTTTATTTTTAGCATTGCCCACGCTCATTAAGGTCTGTTTCTTCCCCAAGACATGACCCTGGCAACCCCCCATGAGCCAGAGAAGAATCAAAGGACAAAGGACCCCATACCTGTCTGTGTTAGGGTTTATGTTATGCTTGCAGACACTGTCACATTCTATTTTCAGATGAAAAATTAAGGAGATACTTTAAGACACCTTTGCCATCAAAATTTCCCAGCCTGGTTTACACTTCTACAGGCAAACCAGCAAATTAAATATAAACACTAAACAGACACACTGAGTATTCTTTTATCCAATCATCTGATTTTCAGTTACACAGAAGTTTCAGGAAGCAGCTAAAACATGGATGTTTGAACAGGCTGCAGTCAGACACACCTCTACTTCCAAACCTGGAAGAATTCCTCCCTCTGAGAGAAAATAACCCCTCAGTTAAACTTAAATAACACCCTAGCATCAAGTCTGGCATCTTACCAAATGCAAACCACCTCTTAAATGCCTTGGGTGGGATCTTCTGAACCCAAGCACCATTCCAAACAGCACCTGGTTTATGCACAGGTAAGATGATGCTCCTTTTACTCCAGGCTAACTCAGCCACGTTACTCAGGCCTGAAGGTGATGTATTTCTGAGTGCCCCAAAGTGCTTTGCTAGTAGTTCCACAGGCAAGATTCCATGACTGTAGTAATTAAGGCAGTAAAATATTAGGAGAAAGGCATTACACGGTGAGCAAGAATCTGAATATCCCATACAAATACCCTACAAACCAATAAAGAACAATTAGTTCTGGTAACTAAGTGAATGAAAAACCTGCTAGAATAATCTGAAAGAAAATGCTGGAATAGGAATATCATCATTTGTGTGCAAGAGGAAGAATTCCAGATCAGGCCATAATAAAATGATGAGGCAATGGCAGAGGAAGAAGCTTCATTAGGAGAACAATGGGATGAGCTCCAGGAAGCTCCCTAATGGTGAATGCAAGGCAGAATACTTCCATTGAGAAGTAATTATTTCATGTTTATTATAAGGCAAAGCTGTGCATATGAGCAATTACCCCAATAAACTGGTGAGCTGCAGGTTCACAACTCCTGCTAATCCCGTGGCAACCGACTCCTCTGGTCACACTCCTGCTCTCACCACTGCAGCTGTTTTTGTCATGGAATGAGACAGATTTCCCTGCCTCACCTCAGCACTAATGGAACATCTTTTAAATGCATTTCACATTAAGACTTTAAAACCCACTGCTTTTTAAAAGCTGCCTATGGTTAAATTTTCATTGTCATTAAACAAAATACAAACAGGCCTTTAGGACTGCTACCCTAATGAGAGCTCCTGCACTGGGACAAGCCAGAACCAGCTGTGTCCACCTTCTGCATACAACCCTCAATTTTAGCAGTTTCTCTAAAGGCTTTACATAAAGAACCCTCCCCAAAAGACTCAGTTTAGCTGATGATCCCATATTCAGTCCAATCTCCTCTTCCCTGATGTCCCCTCCTAACAAAACACTTCCTAAGAAGCACCTTTCACTTGATTTTGCACCATTGTCACAGAAAAAAGACCTTTTTTTCCCCAGAAGGTTTGGCACTGCTGCTATATCCAACAGCAGCTGCAGACACAACCTGAACAATCTTGCCTCAAATATCCCAGTTTACCAGTCAGGTTTATACTGGAGTCACTGGGAGGAAGGAGAGAATGTCAATACTGGGCAGGGAGAAATCTCCTGTGTGGAAAAGGAATTCCAGGGTTAGCCTGAACTCAGGCTGGAATTCAACAAAAATACTGAAATTGGAAGTCCTTTAGTCACCAGTTTCTAAAGGAAAAAAAATGTGCATATTAATCTACCAAACTCCTACTGCACGGAGCACTTGTAAGAACAAGTCCCTTATTAGAGAGTGAATACGGAAAAAAAAAGGTAATTGAGCTAATACGGATTTTTAAGCACTAATAAGAAGTCTGATCTAGAAAACTACACTTAAAAATTATTAATATAAACACTGTAAGTCTGAATAAAGGCAATCCTGTGGAATTCTGTAGCTTTTATAAAAGCAACACCACTATTATTACAGCCTGCTTCCACCCCCCATCAAAGTCTCAAGTCACTGTTCATTAAAAAATGCTCATTAACTCAGCTCTGCCCTGGCCAGGGGCTGGGCTACTCATGCATCTCCAGCAGAAGAGAAATGCACCAATTAATCCTGCCCACATCTGCAGAGGGGCTGAGCAAGGTCTGTACCAGCAGCCTCATCTTCCATAAAATCAGAACAAACCCAACAGCTGAGCATCACCACTGCCAGCCCGTGCCTGCCAGCTACTTTATGTCCTAAATTCTTTGAAATGCAGCTCCCAAAGCTCTTCACTGAGCAGGACACAGCAATGCTTTCAGCACATGGATCTGCACATCTCCAAGGAACAGCATAGGTACCCATCAGGTGAGGAAAACTGCCCAACATACCAGCATGCTGCCTTGTAAAGCTGTAATTAGGAAATACCTGATTTATGCACAGCTGCCCTCACATGAACCTCAACATTCTGCTTTCAGCACTAAGCTCTGACAAGGAAATCTCACGCAAAGCACAGACCTGGGCACATCCTCATGCCACAGGCAATGCTCACACTGCAAACAGGAATGAGAAAGGAGGGGATGCCCAGCCTGATGCTATCACCAGTCCTTTGGTGAGTGAAGATTTTTATTGTTGTTGGGTGATATTGTAATTATCAAGCCCAGGGAGTCAGCAGAAGGGCTGTAGGAGAGCTCAGGTGTGTATGTGAACCGTGTCAGTCACTTCTGCCAGGTCACTCTTAAAGTGCAAAATTATCTTCCCTATTTATTTCCTGCAGCATCACAAGCCTCACTGTATGAACAATTTAGCTACAAGTGGACTGTAAATCACTTGGGTTTAAAAAGCAATGAGTACATCAGCAAACTGAGATCTCCCAATGCACATTTCAAACACAAGAGACAGGCCACAGCCCTAAGAACCAAGTACACACACCTTACATAGAAATCTTGGCATTTCTGAAATTTCAGCTGAACAAGCAGCGTGCTACTTCAGTGATAAAGAGGAGGGACAGAGTAAGAGTTAAAAAAACCTCTAGTCAATAAACTTACATTCCCAAGCACAAGTTGTTCTTAAAAATACCAGTACAACTATGAAAAAAATGACTGAAGTTATCAAAAAAGAATTATCAGAGCACTCTGCAGACATATTTTCAGAGGCACCAAAGAGACATCAGAAGAAGATGGAAACTTTGAACTTTAGTAATTTAGGCTAGCTCACTAATATTTGCAGTATAAGCCCCAGGTATGTAGAGCAAGAGCTGCTGACCTCAAAAGGTTTGCATTAGACTGATCTAACTTTTATTGGTGTCTACGAGTAATTGCACGAAGGGAAGCGAAAAAGACTGAGGAAAAAGTTGTGCTGAGAAGCAAATCAGCTGGCACACTTTTAGCACAAAACCTTTTCAGCAGAGAGGCACGAATCTCACAGGAACCTCACTTGCTGCATCCTGCTGTGGTTAAATTAACCTTTTCAGAGCCAGGAACAGAGGAGCTGCACACATGTGAACCTCTACAGCCATTTCTCAGAGCCTTTATTGACAGATGCCTTGAAGGCATAACAAAAGAAAGACTCTACATTAAATAGTTTTTCCACTGTATCCTAAATGTTTATGTCACAGCGGTACCAGAGCCAGATTTAACAGTTAACCACATCCTGCAGACAAAACATCACTCACATTTCTGAAGTCCAGTGTTCATCTGCGTGTAAGAAAGAAGCTGAAAGGAGAGGTCGCCTGGTCCTGGCAGACAGGCCAGCATGGCAGACAGGCACTAACACAACATGGGGCATTCACTCCTCTGCACACTGCAACAACAGAGAGACAAGTCAAAGTTATAATACAAGGAGGAACAGAGAAAAGAAAGAGGCAAAGAGCCATCCCTGGGTGAAGGCCTGACCAAGCACAGATGCGCGACCGCTGCTCCAGCCCTGACTGCATCTCCTAACGGCAACGGAAATACTTCAAGAACTGGGTCATCTGCAGGGTTAAACCCAAAATAGCTGCTGTGCTCTCCTCTGCTGCTTGACACATACAGAATAATCCATAGGTCTGTCCTCACATTTCAAAGGTGGTTGTTATGAATGGTAAAGAAACCACCATCACTCATTTCACTATGCTGAAATGCACTGGTATCCACCAAGGCAAGTTCTCTGGAGAAACCCTGTCAACTGTTCTTTTGCACTTAACAAAAAGGCATGGCATGCATAAATTGAAGGCAAAGTATGCAGCACTCTGCCTTGTGGCAAGATTAAGCTGCATGCTACAGCTTGTAATTTCTGTGGTCCATTAGGCTGAAAGATGAATGGCTACAACTTCCTTCATTTCAGCAAAGACTTGCTAACCCGAGCTGCTGTGGGGCAGGTAACAGCAAGATGTGCACAAAGGGGCTGCAGAGGTGCCACCATCCTCTTCTGTTTGCTCCAGCATTTAAGAAATGAAACCTTGAAATGGAGCACTAAAGCTCTTTGTATATAAACATGGCACAACTTCCCTCAAATCCCACCACTCATGTGCAAAGAGGGATCTCAGCAACAAGGCTAACTGGGGCTCAAAGTGTCCAATGTTACTAGAATTATAGAGATTTAAGCTGGAACAAGATTTCTAGAGGCCATCTGGTCCAAGCCCCTGCTCAAATCCTCCAGGCTTCAGCACTTTAGAAAGTTCTGGGAAACAGTGACAGAACCAAGCTGGAGAAATCAGATTTTTTTCTCCTTGTCCAGATGTCCACAAGCATCGGTGCTGCTATACAGAGCAAAACACCTAAGGAGCAGCTAGAAAGGCTTTGGGACTTGTTATACGACCTCCAAAACATGGGAAGAGTTGAAGGATTCAAGACTTGTAAGCTGATTTAATTTTAGTCATTGTTTCACAAACCCCAATTAAAACAACTGAGAAAGCATTCAAAGATCAAAAGGGGGAGAAGGAGAAAGCTCCAGCCCAGACATGAGAAGCCACATCTGCCAAAACCTCTAAGAGGCCACTTCTGAAAGAGTCTCGCTGCTGAGACGGCACAAACAACGCGATGACAGCGATGTGACACTGTCAGCACTGCCACCTTCATGCTCCAGAAACCTCCCAGAGCAGATTTCTGCAGAGACCTTTTGAATGCAAAACCAGCACTGGTCAGAGTGCCCATGGAACCTGGCAGCAATGGAGGGAACAGCGTGGACACGAAGCTTTCCTGCAGCACAGCAATTACTCACTGTGTACAGCTCATTAGCTCCATGTTTATGCATCTCCTCAGCTCGACACGCAAAGGTTGATTAAACCAACGGCCAAGAAATCTCATACAAATATTAATTTATGAGAGCTTCTGCATCTTCACTGAGAGAGCGGTGTCCAAAGCTGACTGAGCCTGCTGTGACTAACAGAAATAGTTTTGGGCACTGAATGTCAGTCAGACAATCCAGGCTGTTGCCCATTCACCCTTCCCACGCAGAGTAACACAGACCCGGTGCCGTGAGAAACACACACAGCACCTCAGCAAGGTGCAGGGCTGACAGCACAACCACCAACAAAACACATTTGTATCGTTCTCCATTTCATTCCTAGGAGACAGCCAACAATCTGCACTGCCCAAAGTCCAAGATATGTAAAACCTGGTAAAATAAACCTAAACCTGGATATTCTTCTGATTCTCTGAAGGAGATGGAATTCTTGGAGTCTTTCAGAAATGATGACTGAAGAGCTGTCACGTCCACAACATCAAGGAATTGCTTGAGGAACTGAAAAGTTGCTCAGCCTTTATAGATGAGGTGCAGTCGTGACTGAGGGTACACAACCTTCAGTGAAACTTTGCAAACAGCCTGTGGGCAGCAGCTCCTCGTCCCAAATCATGCACAGCAAGACCAAAAAGACAAAACAAGAATCCAGCTCCTTTTAATCAGAAGACAAAACCACTGTGAGTTGTCAGAGCTTTACCTGAGTAAGCAACAGAAACACCCACAGTCAGCAAGAAAAAAATAATAATTGTATTTTCCTTTTTTCCTCATTTCATCAACTTCAGAAGGCTGGCAAAAACAAGACCTATTTTTCGGTGAAAAGCAGACAAACAAAATTAAGAGCCTTCACTGTAGACAGAAAAACAGATCACACTATTCCCATATTCATCTGAGCATCCACCTTTTTACTCCAATAATGTCTGACACCAAGCAAAGATTCACTCACTTCCTATCCCTGCAGGCCCAAAGGCGGTCGGTGTCTAAAACATTATTTAATTGATGGCAAGTTTGTGTGCAGCCCTGAAAGAGCCCAGCCGTGCTCTGACTGAGGGAGCAGCATTTCTGGCAGCAAGATGAGGGGAGGGTTTGCTCACCTGCTCCATCATTAACGCTCATTAGAGCCTGAACTGTGACGCTCTCAGAAAGCCTCTTGCTCAAGTGCCCCAGCGAGGTGCACACAGCAATAAACAGGATAATGGCACATTAGGAGAGAGAACAAGTGATTAGGAGTGGTCACAGCATTCACCTCGAAATAGCCAGGCTCCTGCTACATGACAGCAGTGCTTCCTTGAAGGTCAAAACATGTATTTACAGAAGCTTTAGCTCCAGTATGGAGAGCAACGTTTTAGAGAGAGCTATAAAGGCAAGTTGTTCCTGCAGGTAGATAATTGTTTTAGGTAATGCCAAAGGTTCATAAAAGATTGCGGTGGCAATAATAATTTTAAAGGAAATACTGGACTTAGAAGAAATAATTTGAAGTAGAAGCCTAAAATCACTCTTTCAGCTTGATTTGCAGTAAACAAATTGGTGACATCTAGGTCACTGCTGAGCATTAGAAAAAGAAATTCAGACTTGTACAGAAATGCTAGCCATAACTCCATTGCCGAATCTCTTATTATAATTTAAATCCTGCTTCAGTTTTTCCTCTCTATGAAATCAATACCAGTTTTCATAATCGAGATCTCAGTATTTGAAAACACATCTGAAATATCTTGACAAGCACCCCATTTATTTTTTCTAGTTAGAAATTAATTAACATTTATTCCCTTTGAGATATTCAGCACCTGGCTACTACTTTCTGACTGACTCTTCCCCAGCATGAGCTGGCATGGACAACTCCAACTCACACCAGCTGAACTGAACTGAAATCCCTGGCATGGGCTGTATTTGGGATTGAGGTGAGCACTACTGGCTGTCTCAGAATTGGCAGCTGGGCCCATCAGCCCCTCCTGCTTGGGTTTATTCCTTCTAATTAGTCCAGAGCTGGAGATGAACTGAACTTGGCACATCAGGACTCCTCACCAGCAGATCTGGCTCCATGGTGGTGACTTGTGTGGGCACCAGCACCTGCAAAGCTCCAGCCCCTCCAAGAATGAACGCTGTGCTACTGGGGGAACTGGAATGGAGAGGGGTTTGCACTGTACCAGGGTCAGTCACACTGCCATCTAAACCAGTCAGCTGCAAACTGGAGAGTGATCTCACCAGTAGCTGTGGCACCCAGCCATGGAGGGCTGTGAACCACGAAAACTTCAGTTTTTAAACTGCATTTTAAACAGATTCTGTACACTGGCAAACGCAGCACAGCGAGCTCTGTCTTGAAAAAATATATATAAAAAAAGATAAAGCATATCTCTAGAGGAAAACAATCATTAGATTGGAATAAATAAATAAATACCCCTCTTTGAAGTGATTTTAATCTAATCTGGCTGCGGGATATAATCTTAACAGCACACGTACTGCAGGATGCTCCACAAAATAGCAGGTTTAGACATGTGAACAGATTTTTTTTCTCCTAAGATTTATTAATAATTAAATCAAAGCATGTTAAGCTTAAGAGGGGTTTGCAGTGCTTGGGATTTGGGGGTAAAATCTTCACAATGACTATTACCTTCAGCCTTACTTGCACATCAGGATGTTTTCTGGTCCAGGCAGCACAGTGTCCCCTGTCACCACAAGGCTCACCAGGATGAAAGAACCACTGCCCAGGGACACTGCTGCAGAGCTAGGAATCAGTTCCAGTAGAACTTATCACAATATTGCCTTTCCTGACTTAAAAATTTATCATTTTCTGAATTATATTCAACATTTAGTATTTATTGCCTCTGTGCTTCTCAGACCAGGTGGTACTTTTACAACCTAGAGTAAAATCTAGATGTAAAGCAACCACTAGGAAATTTCTAACGCAGTTTTATCATCACATAAATGGACCACATATACAGTTATTGCCAAGTTTTTAGATACACCAGCCTCTGAAGCTCCTGAGAGGCCTTACAGGGTGAGAACAAAAAGGAAACAACTCCCCACAAACCACCACTGGCCACTGAAACATGGGAAACTGAGCTGGTTTAGAGGAAAGCGAGCTGGTAAAGTCTAAAGTTAGGTTCCTGAAAGTAAACACACATGTTTGAAATTCCACGATTAACTGTGGGCTTGTTCGCAAAGCCCCGAGGCCAGGAGGAAGCTCGGGGAGCATCCACCCACACACAAAAGAAAAAACTCCAAACTATTCCAAGTTTCCAGCACCCTGGGGTCCCAAAAGCCTCTGTGTGAGGGTTGTTAAAGGTTTGAGGCTGCTGTGCCTTTTTGCTCCTCCTCTGCTCCTCGGTCACAAGGCACTTCCATGAAGCTCCATCCCCACCCTGCAGTTCCAGAGCCACGGGCGGGATTTAGGGCACCCCCCGAGCAGCACATGCCAAGTTCAGAGCACATCAATGCTGCAGGCAACAACAAAAACTAACCCGGGCTGGGAAGTTTCTTTGGTACAAATGTCTGCAAGAGCTTGCCAGGAAACGTAATTGAATCCGGGCCAATTTTCATGCTCCGAGGGAAACTCTGTGTCTCATTTACCCCCCGGCAGGCTGCTCAACACCAAGGAGAATAATTCCTTTTTCCTCTCCCAAAGTAACCTAAAATGTAGGGGTTTCAAAGACTTGTTCATGTCAACGGCAGACATTGAACCCTCCTGCCAACCTCAGCATTCAGTAAAACTCCTTCCAGGCAGCCATGCTTCGCTTGACAGTGTCTAGACCCATCCTGCAGGCTTCCTGCCTTTTTCCAGCTCTAAAACTGCCCTTTATTCTTGGGCACTTACCAGAATGGCCCTTTCCCAGAACTGCCGAAGAGCCAGAGATAAATCTTAGCGTTTCCTGAAAGAAAATTACCAAACTAGCACTGTATTCATCACCGGCTGGTATCACATCCTCTTAATGCTTTATAAATGGAAAACTGCGAAACAGTGGGCAGAGAAGTTGCCCTCTGAAATGGCAATAAATCACAATAGCATCGAGTGGACTTGGGGATAAATAACTAGGAAACTGAACAATAGAAAGTCGCCTTTTGTAGCACAGGGAGTGCACTGTCAGCACCTGCCAGCACAGGACCTTTGGCTTTCTGCATTCAGGTGGACCTTTTGTGGAGCCCTTGCAACAGTTTCGATCACAATCAATTTTTGCTTCTTGCCATTTAATTAACTATGATTTTGCTTGTAAACCAAGTCACCTTTCAGGCTGACCTCCATTTATAATGTTACTCAGGCAACAAAATTAGTTTGGTGCGGGGAAGGCAGGGAGAATTGAAATGCTGCCATAGCACAGCTCTGCTCCTCTCTCCGAGCTGGGATGGCAACGCCCAAAAAGGAAGAAAAAGAAGCAGCTTTGGGATAACAGCACTTAAATGGAATATTGCTCAGATCACACTCCTCATGCCCAAGGGCTACTACTGAAGGCTTCTAGGTGAGCAATTTGGAACAGGATGCAGTGCACTAAAAAAAGCCAAGGAGGCAGCTCTCAGCTCCAGGTATTGCCACGTGTGACATCAGCTCCATCAAATTCGCTCCTCGGATAAAGCAGCAGCCAGCTCAAGGTTATGATCTTTGAGTTTAAAAAGCCTTTTTTTAGGTCTGTCCCAAGAGATTATTTTAAAACACAGTACTACGCATCTGCCAAGGAGTAGAACAGTTGGCTTTAATTGTAAGATGGATTTTTACATAGCTTCTGACCTTTCATCTAATTGAGGCCTGAAGAAGAAAAAAAAGAGGAAAAGCTATACGTCACTTCAGTTATTAAAATCCATCAAGCTCAGACTTTAGCCTTGGGATAACCACAGCCAAAAAATTGACTTGCAAGTAATTATCACTGCTATCTGCAATAAAAGTTAATTGGACATAATTGAACTAAAGCCCTAATCTGAATGAAGCTGTTGCTGGCAAGAAGCCTGCTCCTGCCTGTACTCTGCAAATGGAACTGCTAGCAGGAAAATGGACAAACACGAGGCTGCTTTACAGTCTGCCCACTGCAAATCAGAGCAGTTCTGCAAACAGCTTGTTAGCTGGGCCAAGATAAAGCCATTATGAGGGCCTGTCCTCACCAAACACACCCTTCAGCTACACCCAAACAGGGCAATGGTGCAGAGTTTCAAAAAACAAGTTTCAGTTTTATAGACCTCTTAATTACAGGCACCGAAACACAAGATTCACGTCACCAGACGCTGTTTTTATCAGCTCCTGAACGCTGTCAATACCAGTACAAATAATGTACTTTTTGAGCACGTAAAGATACCGACTCAAAAGGTTTTCAGTGCTGATAATTTACCACCTTCATGCAGTTCAATAGCCTTTCCTGTTGTAGGACCAGCTTCTTTCATCTCTGCAGCAGAGCAGACAATTAGCTGCTTTCTGTGCTCAGCCCATGCAGGTGGCTGGGGGAAGGGAGCGTTCTGCTCAATTCCTGCGGATTCGTCCATTTATATTTTGCATTTTTGTTAACTAACAGACCAGAAAGTGGTTGTCAAACCCCATGCTACTCCAGAACTTCTTTACAATTTTAATTATTAACACTCTGTCCTTCACCAAAGCATATCAAAGCACTTAACAAACATTACTGAAGCCACATAACCACTCTGACACAGGCAAAAATTGCACACAACTCCTTTTACAGTTTGCTTCAGGTTTTTTGGCCATATTTATGTTAGAACAGTGGTCTCCTGATGATGGACTGGTCTATGACAGGAGAGATGAAGGGAAGTATTTGGCTCACCACAGGTTCCTGACATAATTTTGGATGAAGCATTTAATCACCTGATGCCATGGTCACTCCTTATTTAAAGGACAGCAGTGGGTGACAGTTTTCTACCACTGAAGACTGTGAAGAAAATGAAACTGCAAAGCATTTAGCACCACCTTGACTTCTCACATCAGGCTGACAAGGTCACAGTCTGGGCAGCCTCCTGAGGACAAATGGACACAGATCACCTTTCCCTGTCCTGAGCACCACTTGCTCACCCCTGCTCCTCTCCATCTTCACAGCTCAGAACAGAACTCCATAGATAAGAAAGCTGCAAGGAAGAACCAGTGACATCAATTCCCTTTCATGACCCAAATCAGTGGCTTACTTTACTTTGCTCAAAGCCCTCACCTCTTTTTAAGAGTATTTTTAGATTTAACTCTGTATTCTGCAACGTGGCAAGAGCTGACAGACAACAGAGGAGTAAAGTAGGTCTTGCCAGGTGTTGCAGGCCACTCCTAAGGTGAAGGAAAGATGTAGAAAAGACAAGTCAGGACAATTGTAGGGCCTGGCCAAAGCTTCAAATGAGGATTTCTGGCTGTGCTTGAAACACAAATACTAGTGGTCAGTTGTGAGACACATGAGATACTACTTTTACCATGGGAACATATGCAAGAAATAGGAAAATCGACCTGCCTGAAGTCAAAAGCAATTTGAATAACTTTGTATCTGCCTCCTCTCAATTTTCACTACACTAAAGTGCTCTGACCTTTAATTAACTTTCTCCTTTTATATGGTAACTTCCAACTTCAATTTTTTCATGCTGTACTGGTGGGAAATGGGGATGAAGACACAGCCTGGTATGTATTTTATGGGTGTATATGGCTCCATGGATATTTGGGGAGGGAGCAAAGATGCTCCAGTTGAACCACAGCAGCTAAGAGCACAGGCCAGCATTGTCATCAAAATAATTTGCTCTGGATATCAGGCTTACATTTTTACTTTCAAAATGCAAAACAGACTCCCTACCCTCCACTGTAAAATTCACAAAAGATCTTATTTTCCTCAACAAGATACTGTCAGGCACAAACAAATATTCCTTCCTCCAAAGCACCCATTACCCTCGGGGCAAACTAAACCCAACTTCTTCCTACATGCTTGAGCAGCATCTCCAACATCACAGCAGCTCTGAAATACAGAACAAGACTTACAGACATGAGCCTGCCTGTCCTCATGTGAACATGAGGGAAAATTAAGGTTAGTTGAGATGACTTCCATCCAAAGGAAACCCAGAACAGCCCAGCCTCTACAAAACTACAGGATGCTGCTCACACATACCCCAGTGGAGGTACCATGCATTCCCACCACCAGACATTCTCCATCCTTTATGCAACTTCCTTCTGCCTTCAAGTGATAAGAAACCAAAATACACACTGACCCTTTTCCCATAGGGGACAGCCTGCAGTTATAACCTCAACATCCTCAGCAGGAACAGGGTTATGTGCAGCTTTCCTACGTGTTCCATGTGTGGGAGAAGCACAAGGCCATAATTCTGGGCTTTCCTTCACCACACAGGACATGCAAGAAAAATCAGCTTCCTCATGCCACTCTTGGGCAGAATTCCTCCCTCTTGGCTTTCTTGCTTTCCCAGACCTGAAAAGGAAGTTTTTCTTAGGTACAGCAAACAGCTGCCTAGGCAAAGAGGAAAGGAAACATGAAACAGTTCCCTCTCCTGTGGCTGCTTCACAAAGATCACCAGTTTCATTATCTCCTCTCACTCCACACTTACTCTGTGAAAGCCCTGAATTAAAGACTTAATCATGACTTACAGAAATCCTTGTGGCTGCACATGACAGAAGGAAGGCAGTTTTTCCTTCTAAAATATTGTTAGAAGCTACAGATTACAACAGTTCCTGGGTAGGAAAGCAGCTATCTTTCCCTGTTTATTCCAAGCTGATTATTAAAAAAAAAATCAGAGATAACTTTGAACAAATTTTACCTCTATTCAACAGACAAACAACAGAGCAGACATTTGTTAGCTATTGAAAAATATGTTTTGAGTCCTGTTTTAAAAATAGATCCACTTGAAAATGAGAAATATTTGCAAATAAGATGAGGCAGAATGCATTATACTTCATAACAAAAGAAAAACTGAACTTGTATATAAAGGAATAAAAATAGGAAATTACTCACTTTTGGACCAGGTGTGCCGGTGGTGTGTGAACATGGGCTCACAGGGAGGATGGATTTTGGTTTGCATTGGTCATGCATGTGAACCATTCTGACCTATACAATCACACTGACAGTTTGGTTTAGTATTTCTCTCTCTGGACACTGAATTGTGGTCCCACATGTGGTGAAATTTTAACAGCCCATTTACAAAGCCAGCAGTGAAAAATACATTTTTAAGATCCAAAACTGGAGATCCCTGTCTGATTATGCACAGCAACAGAGCTTCCTGCTGGACCACAAACACATCAGCTCTTGGATACACATCTTATCATTTGTAAGGGCAAGATAAGACCTCCTTCTGTAGCTGGAGATATGGTGCAGCCAGCTGCAAAGATGAAAAGCATTTTAAGAACCTCAAACAGAAGCTGCAACACATGTACAAAACACCCACCAGCAGAAAATAGAAGCCATTAGATGAATACCAAAGAGCTGGACCAGACACTTGGGGTGGTGTTTTCCTGTCAACCTTCACAACGAGGTGCTGGTTTCCTGCTGGCTTGTCCTGACACAGACCAAATGTCCTTATCAATCTCCCAGGAAACTCAAAAGGCCACCTCGTAACAACTCCATAGAAGAAAGGACAGGAAATAAATTAGTGGTGAGCTACTGTAAAAAGTCTCTGCTATTCTCACTGCTTTCCTGAGAAGCATGAAAAACGGCCACTTGCACAGCTGGCAGTTCAAAACAGCCACAGGGAAAGCAACATGAACGTGCAAGGTGCCTTGAAAGCCCCTGCACACCACAAGCACCAGAGGTTTTTGTCTGAGGAGCTGATAAAACATTTCAGCACAATCTCACCTGATTCCTTCAGCAGCTGCCAACACACCACCTTTACCTGAAGTTTATAATCATTAAATGTTTCTTTTTTTCACAGAAAGTTTTACAGACTATAGGATGTTTTTGTTTGCTTTTGTGCATCTTTCCTCCTCTGCACTTTTCCTTAAAAAAGAAAAACCCAACACGCAACACACACAGAGGAATAAATAAATTGTACAGGCAGGACACAGAGGGAGATGAAACTGTACCACAGGCAGGGAGATCCCTTGGCATGGCAAACACAACGTGGCTGTGTGGGAGAAGAGAACAAACACTGCTGCTGCAGCCTGCACCTCAACATCAGACAGAGCACAAAGGTGAGCTCCTGGTAACCCATCTCCAACAGCCCTGACCTCCACTGTGCAGCTCCCACTCAAAGTATCCCCAGGTTTTAATTTCCAATTTGTCTTTCCAGCCACGGAATTTCTTCAGTCAACAAATTCAAAAAGGTAAATTTTTCTACCTCCAATTAACTGCATTAGTAGTGTTTATAACTACGTGATTGATAAATGCTCTACAGAAGCTGTAATTAATGTATTTTTTCCTTGGAACACACACCGAACCCCTTGGCGCTCAGACACTTAATGAAAAGCAATTTATCAACTTGCTTTGAACAGCTGAATCTGACTCCTTAATGCAGAGAAGTAACACACTTTGCTTTGAGCACCACCACTCCGAGAAAGGAGCGAGCACCGCGCCATTCCGAACGCCATCAGACACCGCTGGGATTTGGATCGGGATGACAGCGACCAGAGCTCTCATCTCCCTGGCTGTGATTCAGTCTGGCTTAACTGGGATCCTTCCCTCCTGGGATGCAGTGGAGCAGGAGATTCGTGCAGATGTGCTTTTGCAGGATGGGGGATCGGGAGCGCCTCTTCAGGACAAAGTTCCGAATTCTCCCGTGCCTGGCACGCGCGCGCCGGGAAGCAGCAGCAGCTCAGAGTATTTCAGCCTGGACATGTGTTCAGCTGCTCACAAAGCAGACAAAAATAAAGTGCTTACAGAGTGTTTGAATGCTAATTTCTCAAATTGAGCCTTGCTTTGTATAGTTGACATATGCAAAAAAAAAAAAAGAAAAAAAGAAAAAAAAGAAAAAGAGGGGGAAAAGAAGCATTTAGGAGGAAAAGTTTGACATCACAGAATATTTTATGTTGGTATTAACCACTGGAGGGGATTAACCAGCCTTCAAAGCCTAAAATCTAAACTCTCATTTCTAAGAGTATAGGCTAGAGATTTCCAGTACAGGAACTGGTCTGTACTCCATGTGGCAGACTGAATGTAAGGATTACATATTTCCATTGCACATGTAAGCCTGTTTCCCATTCCTGCAGGGTCCTGCTCTCTTCCATTTGTCTTTTGATGCAGATAAAAGCTAATGCAGATTGCAACTGCTGATACAGAGAAAGGCATAAGACACAGCGAGCCTTTGGACTAAGGAAAAAAGGGACTCAGGTCCAGACTGCTCGAGCACGTCAAGAGATTGTCTTTGAAACTATAAAACTAGAAATGAAAGCACTGCGTTTTTATTTGATTTGATCAAAGAGACTGGAAAGGAGGGGGGGAAAAAATCACATCTTATAGATGCAGGGTAGCATTTAACTACTTCACACACGATACAGGACCAGCTGATCTCATACAGATATGAATTTGGAGGAAAAACAAAGAGGTGAAGTCACTCCAGCTCTGCAGACACTGCCTGCACAGATCACTGCTCCAGGCTCTGCAAAGAGCAACAGGAACCTGTTTCAAAGCCAGAGAGCCACTGCAAGCACATACCCAGCCCTCGCCACAGGCACAGCCTTCCAGTCCCCAGTGAAGAGCAGAGAAGTGAGCTCTTGTCAAATCACAGAAAATAGACTCTGAATGTAACAGCTACCTGAACAAATCACTGACGACTCCCTGTTCCAGTGCTCTGACTGTGGGACAGCAGCACACCGTGGCAATCTTCCCAAGGAGGGCTTTGGACTGCAAGCTGCAAAGGGACAAGACTGAAATTCTTGAAGGGAGCATCTGCTCCAGCATGTGCTTGGCACCAGGAGAACGAGGCTCTGCAGAAGTACAAATGGCACTACAGGTAGCAGCTCTGCAAATCCCAAATTGCAGCAGGGAAAAAACAGATACCTATCGCTGCCACATTCCCTAAGAGAACAGATTTTAAGTATCTGCTCATGGAAATTTCTATCTGCAGAAGGGGAAGCATTTAGATTGCCTCTGGGCTGAAACCATCTAGGTCTTTGCCTTTCACTAAAAATTAAGCAGAAGTCATTTTAACGAGGCAGGCAGACAACAGTCTTGCACAGGAGATCAAAAAGCTCTCCAGATGTTTATTTTAAATGAAATTCAGAAGCCAGTATAAACCAGATTTTAAACACTGAATAATCCTTACCATAATTTGCATGAGAAAAACAGGCAAAAGGTTCCATCCTACTGCTCTGAAACTCTCCAGGAACATGCAGGGTTGGATTTTGTTCCTAGACTCTTCAGATAAGAATCTGAAATATGAACAACTCCACACTGCAATCTGATGGCTGTTAAGAATGTTTTTCCCCTGTGCTGTACACTTGGATGCTCAACACATACACTCAGGGGCACCCCATGTGAAGGAAGTCTCTGACCTTCCTCATCAAGACTGTGCAAAATTATGGATTGAAAAGTATCTAAAAATGTCAGTCCTAAATTTTTAACTTCTTCTCCTCTTGCTACTTTCACTGAATGCCTCCTGATTGTGCAAAAGCAGAATATTCAGGCGTCAATCTAAGTAGTTTGGGTGTTACGCTGACAATGTCTCTGGAGAGGGGAAGAGAAGAGAGGACAGATTTCCAATAGCTCAGACACTTCCCTGGAAGCAAAAGCTGCTACACAGAAAGGAGATAAATAAAGAGGGAAAGTAACACGCCAGAGAACTTTCACCAAGGTCATGTCAGGATGCTGAACCTCCCCATCTGCAGGGGAAGATTGAGATGCCTGCTCCACCACACATATCCACTCCCCTGTTGGCAACAACAGCCCTCATTAAACCAAACCGGTTCTAACCATGAAAGAAAGGACATTGGGAAGATGATATTAGCTAACAAATGCAAAAAGAAAACCCAACAGAGGCAGTTCTGGATGGGTGCCTTCTGCAGCAAAATACAGCCCCCATGGCAGGTGCAGAGAGCCCCTGGGAATGGGCAACACAGGCAAAAGGATGGACAGCTCTGCTCTGATCAACGGTAGCAGCTCCTGGCTCACAGCACAGAGGAGATTCCATACCCATTCACTCAGAGCAGAACAGGGATCCCATCAGGAACAGGACTTTGCTGCTGCACAGGGTGACCTACAGGTTGCAATTCCTCCTTGCTTTGCAATCAGGGCTGTGGACATGTGGCAGAACCCTGCAGACAGACCCTACCAAGAAACAACGGCCCTACCCCCCAAACATTGTATCAGTTACTGCTGTGCCCTTAATAAGAGTGTTTCTTGCTCGTTTCAGCAATCTGAAAGACACGCTGGGCAAAATTTCAAGCTATGACAAAGTGATCTTATCACTTCTGTGCTGTTCTCGCTACACAAGCCCCTGATTCAGCAGCACGTAATAAAATCTTCATTTGCATGAAAAGCACTCTCTGATCACAAAGTCTTCTGTTCGACAGCCCTCTTCCCATCCACAGTGTAAAGATGCAAGCACCACTGTCATTTTGCCTGTGACTGAGGTGGAATATTTTATTTATGTTTTATTTGGAGAGGTTCTCAATGCTTTAATGCCATCTTTTTCTTAAAAAAAAACCAACCCAGTATTTTTGAATAAAACAAAAGCTGCACACATCCCAACTATTCAAGTACTGTGAAGTTCACTCAGTATGCTCACACCTGTATTTTTAATAACCGTGTCATGTGAAGGACATTTCATATCAGAACAAGGTGACCATGAACAGTTGTAAAATGCCTTTTGTATTCAACAAGTCCAGCCTTTTGCAGTTTGCCTTTAGAGTGCTCGGTGTCATGACACACAGCACTCAGAGGATGTATTTCAAAGGAAGGGAAGGTGTAGCCATGCAAAGAACAATGCACTGCCCACAACAAGATTAATCGCTGTCATGGGAAACCAATAAAACCAGTATCTTGTTATCTCTCTTTACAAAGGGACTGTTAAAGCTTAACTATATTAGGAAACTTTTTCCTTTGGACTAAACCATGAGCCTAATGTATGTGGGCATCCCACATGCCAGCATATGCCATTAATTGGCTCTCGCCTGACGCCGCAGGAGAAAGTCCAACGTTCCAGAGGCAGCGTGGAGCTTTCACACAGCCAGCCTGTGCCCTCTCCTGACTACAGCTCTCTCACCAAGGCCAGCCCCAGCTCCCTGTCCCGTGCCAGGCGACACCAGCTCCCATTCCCACCTGTTAACCGTGTCCCACGTACGCACCCCAACATCACACCCGGCTCCGAGCGAGCTCAGCCAAAGCAGAAATACCTTTCATCACGTCAGCAGTGCGGTCCCCATTTAGAAACGCTTTTCTTTCACGTTAATCCAGTGCCAAAACGTGGTGGTGTGGGCTGTGCTGATCCAGAAACGGTGCTAAGGATGCTGCTGCCTCCTGTCTATCACCGCACGCCTCATCTCGCGCATGGCCAGGCAGTGACGGCCCTGCGACAACAGGCACTTTAAATTGGGCAGCTCAGCAGCACATGTACACTGAATTTTTGAACAAGCTATTCTAAGCTGCTTTGCTAGCAATTTCTGGCCTGTGCAGTTTGAAAGCGCACGGTTCTGGCCCTCACAAAGAGCAGACCTGTAAATGACATCTTGAGGATTAAGCTGATTGAGATGCAATTTGCCTAGCAACCATTCATTAAGCAGAGTTCAGAAACAGGCCAGCAATCTATTCCACCTCCTTATCTGAGCAGTAAACAGATAACAGTCTCTACTGTGTCCTCTATGCTCCAGTTCAGACACATTGTAAACAGATTTTTCAGAAGTTTTAACTCCTACGGTAAATCTCTGAGAACAATCCTGCTCTCCAAACACGAGGGATTCGCCTTTACCAAGTGTTTTACAAGCGAGAAACAGCTCTGGAAAGGAGGGTAATGCAAATCAAATTGTGAATGCATTTGCAGTTCCTGTGCCTCCAATATTTTCTCACATCAAGCACTAAGAGCCCGTCTCAGTCGTTAAAAAAAAAAAAAAAAGTTTAAAAAAAATCTTAATCACACAAGCATTTGGCATTGCTATTCTGATCACTGAAAAAACTCAATAAAAATCTTATTCCCTTCCTTCATCTTCTGCAAGGAATCGATTGACACTTCCAAAGTCTTTGATAAAGGCTCCCCCACTGCAGAGAAGAAAACAAAAGTCACGTCCTCCCTCCCATTAAGCATTTTTTCCTCATAAAATAAGCAAGACAACGCAAACGTCATCAGTGGAAATCAAACCAGCTATTTCAGCTCGAAAATTTCAGCTGAAAAGATTAACCGAAATCATGATTTTGCATAATTGTTTCCCTGCAAGAAACATCTGATAATATCCCGTTCTGCTCCAAAATTAAACAACAAAGATTAGCAGGGATGTATTTAAGACTATATACCTGAATGGTTTGCCTTTGGTGTACAGTTCTTCTGGGAAATCACTGTGACATACAGCATGCTATTACAATTAAATATGCAAGAAAGAAGAATTAAACTGACTATGAATAATTAATACCCTACAATACTACTTCATAAGGGAAAGTCTGGCTGAATATTCCCGCAGATAAGATATACCCAAACACAAGGCACAGCAGAGCTGGCAGCTTTACTTTTATGATGGGGTTTAAAACACCAAGTAACTCTATGGCTGCTACTCAATTCTAGAGAAGGTGCCAGCCATCCAAGCCTTCTCCTGCTGGATTCCCATCCAGCTTCAGAAAAATGGGATAAATGCAACTGTTGCAATAGTTGCAGCACCGCTCATCTATGTCCCAGAGGTAACAGGCTTCCCAAACACTTTCCATTAAAAGGTATAAAGCAATTATCTGGCATCCCAGCAGGGACAATAAAGCAAATATGATGCAACAATTACTTGGGTGATAAGATCAGGCTAAGGTTGTGAGAAAAAACAATTAAAAAGGGTTGCAAGAGCTAAGGAATGCAGATCACTTTCCCAGAACCTCTCTTAAGGACAAAGATACCATCAGCTCCAAGAGTCGACCTTCCTGTTTCGAGTTTACTGTTCTGGAGGCTGCAGAACATCAACTGCAGCAAAGCTGAAAATGGCAATTAAAAATATGCTTTTTTTTGCACAACATCACCCCTAAATTGCATATATTAGTAGTTACTGAAGTCCTTGTAAAATTGATGCCCAACTGTTGGCATTTTCCACCAGACTCCGGTCAGGTCAGCGCAGTGATAATTGACACAAATACATTTGTTGCACATTTTGAGCTGGAAATGCCCAGTTCCTCTCAGTTTATCCATGCATGGCACACCCAACACCCCTTCTGGAGAGAGAGATTTGAAATCCAACCAACATTTGTGATCACTGAGGTGGAACACGGCACTGCTACTGGAACTGCTGAAGGTGACAGCATCCCTCTGCTCCTAGCCCCAAACTGCTCCAGGAGGTTCTTGTTCCTGCAAGATCCAACATTCCAAAGCAAACACCAGCTGAGGGTCTTTCTGAGCACAGGCAAAGCCATGTTCGAAATATGCTGGCTTAATATTAATTTTCTATTAAAAATTAATAGGATTAAATGAAGCTTGCAAGCCTATGGGCACCAAGGCAGTTATTTTGCTGACGCACTCGTTGCCCAGAGGAGCAGGATGTGAGGGATGGGCTGCAGAGTTCCTGCAGGATCCATGTGGCTCCTGGAGGGAACAGGAGGCTCTTCCCCACACCTCAGAGGGATCCTGGGTTCCATCAGGGCTGTGTCACCCCATCGTTCTGTCCAGAAACTGGTGGGGAAGATGAAATCCTGATGAGATCCTGGTGAAAATCCTGCTGTCTTCCCACCAGAGATTCAGCCCTCTCTGGACACTGCCTCCATATCTCACCCATGTGCCCCTTTCCCACTTCCTAGAATGAATTCCACTGCCAACAAGAACCCTGCAAATATCCAGAGTTTACATAAGCTTAACCTTCAGTGCCTATTAATGTTAACGGAATAGGAAAAAATTAACCATGGGTGCAAGTAGAAAGACTGTATCTGCATTTCTAATTATACAGCAAAACACCCCACGTGGCAATATTTCCAAGCACCTTGCTGAGAATAAAATAGCCAATGGACTGAGGCTTCCATTTAGAGTGGTGGATGCAAGAGCAACCAGCACTGAGGCTGTCAGAGTTAAGGGATGAGGACACGAGATTTAAGGGAAATGAAGTGACATATGTGAACGATGATAAC
Organism: Geospiza fortis; assembly: GCF_000277835.1. Taxonomy (NCBI): domain Eukaryota; kingdom Metazoa; phylum Chordata; class Aves; order Passeriformes; family Thraupidae; genus Geospiza; species Geospiza fortis. The sequence continues at coordinate 2,687,558 of NW_005054387.1, forward strand.
AAAAATGTTAATAATTAGAAAAACAGTCACCTTAAAAATTTAAAATTTCATGATCTCTCCTACTTTTTAATGGCTTAGCCTACTTTTTCCAACCTAATTTGCATGATCAAAATAGGCCTCCTGCCAGGAAGCATTAAAATGGCAGCCCCCCATTGAGACAAAACTCCCTTCACCATACGAGATTGAAGGACTAATAACTATTCCTAAAAACATTTTAAATCCATTAACGTTGTTTAGCAAACACTTATTTAGAATTAGTGCCGCTATCAGAATTTCATTGTGCTCTACTAAAGTGTTTTATAAAAGCCTTTGAGGGAGGAGCAGGTCCCTCCCAAACACCTGGGCCATCTCCAACCCTCTCCAAAAAGCTGAGCACCCTCACACCCTTACACGCTTTCCATTCCAAAACCCCAAAGCATCGTCCAAGATCAACCAGACAATTCCCAACAGCTCTGCAGAGTGCCGGGCTGGGCAGCTGGAAGAACCCTCCAAGATGCACAGAGCAGCCAGACCAGAGCACACCATCCCCACCGACCTCTACACTCAGCAAATAATTAATATACACCAAAAAAAAAACCCAAACAGGTAACAAAAATATAAACCTCAATATTACTGATGTACTGGAGATTTGGATTCTAGTAGAAATACATGGTGGTTTCTACAAATTTGTCCGAGCTGTGTGTTATCCTTTCAGTGCCATCTGCACAAAACCAGGGTTTTATCTGAGCACTGGATACTAAAATAAATCATTTTCTCCATATCTATGATCTTGTTGGAGACAGACGCCACAAACCTGAGAGCTGGCTAGTGCAGGCTTGTCTAGTCACAAATAAAATTACATCCACATCAATATGATTTATTTTTAATAAAAAAAATAAAGCAAACCAGGCTCTTCATATTGAAACAGGCTCAGCCAGCACCCTCCATGCCCACAGAAGATATCATGTACAGTGTGAAATTGTCAGAATAAAACTGAGATTTGCACTGTCATTTCCTCAAGTAAGAAACACCACTACCAAGAGACACATTTTAATTGCCACACATAATGAAAAGTACCTGCTCATTCTCCACTTGCTGTATTTATTGCTATTTAAATTCAGGACTACAAGTCTTGGCAGGATATTTTCTGGTGACTTCAGTTTTTTAGAGTGCCCGTACCCCAGCAGATTTTTAAGAGTGAATTTGGCTCTCCAGTACAACACTCATGACCCATGAATGAGGTTCTTGGGCTGCACTTCTCAAAGCACCTCGTCCTGAGCGTCCCCTGTGAGCAGGGACCTCGCAGTAATTAGCACAATCTGATACTGGAAACTCAACTAATTCTAACTTTGATCCCTCAGGACAGCACAGCCCATGATTTGAGAAACGTTTGTCCCAAAAGACCCTTTGTTTCTACCTTTCAAAGTCACCAAAGGCTGGTAAATAAATTATATTCTCCAAAAGCTTTGCAAATTCCTCTCCCCTGGCTGGATACATTCTCCAACCAGCAGCCACAGCTAAAGGTTTATACAGGATCACTGAAAACACCAAACCTGTTTTATTTTCAAATACAGAGTAACTTCTAACATCTGCAGTCACTGCTGTGAGATTGCAAAGGATTTTATTTGCCAAGTCAAGCTGTTGAAAGGACAGATTATAAAAAATAAACACTAACCATTTTTAGATCTAACTTTCCCCCACAGACTGCGTTTTATGCCCTTTCACTGGAAATGTTACATCAGAATAAAATCAGATTTAATTGGCTCTTAAATAACTGAACAGCCACTTTAATTTTATTTCAATAGCAATAATTCATAAATCAAGCAGCTGAAATCCTAGCACGGAGTGACAAGTAAATAGAGCAGAACACAGTGAAGGAGAGCACGAACACCACATGGTGAAAGGTGATTTTTCTCAAACTTCACATGTCACCATTTTATGGACATCACAAAGGTACCACCACATAAATACTCAGATCTCAAACCTGTCAGGTCATCAGCAGTAACTGCTTAACAAAGACAAGTGGGGGATGATCCCTGCCCAACTGGAACTGCTTGGCTGGGATTTTAGCCATGGATGCAATTTCCCTCATGCACACTAGATGGAAGTATGGAAAAATCTTAATTCTTTCCTGTCTCAACTTAAATTCAAGTGGTTGAGATGTTATGTTGGACTGTCACATTCTGAGAAGAATTTTTTTTTGTTCTTCATCAGGCACTTCACTCATTGATAAGCTCTAAGTAAAAAGATGCCCTGAAGTATTAAACTAAGCAGTTTTGGACATTAATGGTAAACATAAGAGAATATACA
>NW_005054387.1:2689880-2695406 GCF_000277835.1 Geospiza fortis
GAACACACATTCAATTTCTACAGTATACGAATAAGAATCACTAATGAGATCCTTCAGAGACAATGAAGTTACATTTTTTAAATGTCCAGGTTATTATAAGAAACACCACTTTGTCAATGAATAGAAACAGGGAACAGAAAAGGTATAAAAGGATTCATAAATGCTGCTGCAGTTTTGACTGGAAAAAATCCCCAGCAGATTTGTAGAATATAGTGGGAGAGGCACAGGGAAATAGAGAACCTGAAGTCTTGCAGAACAAGCAGATCAGAGAGCAGCAAACCTGAATGGGATTAAATTACACACAAATCTCCTGGAAACAATCTTAAAAGTGACTTGTTCCAAAACAATCCATTTCTAAATTTAAACACTAAAGAGTTCACGGACACAAAAACTAAATCAGGCAGTGGTGTGACCAGGAAAAGGTGCTGGAAGAGCTGTTTTCCTTCCCCTACTCTGGCTTTTTCATATATTGATTTTCCTCCACACTCATTCACAAATGCTCAGCAGAGCTGTGAACAATTTGAAGTCAAAGGATGCACGAATTACCAGCTCCAGGAACACACCACCCATTCCAGGCAAAAGCTGAGGGCTTTGCTGTAGTTGAAGAAAATAAAAACCAACCCTGAATCAGAACACATTGATGAGCTGGAAGTGAAGGGCAAGCAAATCCCCAATTTTCCCTGTCCACAACAAAGGCAAAGCACATGACATTGCTCCAGCTTAGAAGACAACAAATTAAGAAAACCAGTGCCAGAACAGAAGGATGAATGAAGAACAATGCTGGATAAAAGAATATAAAGTAGGCATGAAGGGCTCCCTTTTCCAGATGTTAAGAAGACAAGCTGTTTTTCATTCCAGGTTTAAAAAAAGATAAGCAGAGGAGGAAGTTTACTCTGGAGAGTGGGAGCATCTGCATAATTTTTTGAAAAAGGTTCATACAAAGATTTCCTTCCAACAGAATTTAAACTAGATCTATACATATATACATAGATATATGTGGTATTGGCTCAAGACAGTCACCTTACAGTATTTTTGAAGTGTTTTCCATGCAGCAACTGTCTACAGAGAGAAACAAAATGAGTGGCAAGGGACAGCCACAGGAAAGGGCAGGACTGTGAGACACACATCCTCCAACATGCACACTCCAAGTTTAACAACATGAAGGCAAGGAGAGGGACAGCAGGACAGCAGGATACAGCAAAGGATATGCTGGGGCCAGGAAATGAGAAAATAGTCCACAGTGCTCAACAATGACTTATGGGAGCTTTTTTTTTTTTTTGCATGTGTGGCTCCCACATTAGCCAGGCCAGGGAGATTGTCCCAGTATGAGGAGGGAAATTACAGACAAACTGGATGCTAGATCACTCTGCAGAGCAGAGCACGGCGTTTCACCTATTTCCATTGCTCTCGCGTGGTTCCCAAATTAGAAACAATCAGAACCCTGCTGGAAACAATATATGGCACCTTAATTGGGTTGGCTGCACCACAGACGTCAGCAATGTATCACTTAGTGGATCATTTTCTGACTGCTTTTTTTTTTTTTTCTTTAAAACTAAAAGTAGCTGCACTTTCATGGTTCACCTTTTCTACATCACCTTTACTACAGACATCGTAAGAAATTCAATATTAGCACTCATTGCCCACTGAAGATCCTACAGGACCCACACCTGCTGCAAGCAGGATCTGTCACCTAAATCAGTAGAATTTACTTAAAGGTTTGTCTCAGACGTGTTATTTTTACAGAGAACCTGTTTTCTAAAATGCTTCCCCCTAGTACACCCATCAATGCATCTACTTAAAAGCCTGGAACAGTTCACTTATCTCTAAATACATCAGCAACCCAGTGCTCCACACATTCCAAGCACTCCAGAATCCCTGCACGGGACTTGGGAACTCACAAGAAAAATCTTTCCCAGTTTTCATCTCCCAGTGTTACACCCCCACTATTCCCAACCAAATCCACACTGCAGCCAAACTGCATTCCTGAGAAATTATTCCAAGAATGAAATATCACCATTTTCCTCATAAACCCTGGAAACTTGGACTAATCCTCACACACAGCATAAACAAGTTAAGCAATGGGAATACATAAACCAAGAATAATTCTGAAGCACAATGGGGGAATAATTATAGCAAACGCAGAACAAATAGAAAATGAGTGGGGAGGTGTGGAGAGACATCCAGACAGAATGTGCTGAAATAAGGAAAAGAGACCTACAGGGTCTATGAGGCTGGATCAGCCATAAGCTACAGCTGCTGGCTTTTTAAGTGTTCATTTAAATCAAATTACTAAAAACATAGGAACCAGCAGTAGATGAACACAGAGGTCTCTGTCAGCTCCTCCAAGCTATGCCCTGCTTGGACAGTAAAATCAGCTTTTGAAAGATTACAACCCCTTGGAAAAATATCTTTGGGTAAAGTTCAGAACAACTTTTCTGGATGTCAGCCAGCAGAATGCCTGTTCAGGAGCTCTGTTCCTCAATCAGTGTTTAGAAAGCTTTTTCTTTCTTGAAAGTAGAAAGATTAATAATGTGACAAACCCATTTTAGCATTCACAGTCAAAGTAACAATCTGTAATTAAAAGAAAAAATTGCTCCAAGATCTGTGTGGTAAAAGATTTCAACACGAGTCACAAAATACAATGGGAAAATGGGAATGTGGCATACCACACAAGGAATAAAAAATTCAATTACTCACTTCACTTCCTAGTTTGAGAACGTTTTAAATTGCTTAAACATCTCGAATGCTGAAAATTGGAAAGGGTGGGGTGATAGACTCATTACAGACGCAGAAAATTGTGAAACCTTTACTCATCCTCAGGGGCATCTCACCCCCAAAGCAGCCTCTGAAGAGTGAGTATACTACTACACAACAGAGTGACCTGTTACTCACCTGCTGGGTGTAGCATTTCAGTGAACTACATGTTCTTAAAGCAATTATTTAAAAGTGCTGATCATCTGTTAAATAACTCAAACAAATCAGGCTGTGGCTACGTCCTGGGTGGTGTATTTAGCAACTCCATAAATCCCAGAATCCTAAAAGTCGCTTCATAAATCTGTGACTCTCCTCACTGTTGCCTCACCAAAGATGAGTGAGCCAGGAATATACAGGATATAAAAGGTTTGGGTGATGGAGGTTTTTGGGGTGAGGCCAGCCAGGGCAAAACTTTCTCTTTCCTCCTCTCCCCATCTCTGTGTGCTGGCCAGTAACAAGTCATGGTCAAAAATGAAGAAGAGTAAAAATGAATGGACAAGCCAATGTGAAAAAGTAAAATATTGCACTGGAAGCACTGATAAAAGTTTCTATCCCACATCCAGGCACCTCAGCAAGTGCAGCACAGGACACAAGCTGAGGCTCCTGCACATTGTATGAGCTTCTGGGAAATAGAGATAGATACTTCAGTCCTTGACAAAAATCCTTACTTCTCTTGATCTGGCAACAATTCCCAGAAGCAAGCATAGATACAAAAGCTTATCTATCAGAGGACAACTTGAAACAAATACAAATAAGGCTTAAATGAAGGCAAATATCCAAGCTGCAGAGAACACAACGGTTCCTTAATTTCACATTTGGAGAAAAAACAATACTATGTGGACATTCTCCAACATATTTTTAATGCTATTAACAGAAATAGCACCCCAGGCTGTGCTCAAGCTGAAAACGTGTGAAACTGTTTGCAATGTGAAGTGAAAGGGGGATCAAAAATACCATCTTATTAAATGGCATTTATTTGGTGCTAAGTGAATTATTTATTCAATTGAGAAGTTCACAAAATGACAGGGGGGTAAATGCAAGCGAGGTCACTACTTCATGTCAGTATCAAAGCTGATCCTTAACAGAATTTAAGCACCTGCTTTTTCTTTTATCTCAGCACAAAATGAGATTTCTTTTTTTTTTTTTACACTTCAAAAGCCATGTAACACAACAGAATATATGCCAAGCATGCAAAAACAGAGCATGCCAGCATCTTTCAGCAATCAGCTTTCCCTTGTCATCCATTATGTCAGATTTATCTATTTTTGCTTAATTCTTGCTCCAGCAATATGCATCCTTCCTCTCCCCAGACTATCAGGCTGGTTGGGCTGGAATTCAATACAGCTTCTTAAAATAGTTGAGAAATATTGAAAATATTTGAAGCGATGCCTGCGAATTACAGCCAATTCATCAACTCCTCTTCCAGCTCCTGCTCGACCTGTGCTCCCCCAGACAAGGGGCAATTCTCATTTCTTCACCTCAGAAATTCTACCCAGTGTAAACATCATCTGGAAAACAAATAGCCTTTCTTTTATGGAAGCATTTCTCCATGAAAGCTTAGATCCTCTGTTAATTGCAAACCTTACCCTCTGACTCTTACTCGCTTTTGATCCAAACATTCCTCTGCTGAAAATTAATAGTGAATGCTTTAAGCTTGCTTTCTGTTATCACTGCTTTTCCTCTCCAAGTTTCCAGACCCTCTGGACTGGCTTTACAGGACACCAGACCCCCCTAAAAGCTCTTCCTGAATCCCTCACTCTGCTGCTGGCTGCAAAACTCTGCTCTCCCCACCTCCAACACCTGTAAGACCCTTGAACAGCATCTTTCCCCACTGCTTTATGCACCCACCTCAATGAACAGACTCTAACGAGTTCAAATTCTTAAAAAGCCCTGATCAGAAATAAAGAGGCTGAAAGGAAAACGCAACTCTCATCACTCCCTCACTGCCTGTGGAGCACAGAATTTTCTCAGCCGGCTGCTGAATCAGACGAAGTTTCCACAGTGCACACACACACACACACAGTCACAAAGCACCAACACGTCCAGGAGGATTTATTCCATCAGAAAGTCACCACCATTGCTCCAGCACAAATGACATCACTTAGGAACCCAACCTTATCTCCTGAGAGCTCCCAGCTCCCTCCTCTCCCGCAGCAACAAAGAACCGGGTTTGTGCAATAAGGAGGAAAAAAAGTATTGCTGCAAAAAAGTTTTCCAGAAAAACTTGTATTTTCTTGAGAACGCGACTAGGGAAAAATAAAGGACTGTAGGAAGAAGCGAGTAGAACAAATTCTGGTTGAACTAATCAACCTGCATCTGTGATTTATCCTAAACTTGTACCTAGAGCTACCAGGGGAGGGTGAGTGATGTCTGTGAGCCCTCGCAGGTGTTGGTCGGGGAGGTTCACACGCTGCAGAACCAAAACCATCTCAGCACTTTGCTGCACGAGTGCGCTGAGAACTGGAGTCCAGCTCTGCAGTTTTCTTCTTCTTCTTCTCCTTCTTCAGACACTTGAAAATGGGTTGGTGGGGAATAAAAACGGCGGATGATTTACTGGCGATACCTGTTCCCTGCCCGCGGCAAGGATGGGCTTGGAGGTCCCTTCCAGCCCAAACCAGCCCGCGAGCCTCCCGCAAAAAGAGACTTTTCTTGGGAAAGAATCACACAAAGGATGTGCTCGCACTGCGACCGCAATCCCCCCTTCCCCCTGACGGCACTTCTGTCGCGATAGCTGCCGCACTATCGCGATCCCGGCCGTGTGCGCGGTACCGG
>NW_005054387.1:2696003-2701557 GCF_000277835.1 Geospiza fortis
CTTTGGGGGGTATGAAGGAGGGACAGGACAGGGACATACTGGGGGACATTGAGGGACATTGGGGGGCTATGAGGGAGAGACACAGCGGGGACACACTGGGGGACATTGGGGGGACACGGTGGGGACACTGGGGGGACATTGGGGAACACTGGGGGGCATGAGGGAAGGGACATGGCGGGGACACACTGGGGGACATTGGGGGAGCACAAGGAGGACATGAAGGGGACATGTGGGGAACAGGGAGGACACGGTGGAGACAGGGAGGACATGGGGTCATGGCAGAGGCACAGGGAGGACATGAAGGAACATGGCAGGGAGGGGACAGGGAGATGCAGGTGGGTCAGGAAGGGGACACAGAGGTGGCTGTGCCACAGCTCCGGTGCTGCCCACACTGAGGTCCCAACAGACGCCCCACAGCTGGGGTCAGTCCTTGGGGAAGCTTTTCCCCCACAGGGAAGTGAGGATTTCGCCCCCTGTGATGGGCTTGCAGTGGGATAACTAACCTAATTCTCAAAGCTCGTTAAGGAGCTGCAGGTCAGGAAGGTGAGACACTCAACCCTTGCCATGCCAGGAGCATTTCCAGTGTCCCCACTGTTGCTGTGGGCACTCGGCTCCATCCCTGGAAGCAGCCTGGGATGAAGCTCTGGGGCAGCACAGGGTGACCCTGACATGGCCACACAGACACAAGGGACAGCTTCCCCTTGTGCCCCATCCCACGAGACGGCTCCAACCCTGCCTACCCAGCTCTTCCCCCCACAAGGTACAACCCTCACAAGTCACAGGTCAGCAAACGGGATCTAAGCTCAGCTGGGAAGGAGGAATGACATCAAAGTGCTCTGGTTTGAGCTGGAATGAAACAGAGGGAAGGTGGTGGCTGTGAGGTCAGGCTGCCAGGGAGGAATAAAGGAGAGAACAACCACTTGTGCTGGGACCTCATTTTATTGCAAGGGAAATACAAAAGTTGCACAGCAGCATTCAAGGGACCACAGGAGCCCCTGCTCCTGGGGAACAAGGACAGACACTCTGTGCAGGTTTCCCAACCCAGTTTTCAGCTGATCTCACATTCCAGATAGAGCTCTTCAGCAGAAGGGTAAAACATCTCTTTCACAGTGCACCAGAAAGGGACAAGGGGCTGAGCAGGTTTGGGTTTCAGACCCTTCCCAATCTCTTCCCTGCTGGGATGTTAATTTATAACTGGATTACCTGGATTTCTGGCAGGAAGGTACCCAGTGCTCCAAACACCTGACAAAGGGACAAAACAAGCCCCAAACACCAGGCCCAGGCACACACATGTGTGCCAGGTGCTCTCTGTTGCACCTGAGCTGCAGAACCTGCTGCTCTTCCCACTTTGGGGTTTTCTTTAGCTGCAACAGCTGCTGTGTTTGTATCTGTGAGCCGGTGCAAAGAGTGAGGACTTGGAAGTAAGTGATACAATAAACTACTTGAACTCCTAAAGAGTGGGTCCATGCTGGCTAATCATGACAGACAAGCCAGTCAGGCATTACAGATGTTCCAGCTGCCAGTAAACCCCTAAAACCAACTCCCTGCACCCACCAGCTTCAACAGGGCAGGGAGAAAAGTCAACACAAGACCACCAGCTGGTATAGGTCCTCATCCTCCTCTGTGACCACGATTCAGCCTTCAGAAGGGATTACAAACATGTGCTGATAATCCTCCACTGCCACCCTTTGTTTGCTACAAGGCAGGAGATGCTCCTGAACTCCCACGTACAAACACCTGAGAGCAAGGACATGAGACACAGCCCAAAAGAAATGGGGGGCAGCTCTGGAAATGCAGTACCAGAATCATGGGTGCAGCAGATTCTCCAGTATCTGTCCCCCAGCTAGATGCCATAGAAGCTCTGGAGATTTTATTTCAGTTTGGGCTGTTTCCCCAAATAATAACACATTCCACTTCAGCCCATGGTAGTGACTGAATCATCCTCTATTTCTGGATCCAACAAAGGTGCCAGGATTCCCCCAGGACTGGTTTCTCCACATGATCAGAGAGTTCAAGGGCTGTTAAAGCACACCAAGTGCTCAACCCTTCACCTCCACCTTGAGCTTCAGGCAGACCTCACACAGGAAAGCGTTCATCAGGTCCTGGCCAGCCTCCTGAGCAATCCTGCTGATGACCCTTCCTCCTCTTCCAATCAACATCCTCTGTGTTAAAACCCAGAGAGAACATCATCAAACTCACCCAGGACAACGGTGCAGCCACAGAAGCAATGAGGGAAATTCCAGCATTAAACCATGAGGCAACACAGTTGCCAGTACTGGGTACATGGCTCTTCCAAAAGGAGAGGGAGAGGGGAGCACAGCAAGGATGGACTTGGGGAACCTCCCTTTACCCTCCCCAGCATCCCATCTTCCTTCCTTGACTCACCTTGTGAGACTCCCTTGGCACCAGGAGGCTCTGCACGATGAGGAGCTCCCCACATTCTCCTTCCTCCCACACATGTGTCACCTGCCACAGCAATGGAGCACTCAGCAATCCTGGAAAACCCTCAGGAACCCCCAGCACCCCTCCCTTGGACACTCCAGCACACAAGGGTGGGCCCTTCACACACAGAAAGGGTCTTAGCACACCTGAGGTGCAAGTACTGAGTCACCCCACGGGGCCTGGCAGATCCCAGAGATCCAAACAAAGGGATTCTCATCACACAGCCCAAAATTCCCAACGAAACAGCTCAGGGCTGAGTCTGCCTGGGCACATTCCCACCTGAGTCACTCCATAAGGCACTTCCAGGGGCAGGTACTCCAGGAGCTTCTCCCTGATGATGTTATCACAGATCTCCTGAGGTGACTGGCTGGTCAGGACGTCGCTGTGGAATTCCCAAGGGCCTGGCTTGGCTTGCATCAGGAGGTACCTCTGTGGGCACAGCACACCCGTGTCACCCACACAGTGCCACCACCCCTGTGCTCCTCCTGCAGGGAGGGCACTGCTGCTGGCCTGGCACTGGGGCACTGGTTTGGTGTGCTGGGCAGGGGCAGGAGAAAGGGAAGCTGTGACAGCTCTCCCTAGGGCTGTGTGTGTCACACAGAAGCCCTGGAGCTGACAGACAGCACTGGGCGGATTCCCTGTTGTTCCAAGCTGCTGTTGGGAGAGCCCCAGGTGAAAGTCTTGTACAGAAAACTCTGCAGGTGCAGCAGGGACACACCCCACGTTGACACATGACATTTCCCCCCCATCAGGCCAGGAACAGAAGCTGAGGCTCTGCATGAAGTGCTGGGCTCCCACCCCAGTCCCCAGGGGTGACACAAGTTCAGCCTGGAGTTACCTTGAGCGTATCCACCTCCTCCCCACGCAGAGCTGCCAGCATGAAGATCTCCTGGAAGTGTGGCCAGCCTTTCATGTCCTTTAGATCTTTGGCTCCATGGTGCTCTGGCCCTTCCCCTGTGCCAGCACCCCCAGCATCACTGCTCTTGTCCAAACCAGAGCCTTCCTGGGCCTGATTCTTCTCCTGCCCAAAGGGAGACCCTGGGACTTTGCTTTCAGGTGGAGAAGCATGAGTGGGATGAAGGGGAAGCTTTACTGAAGAACGGGAATCCTGTTTGGGTGAAGATTTCACTTCCAGTTTCCTTCCATTTACAGTTCCCTCTGTCAGGTCAGTTGCTATTTCCAGCAGGAGAAATTTCTTCTTTAGTACATCCACCTGAAGGCAGAGAGAGAGAGAGATGTCAGGATTTACCCTAAATGAGGTGGGCAGCTGGGCCCTGGGTCTGAAGGAGCCAGAGGAAACCAGCCAGGGAAGCAGCTGCTGCAGGACAGGACAGTTTTGTGAGCAGAGGCCAAAACTGGCACAGTTTTGTGCCAGCACACTTTGCCCAAGCACTGAGAACCTGTCAGCCCTGCTGAGATCCTCCCTGGCTCACCTGGCTCCTCTTCCCAGATGGATTTAAACCCCAGACAGCAGCACAAATTCAGGGGTGCTTGTGCATGCAATGGGAACACACACCCCTCAATAGTCTGGAGTGTCCTTTAACACACCAGGGACCCAAAAACCCATCAGTGCTGAGGCCAGGTGGTGCCTGAAGAAGAACAAGCAGGATTTACCTTGTTCAGGACCAGCACACTGGGGATGTGGGGGAACTGAGACAGGCACCTGAGCACCTCCTTGCTCAGAGAGTTCCTTGTCCAATGATCTGACACATCCACCAGAACCAGGACTGACAGGAAAGAGGGAGGGGAAAAGGATGAATCCACATTTTCCAGAATGTTCACTTGCAGCTTTACAGTCTATGGTCACTCCCCTCTTCAGGAGGGGCACAAAAAGAAGGATTTTATTGAAAACACTAAAAATGCAGCTTACCCATGCCACCCTAATGACATCACACGTGCTAAATCTCAACATCCAAGCCCAATTATTAACCCAAAGTGCCTCCCCTTGGCACCAGACACTTCTTATCCCCTCCTCAGCTCAATATTCCAGATCTTTTCTCTGCCCTCCCTTCCTTGTTCACACTCCCTGGGCTGCCAGCAAACACCCAGATACCACAGCTGGGAACTTGTGTGGCACAAAAGGATTTGGTTTGATCCAAAAAAAGAGTTGAAAACCCACCTAAATCTGCATGTTTCATGCTGTCCCACGGGTCTGTCAGCATGGCTTCATCTAAATTATGCCTGAGAGACAAATACAAATGAATAAATCAAACACATTTCATTATAATCGTGTTCCTCTCTCTCAAACTAGGGGGAAACCAATGTTTTTCCTCATTCCAGCTGCCACAAAGCTGCTTTAGGGGTTGTGATATCCCTTGTCATGTGCAGATACACAGAACCACACACAAAAAGGCTCAAGGGACATCACAGGCTCTGTGTGCTACTGAAATGCCAACAAAAAATTATTGGAAAGCAAAATCAGGCTAAAAGATGCATTCAGCTCACTTCTGTTTTACAAACTTTGCACACTGAAAATCACATTCCTGTTTTATTACTCTTGCTAGGCAGCACACACCCCCCTCCCCACCCCAGTGGTGATACCTCTTGGCTTTTAAGGGATTTGTGAGGCCAGGTGTGTCCAGAATGATCTAGGAAAAGGAAAAACAAATGTTTCAAGTTTGCCAGCAGTGAGAGCTCAGGGGAAAACCCCATCTTTGAGCAGTGAGAGGTGACACCAGGGGACACAGATGAGCAAATGCTGCCCTTGGTCCCCAGGACTCACCAGCTGCGTGTCCTCGTGCGTGACGACGCCCCGGGCCTTGCAGCGGGTGGTGTGCACCTTCTTGGAGACTGGGAAAACCTGCAGGAAATCAATTAAACACGTTACATTACCAGGACACACAAAAAAAAAAACAGGAAACAGCCTGAGCTGCCCCCTCCAGCTTCACCTTCCTGCCCAGGAGCTGGTTGCAGAGCGTGGATTTGCCGGCGTTGGGAGCGCCGATGACGGCGATCCTCAGCACCCTGGGCTGCGCGGGCTGGTCGGGCCGATGCTCCAGGAGGCGTTTCTGCTCCTCTGCCGAGGAAAGGAGGAGCTTGGATGCTGCCAAACCCTCGGGGGGTCAGGGCAGCCCTGGGGCGGGGCGGCCGTCGGCCCCCCTCACCCTTTTTC
>NW_005054387.1:2702292-2702667 GCF_000277835.1 Geospiza fortis
CCCAGTCCCCCCCCCGGGGTCACCAGTGTCACCGGTGCCCCCCCAGTGTCACAAGTGCCCTCCCAGTGTCATCAGAGGCCCCCCAGTGTCGCCGGTGCTCCCGGTGACACAGGGGTCACCAGTGCCCTCCCGGTGTCCCCCCAGTGCCCAGTTCCGCCAGGCCCGGAGCCCCCAGGGGTTGTGGTGAGGAAGGAGAGTGGAGCCACGGTTCTGGAACTCAAATCTTTATTGTCCTGTGCCCGTCCCCAGGGCTTCCTCTATCACTGTGTCCTTACCATTCCATCCCGTGTCATCCCCATCCCATCCCATCCCGTGCCATCCCGGGCCATCCCGTGCCATTCCCGTGCCATTCCCGTGCCATTCCCGTGCCATCCC
>NW_005054387.1:2702835-2718390 GCF_000277835.1 Geospiza fortis
AACCGAAGTATTGCTACCGGTTCCCCCGCCGGCCGTGGGTGCCCGGCTGAGTCGGGATCCTCTCCCCGCCCAGCCCGGGATGTCCCCCCAGCCCGTGCCGCTCATCCCCGGTGTCCCGGGCGTGTCCCGGCGGTGGCGGTGGCGGGAGGAGGTCGGTGCAGCCCGGGGAGTACATCATCTATACTGTAGTGTCTCATAGCCAACTTACAGTATACGATGATATCCTGCCCGGGACAGCGCGGGGAGCAGAGCAGAGCCTGCAGGGGACACACAGCCTGGTCAGGGAACTCATTGTCACCCCGGTGTCACCCTCACCCAGCCCTGTCCCCACGGTCCTGTCCCTTCCTGCCCCAGCACCTCCCCACCTGCTCCTCATCCCTCCCAATTCCACCCCCCCAGAGCAGGACAGAGGTTCTCAGGGCTTCCCAACCCAGGTGTCCCCCCAATCCCTCCTCGTCACCCCATTCCCACCACCCTGGAGAGGAGCAGAGGTTCCCAATTGTCCCCTCACCCCAAGAGCCCCCTACCCCATCTTTGCCCCCCCAGTCCTGCTGCCCCAGAGTGGGACTGAGGGCTCCCAATTGCCTCCCCACCACAGCACCCCCCTAACCCCTCCTTTTATCCCATAACCCCATCTCAGAGCAGGACAGCAGCCCCCAAACCCCACCCTTGTCCCCCCAATCCCACCTCCCTGAGCAGGACAGGAGTTCCCAAACCCCACCTTTGTCCCCCCAATCCCACCTCCCTGAGCAGGACAGGAGTTCCCAAACCCCACCTTTGTCCCCCCAATCCCACCTCCCTGGGCAGGACAAGGGGTCCCAGGTGGTGGCACCTACCTGTGGGGTGGCACTGGGGCTTTGTGGGGTGCTGGGTCTGCACCCGCCTTATAAAACCTGCTCTGCCTCATTTGCATATCTCACATCTGCACGGCACAGCTGGACGGGGCCCTTAACCCCTTCATGCCCAGGGGGGCACCGCCCCGAGCAGCTCCCCACATCCAGCCTGGCATTGTCCATGGGGGGATTTGGGGATTTGGGGCTTGCAAGGGGCCACCCCTGCATCTTCCACTTCAGGGTGGCCCCACAAATGTCCCATCCTCCTGTGGTCACCAGGATTTATCCATTCCCATAGTTATGGGGACCCTGAACTGGGAGCTCCCCACTGCAAACTGGTTCCCAGCTGCTGGACAGTGGTGTTGGACAGGGCAGGGTGGCAGCCCGTGGGGATGGGGACCAGGAGGGACATCTGGGGGACACAGGGACATCTGGGAGTGGGGGTCACCCTCAGGTGAGGTACAGGGATGTCTCCCCCAGTTGGGTGTCCCCAAAGGACACGCTCCCCTGGCCATGTGTGTCCCCTGGAGGGATGTAACCCCCAGCTCTGTCCCTCCAAGGGCCCCTCCTGACCACGTGTGTCCCCAAGAGGGCTGTGTCCCCTCATTGCACATGACCCTGGGCACACTTGTCCCCTGACCACGCGTGTCCCCAAACAGCCCCACCCCTGACCATGAGTGTCACCTGCCTGTGCATGACCCTGGTCATTTGTGTCCCCCAGCCCTGTCTGTCCCCGCAGGGCCACATCCTGGAGCCGGGGCTGTGCCATTGTGCCGGGCTGTTTGTGCCAGGCCAGGCTGGTTCCTGGAACTCGCCTGGGGGGAGGTGATAATGACAATCCCCTGCCTGTGCTCCGGGTCCCGATAAGCAGCAGCCTCGGGCTATCAGGGACCCTGCCCTGCCACACAAGGTGTCCCTGGACCCTCTGTCACCTCTGGGTGACAGGAACAGGGGCAGCATGGCCCACACTGCCCCTGGCCTGGGCAGAGCCTGGCAGGAGGGGGCACAGGGTCCAGCCCTGCTCTGAGCCTGTCCCAGGCCATGAGGCTGTGGGGACTTGGGGGCTGCAAGGGACCTCCTGGTTTGGTCCCTTTTGTGACCCAGAGGAGTCCTGGAGCCTGCAGTGTCCCCCAACCTGTGGCACAGGCACCCCAGCGTGCAGAGCAGTGACACAGGCAGTGTCCCTGAGTCCCCAAGCCCTGCCAGCTCCAGGTGAGTCCCAGGGATTGTCCCCACAGCATTGTCTCCATGCTGGGGTGCCTGCCAGCCCTGCTGCCTGCTCAGCACCCGAGGGCAGCCCTGCCCCGTGGCCCCACGGTGGCAGAGGGGGCCTGAGTGTCCCCACAGGTGCCACAGAGACCCTCGAGTGCCACAGCCCTCCCAGCAGCCATGCTGCCCCAGGAAAGCGTGGCTGGCCCCAGATAAGGAGGCACTGGGAGCTGCAGAGCTGTCCCCACCCTGTCTATCTGCAAGGCCACCCTGCAGGACACAGAGGACAGGGCCTGTTGTCCTGGGTTTGGGGGGACATGGAGGGTCTGGAGAGCACAAATAAATCATTTTCCCCAGGGAGGGCAGTGCAGCAAAGCCCCCCATGCCAGCCCCAAGCTGGCTGTCACTGGTCCTGCTTGCAGGGTGACCCTGAGCAGGACAGGTACCCCCAGACCCACCCTGCTGTCCCCCAGAGCAACGTGTGGGGCTGGGACAGGGCTCTGTGGCAGGGCAGGGGGACAGGAGCTGCTGCCACCAGCCTGGCTGCTGTGACACAGCACCTTCAGCACCTGTCAGCCCTTCTCCAGACCCGGGGTGCCGCTCTTTGGGGTGGCCCTGCTGTGGTCACCCCCTGGGTCACACAGGCCATGCATGGGGCTCACTCCTGGCTCCACACTCATCCCTGGGGGAGCACCACAAGGGCTGGGGACACAGTGACCACGGAGAAGCCACCAGCTCCCAGGAGCTTTGGAGGAGCAGCCTGAGCTGGAACCTCACCTCCAGCACTCCCAGTCCCCCATCCCCGCGGGAGCACCCCCGGCCAGCAGCCCAAGCCACGCAGGGGAGCCGGGGCGGGACAGACGAGACAGAGCCCAGCAGGAGGTGACAAGGGTTTATTCAGGGTTTTTTTATCTCACGGCAGCGGGGTGGCGGCACATGCAGATAGGGCCCGGCCCGGGCTGGGGGTGCAGGACCCCCAGAGCCCCCGCTGGCAGCAGTGCCAGGCTGGCTGCACACACTGAGCCGTGCCAGCCACGCTGAACACGGGCACCGGGACAGGCTGGGGAGGGCACGGGCCAGCACAGGGCTCTGGGGCACTGTGGGGAGGACTGGCACACACGGGGACAATGTCCTTCACATTGTCACAAGGCAGCAAAGCCACTGGCCTAAGAGGCAGAGGGAGGGAGGGAGGCAGGGGCAGATGCACAGGCTGTGCTGGAGGAGCCTGTCCCCACCTCAGTGTCCTGCTGGTCCCACACCCACCTCTGACCACCACTCTGCTTGAGTAGTAGTGGGTTGGGAAGCGTCACAGCACCTGGGGACAGCAGGCACAGTGGCTTCACTGCCCTCTCAGGGGATGGGGGCCTTTGGCACAGCACTACTTTTTGGTATTTGTGGTGGTGAGATCTCACCAGGGCTGAGCTGGGCTCCCTCTGTCCCCTGGAGCTCTCCCTGCTTCAGATCCTGTGAGGAAAATTCCCCAAGCATGGGAGAGGGCAGCACCCACTGCTAGTGCTGGATTGTCACCTTCCCTGGGGGGCTGAGTGCCACCCACCCAGCCTGGGCAGGGCTGCTGGCACTGTGGGGGCCCTGGGGGTGACACACAGGGACAGGGAGAGCCAACCACAGGGACAGCTGTGGGCAGAGGCAGGGCTGGGACAGGGCCCAGGAGGGTCACTGAGAGAGGGGCAGGGAGCCCGGGGGAGGGGGGGTCTTGGTTCTCTTCCTAAAACTCCCCATCCCAAACCTCTGCTCCAAGTCCCAGGTGCTCACCCCAGGGCAGAGAACAGCAAGGCACAGGGACTGCAACATCAGACAAGCTGCCAGTCATAACTGGGGATGGGATTGGCCTGAGACAACACAAAGTTAATTAGAAAATAAATCCTCTCTCAGCTTTGGAATAAAAAGAGCAGCAGACAGGACATGCATCTTTCTGGCCCTACAAAATAAGGCACCAGTTACAAACGAAACTCGGATTGTCTTTGATATAAAAGGAATTCCCATGTGTTGAAGGCAGTTGATGTCTGAGTGCATAACAGGGAGTGATCTTCACTAGCTTTGGGTTGGCCAACCTCATTCCTTGGCCTCGGTGGCTTTCTGGAACAGAGGAAGCTGCAGGAGGGGAAGAGAGAAGCTGTTAGGGCTGCAGGAGGGGGAGGCAGAGCACTGCCTGCACTCTGTGGTGGTCAGGGCTGGGGAAGGAGAGGCTCCCTGGGAGGCTGAAAGCTTCCAGGGAAGTCCCTGTGCCCAGCTCACCTTTGTGAGATCCACACCAGTGATGGCACGCACGGAGTTGGGGATCTCAGCCAGGAGACGGTTCACATCAGACATGGTGCTGCCTTTCTCTCCACTGAGAATAACGATCTCATCCACTTTGGAGAGGGGAGCAGACACTTTGGCAGCGATCTGGGGAAGCAGGGTGAGCAGAGAGTCAAGGAACTGCTCAGCAGCTCACTGAGAAAGGTCCCTACAGGGCCTTGCTGTGCCCCCAGGAGACCTAGCCCAGTCTGGGAGCCCCCCCAGCGCACCTGGAGCAGGGGAAAGCTGCCCCCTCCTCACCTCAGGCAGTGCATCCAGCACTAGAGCCAGCTGGGCAGCTTCTCCATACTTCTGGAGCGCTTCTGCTTTCAGCTTCAGCCCCTCAGCCTCGGCCATCCCGACGGCCTCGATCACAAAAGCCTCGGCCTCTCCGATCTTGCGGATCTTCTCTGCCTCCGCCTGAGCCAGGAGGATTTGCTTCACCCTGGCAAGGGAAAGGCAGCCCTGCAGCAGCCTGGATCCCTGCAGAGAGCCCAGGAGCTGGGGCTCAGGGCAGCACTGCGCTCCCCTGCCCGGCCCAGGGCAGGGCTCACTCACTTCTCGCCCTCGGCGATCTGCTGGATGCGATAGGCCTCGGCCTCGGCCGGCTGCTTCACGGTGGCCGTCAGCTCCTTCTCCATCCTCACCACCTCCTTCTCCTCCACCTCAATCTGCTTCTTGCGCTCCACCACCTCGATCTCGATCTCCTCCTGACGGATCTTCTGCTGCTCCCGGGCGCTCTGGAGCTCGTAGGCCAGCTGGGCCTCTGCAGTCTGCACATGGGGGAGAGGATAAGAGGGGTCAGGGCCATGAGCTCGGGTACACAGACATAAGGACCCCAAAACCAGACATGACTCCTGCTATTGAACCTTTTCCCCGTGGTGACACCCCAATCCTCAGTGCTGCTCTTCCCACAGCACTTGAGCCAAATCAGCTCCAGGTTCAACCCTCCCCATCCTTTCCTGTTCTCCAAGTCCCACTGAATTGCTGCAAACAGGAGAGGAATCTGCTGCAAGCTCACAGTGACACACAGATCTGGGTTTTCCATCTCCAGCTCTCCTAACAGATGCAGGAGGAGGAAGCTGACAAGTCCCAGAGCTACCAACACCATCACAGACCCTCCAGGGAACAGCAGTGGGCTGTAGGATAGTCTCACCTTAATGTTGACCTCCTCAGTGAAGGCAGCTTTCTGCAACTCAAAAGCCCGTTTGGAATCTGCTATTTTGGTATCTGCCATGAACTTGACATCCAGCATTTCCTTCTTGCACTCTGCCTCCTGCAGAGAGGGAACAGAGAGCGGAGCTTCAGGGCATGCAGTTGGAGCAGAAAAGGCTGCTCCAGGCAAGCCCAGCACGTCTCCAGACTCACCCGAATGCCAGCATCCCGCTCAGCTTCTGCCACTCCAATGTCTGCATCCCTTTGGACAGCTGCAATCTGAGTCTTCCCCAGGGAGCTCAGGTAATCCACTTTATCATAGACATCCTGGGGAGGGGAGATAAGTCATAACCGCTTCAAATGAGTGACTCCATCTTGCTCCCTTTCCCACTGAAGCTCAGTGTGGTCAGGGCTGGGTCAGAACATGTCATGTCAGCTGCTCCAAACAAACAGGGAGGGCAGGGAGAAGGAGGCCATCCCGACATCTTCCCTCACTCCCAGGAGGCTGGGTTATCAGCCAGCTCTCTCCATGAGCCTGTTCACAGAGGCAGCTACCCCGGTGCCCTTGGCCCAGCTGCCTGGATACAGGACATGCTGTGGCGGCTGTCATGGAAACTCCCGGAGGGCTGGGACAGGCTGTCAGCCTGAGCCTTCCAGCTGCAGCAGGGGGGTCAGGGCCAGGCTCTCTCCTGCTGCTCCCACAGCTCTGCCTAGAGCAGTGCCCAGCATCTGGGTGTACCTTGATGGTGAAACTCAGGATCTCGATCCCCATGCGACCCACGTCGGGGGCTGCCACCTCCCGCACCAGCTTGGCAAACTGGTCCCTGTCCTGGTAGATCTGCTCCACTGTCAGGGTACCTGCAGAGGGGAGGAAGGTGAAGCACTTTATTTGGAACAGGTTAACCCACAAAAATGTGGGTCTAAGCTCAGCAACATCCTTGTTGTCCCTAATCTCTTCAGGCCTGGGCTCAAGGGCGTAATCCTCTGTCACAGCAGTGGCAGCAACATCTCAGTCTCACAAGTGCAACCACCACCCACATGTACTACCTGTGGCCCTTGGGGACTCAGACATCTCTCACTGCAGGCACCGAAAACTCATTTATCACAAGGCCCAGCCACGCAGAGGGAGCTGCTGGAGGGGAGATGCCACCTCTGCAGGCAGCACAGGACAGTCCCGTGTGGCTGTGTGGTGGCAGCGATACTGCTGGGACCAGCCAGCTGAGAGGGGACAAAGCCACTCGAGGTGCCTGCAGGGGATGAGCCCCTCCATACCTAGGATGGAGCGCAGGTGTCCCTCCAGAGTCTGCAGGACCACATTCTTCACATCCTGCACGTTCTTCCCCAAGAACTGCTCACAGGCCACAGCCAGGAGCTCCTTCTCTGTCATTATCTTCACCTAGAGACAGGAGACAGAAGCAGAGGGGCTGAAGGTGCCTGTCCAGGAGGTGCAGGCACCCAGCAGCAGCAGCAGCAGCAGAAGCAGCAGTACCACCACCAGGCTGCCAGGTCCCCGTGCTACCGATGCTCCAAGGGACCACGCTGAGCTGTCCCCACGCTGAGCTGTCCCCACGCTGAGCCAGGCCACTGGACCAGCCCCTGCTCTCTGTGCTGCTGCCCAAACCCTGACAGCAGCTCAGTGTGGACCTGCTCAGCAGCGGGGACAGAGCCTGACCCTACCAGACCCAACTCACAGAAATCCTACAAAAACCCCTGAAACAGCAGCTCAGCCACTGCACCAACACCAGTCAGAAGAAAGCTGGCTATTAACCACCCCTGGCCAAACCCCATTTTGTTACCTTCCTCTTCCTCCTCTTTCACTAGAACTAATTTTTCTGACCCCAAAAAGACAGAGAATGAGAAAGAGTGCGGCATGCCCAAGGAGCAGCTTGGGAACAGGGGTTCCATTCAGGGTTCCCTGGAAGGAGAGATGAGACAATAAGGCCACTGCTTTGTCCTGCCTGTAGCTGGGAGCTCCCAGACATCCTTTGCAATGACCCTAATGTGCCAGGACTTGGCTGCTCTGCTCCACGTGGTCAGTGGGGTGACAGTCCCCAGAGCTGGGACACAGCCACCCCAGCAATGTTTTTACCTCCCTTACACCAGAGCCAGGCCTAAAAGTGCCCCCATTCCAGCCAAGCCAGGGTCTTACAATGGCCCTGCTGGTCACGGGGCTGCTTTTTAAAAGCAAAGTGAATTTCAAATCCCTGTGGGGTGTGTTAGGCAGTGGAGTTCTGTGCTCTACAGCATCCAGCTACAAGGAGGGCAACCCACCAAGACAACAGCTCCTGGTGGCCATGGCCAGTCTGAGGGCTCAGGCAAAGGCTGGGCACAGGGACATTCTGTGTCTGGCAGCACCAGAGAGGGAGCAGGTCCAGAGCAGCCACACAGCTCTCTGGATCCTACAGCACCCTCTCATGGACACAGCTGGGCTGGGCAGTGCCTCCTGTCCCACAAGGAGCTGGTGGCACCCTGAATCCTGCTCCAGGGACCTTGACTGAACCTGGTTCTGAGATTTCCAAAGCACAGATGCTGTACAGGGGCTCTCTGAGAGTCCCAGTGCACACTGTTGAGGGATTCACAGGCTACAGACCTCATCCTGATACCTTCTAGCACTTCCAGCTGCAAAAGCAACACAGCTCTCTCTTGAGAGTCTTGTCTGACAGCCCTCACACACAAAATCATCCCTCCAGAGCCAAACAGCAGCACCTGGCCCAAGCAGTGCCAGAGAGCAGGACAGCTGGGACTGACTGTCGTCTTCTAAGGGGACAGGAGGTGGGCCATGCCAGACACAGTGAGCTGGCCAAAACTCACCTGCCACAACCCTGCCCCTTGTAATGTTTAGAAACACCAACCCAGGCTGAGTCTGTTTCCTACTGCTGCTTCCCAGACTGGCTCTCCCAGTCAAAATGTCAAACAGCCTCAGGCAAGCATGGCAATCCTCTTCTGCATTGTCCCCAAAGCCTCTTGGGATCATTTCAGGGCTAATTTCACAGTGGTTTTTCTTGCCCCTACACGCCAGGCCAGCAGTGTGCTCTTCCCACACAAGGGGGAGTTGGGAGAGCTGCTCTGGAGCTGCACCCGGGAGTGTGAGCCCTGCACGAGGCTCCTCTCACAGCAAACAGGAGATTTCTGCAAGTATCAAAAGCAATTAGACTCAGCAGCGACATTTATGGCGAGCATCTGCCAGCAATTCCACCTCTCCAAACAATCCCCACCCTCGGGAGCTGCGGGGAGGACAGAGCACAGGGCAGGATGTTCATTAGGAGAATCCCTGTGGTACTGAGGGGCAAGGAATGATTCAGCCTCTGGATAAAGCCAGCCAGCCTCCACTGCTGAGCTCTGGCCAGCCCACGGCAGCTTGGCTCTGCATGCAATACACATCCCAACCTCCAAAGCAAAGGCTGCACAAAAGAAAGCAGAGTTGAGCAATTTGTGCTCAGCGTGTTTTGCAGGGTTTCAGGCAGGGCACTGCGACACTCAAATGTCACTGCCATCAGAGGGAGAGCCCTGGGCTGGCAGGGGATCAGAGAGCCTCCATCCAGCAATCCCCTGTGCAGGATCGATGCCTCCACACCCTGCTCCAGCCAGCTGCACTCGCAGTGAGGGGTGAGCACAGAGAATCCAATTAGCTGCAGGCTCAGGAAAATGCTGCACAAGGATATAGAGCCCAGCATGGCCTAAGGGAGCAGCATCCCAGCACATCCCAGCACCCAGCCAACACGGGAAGGAGGCTACTGGTGAGCACTCATTACATCCCTCCTCATTACATCCCTCCTCATTACATCCCTCCTCATCCTTATGCACATTAAGCACTTCTATCATTGCAGCAAACACTTTAAAAGCTGTTTCTCTAGGAATAATTTGTTGGGGTTTTTTTTCCCCTTTTTTTTTTCCTCAAGCCCTTAACAGAAAAACATTTGCCTCAAAAAGTGCTTCTGCAGAATTAAGGTAATCTCTGCCATGCACATCCCCAACAGCCTTGAGGCTGCTTTCTGTGTGGCAATTCCTTGGATCACAGCTTTAAAATTAAATGTCAGTGGAAAAAATGAACAGTGAGAAGAGAGAACAACATGAATGAAATGAACTGGGGTCTGCATTTTTAAATCAAGGCACTTGGTGATCCAGCCCTCTGCTACCAGACCATTTTGCAGGAAGGATTTCCCAAAACTAGGACAAAAGGGAATGCTGGCTTCAAAGAAACACCAAATACAGAAGGAAAAGCCTACAGATTTAGGAAAAAATTGTGAAGGAAGACATGGGTGCACATATTTTTGCCAATCATGCAAAGACCACTGGGGTTATGTGACACCTTAGCAGCTAAATGGATATCAAGGACTGGAAACTAAGTGAAAGATGGATATAAAGTATTGAAAAATAGAAACCAAGGGTGCTGGATCCATGAGGGATTTTCACTCAGCAGCTCCCCTTGGCTCCAGAGCTCCCCACAGGGAATGTGGCAGCCACTTGTCCTGCAACAACACACCTGGACACACAGTGACCACAGCCCTGTGTGCACTGAGAGCCACTCTTGGTTTGTCCACCCAATTGCAGAATGAGCTGTCAGGAGTAATTTTCAATCACAGCATCCAGCTGCCTATTGGAGGAGCCAAATTCCCTCAAAAACTAACATTTCCCTCCCAGCATCTTCCCCAGGGCAGGAGCTGGCCCCAAGGACAGGCTGTACCAGGACAGCAGAGCTCAGGCTCCAAGAAGTGCAAGGTTTTGGTGTGCTGCCACAAGCAGCAAAAGCAGGTTCTTACATTTGAAAAAAGCTGTAGAGAATAAAAATTCAATTCCAGCCAAAATTTTACACGCCAGTTTTAGTGCCTGGAGGGACTAAATTCTTTTTTTCAAGCTTTAACTCACCATGAAGAATTACAAGGCCCATGTGCTAACAATAACAATCCAAAGGAATATAATGCTCAATACCATCTCAGGAGGTTATGGGTCAGTCCTGTGGGGTCACACACAGCTCCAAGGGCACCACAGCACATCAGCATTCCACAAACACATCAAGTCACCCCCACACACCTCATTTGCCACGTGGACAAATGAGACACCAGAAAAAAATGATTCTGGGAAGAGAAGTCACAACCCCCTTCACCACATGGAACATGCTGGAGCGTGTTTGTACCAACAAGGACAATGTGATTTGGTACAAAGGTTTATTCCAGAGCAGCTGGCTTCTCTCCCTGGACAACAGCAACCTCTTCAGAGGGAAAACCAGAGGTTAGTTAGAGACATGCACTCCTGAAATAATGTTTTGGAGTTACTGTACCTGTGCCACACCTGTGACAGTTATAGCTACCCCCTCCGCCGTCTCTACGTCCTCACACCTGGGCTGTAACGTCATTATCTCTAGGGAAATCCTGCCAAAAAACGTAAAATGTTTGCACATTTCCAGGTTACACACACTCAGCTCTTCCCTTTGCATCTCCTGCCCCGGGCTACCTGCTGCACTCATCGCAGGTAATGCAAGGCAGGCACTGAATGCAGCCAAGGGACCACGTCTGTGACTGGAGACAGACAGGGCAGTGTGGCCAAGAAACAGATTTTCAGATAGTATTTAAAGGTAATTTATCGGCAAAGGCTGGAATCCAGACTGGAAATTATCCTGTGGCCCTTTCCCTCCTGCTGGGTTAGTGAGGAGACAGAAGCTGCAGCACTGGGACCCCAAAGGGCCTCTGTCAGAGGCTCATTGTGCCACGCTGCCCAATGCCATGGCAGCACAGGGTGGTGTCACTGGTTTGAAAGCACAGCACAGAACTGGGATGCTTCCACCCACCTCACATGAGTGCTGGTGCTTGGCAGAACCTGACACTGATGCTGAAGAAGCCCTGGGTTAGCCCTACCACAGACCTACCCCCTGACCTGGTTCACCTCTCCCTCTATTTTTCCAGAGTCCCGTGACCCAAAGATGGAAATGAGTCTCCAGCTCTTTATGGCTGCACCTCTAGAACATGAGGCACCCAGGAACAGATCCTGCAGCTCCAGAGCTGTCTCAGTCACCCCAGGTGGGCTCAAGGTACTTTGGTCAGTCCCAGCAATCTGCTGACAGGTCACAATTTGGTAAAACAAGGAACATATTGGGCTGTGGCAGGTTCAAGGAAGCCAAGCCTGGCTCCTGTATCAGCCATAACGAGCCAGAAAGATGTTGGGAGTCAGGACAGGGAGCCACGGGGCAGAGTTTGTGTCAGTGAACATCAGGTCAAACATCTGAACCATGAAGGGGCTGCCCTGGGCTGCTGTGTGCACGCTGAGTTGCTCCAGGATTGGCTGGAAGTGCTGAAACCTATCCTGCAAGTTCTGCCTGCCTTGGCCACTGTCCTAATTAAACTGGCACACAAAGTGGGAGCTGATAAAACACATCCCACTGTCCAGGACATGCACAGGCATTTTTTGCCATGTGTTCACAGCTTTAATCAGATACTGCAGGATTTCAGCCTTCTGAAGGCCTAATCTAGACTTGGAATTTAATTGCCAAACTGTGCTGCTTCTTAGTTCTGTTCACAGGGGTATTTAGTCATTACTGGCTCCTAATGCCAGTCCTGTGCAACTCATCTGAGGTCTCTGTGCTGTATTTTCAAAGGTGACAACATCCAAAATGGGCAGGGTCTCCATGTGGAGGAAAAAGGGCTGAGTGGGAATCCATAGCAAATACTGCAGAGCCAGGCACAGTTGCAATTTTGAAATGGCACCAAATCTGCCTTCCCACCTGTCCCAAATCCTGTAGAGAATCCAACCTGGCCTGCCTGTGCCTCCACACAAAAGTGTGCCTCCAGATGCCCTTCTGCTCTCCCCCAAGCCCCCAGTGGAGACAGTGCTGGCAAGGAAAGGGTTACAGCAGGAGCAAATGTTAGGTACAGCAATGCTGAATTTGGAATTTGCCAGGAATGTACCTGCCTGCATTACCTATGAACTGTGGAGTGCCACAGAGCAAGTGCTGGAGATTGAGAAGGAGAGGAGAGGAGAGTATGGAGATTTCAGCTGTCCCATTAGAAAACCATTTGTTTTTATGTTATCCTGCTGCTGCTGCTGCTGCTGCTCAAAACTAAATAAACAGTTAGACAGGGTGTTAGGAAGCTGGAGGATTATTACCTGTGCAACCCCTGTTACGTACAGGGGGACCCCCTCCGACGTCTCAACATTCTCGCAGCGACAGAGGATGGTCAAAACCTCCAAAGACACTCTGAGCAGGGAGGAGTAAGGGTAGGACAGCAAATACACAGAGCAGTTACCACAGAGTAAGACACTCCTTGCAAAGGACAGACGAGACTTTCAGGTTTCAGCTTTTTCCCTGGTCAGTTTGCCTTTCTCCCACTGCCTGCTCCCAGGGCTCCAGAATCAGCTTCCCTGGTCATGGGAGGGAGTTTACAGCATCCAGCAGTTCTTTTTAATGAGGATAAACAGGCTGGGGGCTCGTCCCCACCCTGCACACAAAACTGTGCCATCCTGGTGTCAACTGGAGTTCTCTGTTGAAGTAATCCTTGCACATAGAAAAATTCCTTTTGGTAATAATCTAGATGCTTCTATGTCAGTATTGAAGAGAGGACAGATAAATGAAAACACCAGGGACCTGGCTACCCACCCCTGGCTAAGGCATTGAGGAGAGAAGCTGCTTCCAAGTGCTGTCCTGGGAAGCTGAATTAGCACCATTTGGCTTCCCCAAAGGCATATTAGACCACACTGTCTCTCTCACTGCTTTTATTTCTGACCCCTAAACAGGGACAGCTTTTTTTCCCCTTGTTTTTCCCCAGTGCTCAAGGTTGCAGCAGGATAAGTGCCCAGCACCCTGCCAGTTCTAACTGTTCCTTTTGTTCCCAGGTTAATGCTACCTGGCGGGATGCCGCTGACAGCAACACAATTGCTCCTGTCTCTCTTGCTTGCAGCACTGGCAGTTCCAGAAAAAATGTCCTAATTTCAGAGAAGGAAATCTGTCTCACTCTTCATGTTAATGCAGTGGGCTCCATCTGGGGCACAGCTTACGGCATGCAAGAAAGGAGAATTAAGCCCCACATCCCACGGCATGAACGGGTATGGATTTTAAAGCAGGTTTGTTTGGATGCTGGAATTCCTGTCAAGAGCCTCATTTGCTAAATAATGCCCAGACCTCTATCATATAACAGCTCATTCCTGGCAATCCAGTTCTTGGCCCTGGATTCAGCCTATTCTTAACTTAATAAATCAGCCTCCCAAATGTGTCTGATCTTCTGCACTGGGCAGGTCAAGGTCCTGCACTGCTCTTTGTGCTTCTCACAGAAGAAGAGGAGAAGTAAGAACTATTTGTTCAATTAGCAGTTCTCCCAACAAGATGTCTCACAAAAATTTGGGAATGAAGCTTGTCTGGCTCCAATGCAGCCCTTAAACAGTGAGCCCACAAGCTGGGCTTTTCCTTCCTCTCTCACCTCCCATCATGTGCACAGTGAGGGCAGCCACATGCTCACTTTGCTGGTGGCAACACAGATACAGGGAAAAGAGGCTGGAAGAGGCTGGAAGGGTTAACTACAACCTCTGGCCATCACTCAGTGTAAAACTCAAAAGTCACGTCTTTATCCTTTTCCCTGTTATTTTTTTACACAAATGGAGGAAACCTGTATCAGTGAACATGAGGGACATACTGGAAGGGAGCATTCCTACACATCCTAGACACAAAGAGCTGTATTAGCAGGACAGCAGCACTACCACAGCATGTCAGTTCAGAGACCAGACTGTAAGCAGCAGCAAGCAAAATCCACGACTGAGGAAAGGGAGAGAAAGGAAATCCCATGGTTTTAAATGGGAACAGTCTGCTCCCAAGGTGACAGCAGTCAGCAGATCTTTACAAAGAGAGACTTGAGGAGCAGAGGGGGGCACTGGTGCACTGCAGGCCACGAACTAGTTTGTTACTGGGTGAGGGGTTGGGCCATACTGGGCAGAGTTTGGCTCCTCTTGTAGACACAGAGGCTGTTTGAAAAGCACTCCAGCTGAAAGCATGTGATTTCTTTTTTTGTGTGTGTCTTTTGCACTGTGGCACCCAGCTGTCCCCATGCCAACAGCCAGCAAAGAACTCCTGATGCTCATCCCTGGTTTCATACACAGTGCCTGATACAGTGCTCCTAAAAATACTGCTGACAGCCCCACTGGGATGATTTTGCCAAATTCCCACTCCAAAAGCCCACAAATAACAGGGGTCTCCTTACCTTTGGGTGTCAGTAATGCACCACCAAGCCCAGGCCCAGCCTCCATACACATATTGCTTCTCATCAGAGCCACAGCAGCCACCTGCAGAGAGCACAGAGACATCAGGATTACACACATGCACGTGCTCTGGGACAGGGAGTAACTTACAGGCAGAGGAGTTCCTCCTCTTCCTCCTCTCCATGGGCTTCACATGGCAGTTTTCCCAAGGCAACCTTTTTTTGGAATTGTCTTATAAAGTTGGAAAATAGTATTTGTATAATTCACTATGACCAACAGTAACACACAGAAAGGGACTGCATGCCAAACCAGGGCTTTATTTTTTCAGGCCTTTTAGCAACTAGAATCAATATCAGAAATCCACCTCCTTTCCCTCACACTATCTCAAATTCCCATAGAAGCTCTCAAACCAGAATTGGAAGAGAAAAGAACCTCTGAGCTCCCAAAAACCACCTCCTAATTCTGGCTTGTGCAAGTAGCACAGTGTCTGATGCTTTGATGGTCAGAGCTGGATGTGCCCAAGGTTCAGGCAGCCTCCAGAACTCTTCTGACACATTTAAGATTTGATCCTAGTGAAGGCAGAAGATGCTGTCTGGATTTTCATATCTTTGATTTAAAGAACACGACACCTGCTGCCTTTCAAGAGAGCACCCTGCCAGTGATCAGATTCATGGCTGGGAAGGGAGGAGCTCTGCAGTTCCCTGGCTCGGACCAGGGCTGGGAGCTGCTGACTCTCAGGCAGATGGAGCCAGAATTCCCTCTCTCAGCTGCTCTCCACAATCACTCTTACTACAGCAGTGCCCGAGGGCCTCAGCAAGGCGAGTGCTGTGCAAACACAGCAACAGCCAGCTCCAGCCCTGAGGGACAGATCTCTGCAGGCAAG
>NW_005054387.1:2718418-2726056 GCF_000277835.1 Geospiza fortis
GAGGGGAAAGGGACAAGGATGAAGCCAGCAGCCCTTTCAAGAGGAATGACCAGTATTGTTTGCATAGGTCAAAATGAAGAGCAGAAGCAGCACACATCCTGGCCAGCATGCCTGCAGGGCCCTCTGACTGCAGGAGGGGACTCTGTCCTCCTTGTTCTCCTCCTCTTCTTGCTCCTTCTCTTGCTCCAGTTCCCTGTCATTTAGCCATCCTCCGCCTACTTCCAAACAGTCTGCTTCCAGACACTGGCCACACACTGCCTGCTTCACTGGCTTCCATGCAGTGTTAGACAAACCAGCAGATCTGCCCCATCTACAATTCTTGCATTTCAGGAAGAATTAAATGCAAAGGGGAAAAGGCTTCACACCCTTTTTCAGATCTCCTGTGCTGCACAGCCTAGAGGAATACTCTCCTGTCACCTCTGAGCCAGCCTTTGGATAGCTTTTTCCTGTAGCTGGAAGGGGATTTCAGCCAGGCAAGCGTTGCAGAAGCTGATGATACAACATCCTGCAGTAACCACAATGCCTTTAACATTTCTTGGAGGGCGTCAGCCCAGTTAGCTCAGCCTTTCAGCCAGGCCCTTGTTTTCCAAGAACAGGAAGGGAGGTGTTCCTGGCACTCAGGAAAAGCAGCACCACATGGAAAGGTATTTTATTTCCCAGGGTCTATGTAGTCTTTACTGAACCTCTGTTAATTTTTTCTTAATAATATCCTGAGAAAGCTCTGCACCCTAAACCCACCATTGTTACAGGAAAGTGCCTCTCCACACAGATGTTCCTCTTCTTCTGTAGGAAATGCAAGGAAATACCTTATTTAGTATCACACACAAAATGAGCTCCACATTTGCTTCCTGGTGCTACACAACACAGCTGCGGAGCACGGTCTGCTGAGCTAGATTATATGTCAAAAACTGTTCAAAGCCTAAAAAAACCAGGGAAAACTAACACATTAAGGAGGAGTGGGATGCCAGCCAGCTGCTTTCACGCATGCTGGACGTCTGAGCGCAGCAGAGCTCCGTCCTGGCAAGGCTGAGGAGCTGAGGGCTCATTTTCCATGGCAGTCCTGCCACCTCTTTCTCAATTCTCAGGCAGCAAGTGAAAAAGGAACCAACAAAGCAAAAACCTTTGCAAGGCTAGAGAATAAACCCTCTTGCACAATGAGATTTGGCAGAGAAATTGCCTTTCCCAGCTATAATACGCCCACTGTTCCAGCAGACTGGGTCTCACAGTGGCTTCCACAAACATCCACGGTGCCGCATCCGGGGCAGTGTGCAGGGCCACAAATGGAGGATTCATAGCCAGGGAGCTGCCAGCCAGCTTGGCCTCTTCCCAATGAAGGGCTCCCATGTTCAAGCAAGAATTCCCAGAGCCAGGAGAAAGCACGTTGTCTGTTTGTTTGGGCTTCTTTTTTTTTTTTTTTTATTATGAAATAAGATTAATCGCTTGGGGGTTGGTAGATAAAAGGAGCTCTCAGCAGATGCAGGAAGTGAGCAAGGAAGAACATGAGCCTCAACAGTTTTGGGGACACAGGGCTCGAAACATCAAAGCTGGGATGATCTGAACAAGCTCTGTGTTGTTTGCTCTCCCAGGTAACTCGGGCACTGAGTTACCTCTCTGGCAGGAAGTGGTGAGCTTTCCAAAACCAGGTCATGGTAAACAGGCTGCTGAGTGCAGACAGACCAGGAAAAAGTTGGTAATTGAAAACAGGTACTGACAAAAGATAATGCAGACATAGAGGAAGGCAAAAGCATGCATAAAGAAAATCACATCCTAGAGCAGGGCCCAGAGTAAAGTCAATGTCTGGTTCTTAGGTCTTGCTCTGTGTATAAATTAGGCTTTGTTCACAGGCAGAAATGGTACAAAGTTAACAAAAATTAATTTAAAAAGATGCAGGGTTCTGAGTTGAATCCATAAAAGCCTCTGATGGTCACTGAAGCAGATGAAGGCAGATTACACTGGCTATCTTGTTCTGGATGTGATTTATATGAAAATGACTTAATGAGTAACAAGGCTATAGAGTGAGTTTAAAAACACATTTAATAACTCATCTCATAAACAGCAACTCAGAGAAGACAAACGACAATGAAGCTACACAACAAAATCACTGAGATACTACCCCAAAATTCCTTTTGGAAACCAAAAGGAAAGGTCTGAGGCTATTGTCCACCTCCACCTAACAGGTTTTCCAAAGAGTAGTTTGCAAGTCCTGGAGATTTAACAAGCACATGACAAGGGAAATCTTGAGCCCTATCACATTTAAAAAGGTGAAGAAGCAGCTCCTGAGAAGGAAAGATCCCAGATGAGCTGGGTAAGGGCCCTTCTGAGCAC
This sequence comes from Geospiza fortis, assembly GCF_000277835.1. NCBI lineage: Eukaryota > Metazoa > Chordata > Aves > Passeriformes > Thraupidae > Geospiza > Geospiza fortis. The sequence continues at coordinate 2,720,744 of NW_005054387.1, forward strand.
TTATGACTTGAGACCAGCTGCAACACTGCCCTCTCAGCAACCCCTGAGCATCACAAGCAGTGAGAAACCAACTGTGGGGAATGAGTTTTGGCTTGCAAAAATGACAAACCAAAATCTACAGGAGCACTCAGTTAAACCTGGCAGGGGACCACCAGTGCCACTGCAAGTTTCCTGCACGGCTTGCCTGGTGCAAGAGGTGGAACACCCCAATCACAACCCTGGAAAACAGTTTGAACTGAATGAACTGTATGAACACAGGGCAAAACCTCCTGAGACCCAGCTGAAGCTGCCTGCTCCTTCCCACAAGCTCCTATTTCTTTTGAGGCTGAAGAACTGGAGTTACACCATCAGTGTGAGGGTTCAGGTGGCTCTTGCTGCCCACCACATCTTTCCACAGGACTTGGCCTGGACCTTCTCATTCCACTTTCATGCAATAGACTCTTCTCACCTAAATGTAACTTTTACATTTCTCCTTCCATAACTGCACTGGGTTTTGTTCAGCCCATTGGGTCAATCTCCAGAGTTTGTTTTGATCCTGATCCAGCTCTTCAAAGCTCTCGAACCCATTCCCAGCTCGGCCTGCAAATTCAATAAGCACATTCTCGATTCCATTATCCAAGCCAAAACAAGGAACTTACTTGATAAATTCTTTCAGCTGAACAGTGAGCTACTGTCAAGTTTCCTGGCAATGGTCCTCCAGGAAGTTTCATATTTATTTCATAATATCTGAGAAACCAGTTCCTTCTTGCACTGTGGACTGTAGGTCTCTTGCAGGAAGGGCTTCAAGAACCTCAAGAAATCCTTATTTCAGGCTTTCAACTTAGAAAAGTAACATGAAAATAACACATGAGCAGTTCTTGAAGGGGTAAGAGGGATGCAATAACAGGATGGAAGAGCTTAGAGCAGTCCTGGAAGGGTTACACACCCCTGACTGCTGGCATGCAGCAGGAAATGTCTACACAAGACTAGAATTAACTGCTAACTCTTCTCTGACAGACACCAAGGAGCCCCAAAGGGTGTTGCACCAAACTAAAATTTGAGAAACTGGGCTGGAGCATATTTCTCAAGCTGATTTCTGCTCTCCTGAGGAGGAATCAGAATAGCTGAACATGGCAAATACCTCTACTGGTCTTCTCGTAGGTGTTACAAGCAACATACTTGTCTCAGTAGCCTCCTAGGAGATAAAGTTGGGTTGGCTGGGTTGCACTCACCTGATTTTTTTCCTCCTTTCACTCCCTAAACTTTTGCTGAAGTAGCAGTTTGTTCTGACACAGGAACAGGGAGGGCTGTGCCCACTTCTCCCATCACGTATTTCCAGGTGTTCCCCTCAGAGCTCCTCTGCTGCAGCCCTTGCCAGCCAGAAGGGAAATGCTTCAACTGTAGAGACTTAGGCAACACTGTTTGGTAACTGTTAGATGAATATGGCAACTATAAATACAGACTTCCTTATTGTGACACCGTGGAAATATTATAGCGCTGTATTTAAAATCAGCAGATCAACCCTTAGCCACAAAAGCTGCATTTAACCAGATTTTAACCCAAACCCAGCATTTCACAGCCCATTTGGCTGGTGGGAACATTCAGATATGGGGATGAACAGGTACTTTGTGCACCTCCCTGAAAACTCCACCAGCTCCAGCTGTGCTCAGAGTGGGCCCAGATGTGCCAGGCTCCTGCCAAAGCCTCCTCAGACCTTGCACCAAGAAAAGTCAGACCCACAATCTGGGGAGACTCAAGGCTCTTCCTTACAAATCCTGGGCTCTACAGCTCACGGATGGATCAATCAGCAGTGCAGTTTCTTAGAAGGAGGTCGGTGCTGCTCAGCAGGGGAAGCACAGCAGCGCCAGCAGAGTGCTGAGCTGTGCCTGGGAAGCAGCTTCCCAAATAAGGCTAAAAAGCTCCACGTTCCCAAGGCACAGCTGGCTGCTCCTGGAGCACTGGAGGAACTCGAGTGTCTCACAAGAAAGTGAAAAGAAAGAACAACCCTCCTCAGAAAAACCCACATGCCAGGGCAGGCCCAGGACTAAAGACCAAGTGGCACAGGATGAGTAAAGAAAATAAAGAAAACCCTCCCACCAAGTGAAGTCGGTCAAATAACTACCACACGACAATTCAAGACTGCATGCTAAAAGCCTGCCTCTAATAATATTTGGTTTATTTAAATTAATTTAACTAAATTTTATTTTATATTATTTTGGCTTATTGTTAATTATTATTAGTTTCTCTTCCCCTTCCCTTCTCTCCCTAAATCCAGCTTAGTATCACACAAATTAATGCTGTCCCACGAGGTCCTCCTTGCTTTTCCCAGAAGGAACATGGCTCAAGTTCCTGGAATTTCAATGGCTTGGAGCTACAACCTCTCACTAATGCACACAGCACAGAGGAGCTGCAGGGCCCTACAGAGCCCTCAGGATTCAGCAAGTATCTGCAGACTACACTGGGCAGCAGCTGGGAAAAACCAGCACGGTGGCAGCTCCAAACCCCATCCCAAGTGGCAGAACCCAGGGTGATCTCTGCTCCCTTCCCAAAACGCAGCTGCACTTTGGGGAGTGTCCTGGGCTGGCTGCTCCTGGAGCTGCCAGCAGATGCCACAAATTCCTGCTGGCTCATCCTGGAAGCTGTGCTTTGTAACAGAAGCAAACCCAAGCTTTGAGACTAAAGGGCATCCCAGCACACCTAGCACAGCTTGCCATGAATGTGGCATTTCACCAAGCAGTGCCAGTTTTGACAGGGTTCCCTTTGGAGGGAGGCACAGCATCAGCTTTGGATCCCACTGGGAACTGCAGACCAGGAGAACTGCAAGGAATTCTGCTGCTCTGGGCAGCTGCTGGGTGGGGTTTGTAACTCCTTAGAAGCCACCAGCAGAGTGGGCATATTTGTTTCCAGAACTGCAGCCTGCTCCTGGCATCTCCTCAGGAATTCCCGTAACAGGTCTGTCATCCAAGAGAGATGAACTGATAACAGATCAGCCACAGCCTGCTGGAGGCTTCGGCTCTAAAACCACAATAACACAGTTGCAAGTGTGGCAGAGCTGTGACTGGAGGCACATCCTTGATGTTCAGATGTGTTTTCTACCGGTGCTCATTACCTTGCAGCTGGCCTCAGTCTGCCACAGAGGGAAGCTCCCAGCCCTCGCATCACCTAACAATAATTAATCCACTTACAATTATGAATTAATAATAACCCTGTCTGCACAAAGCCTGGTCCATGCCAAAGAGCAGCCTGGAGCTTCAGCAGCAGATACAGGCTGAAGCAGCGACAGGTTGAATCAGACATGAGGGATTGGGATTTCACTGCTGGTTTGTTTAACCCCAACCTCAGTCACCTCAGTCAGATGCTGGTGACATTCCACACGTCCAGTGGGCATCACCTGCATCCAGTGCCAGCACCACCGAGAGTCCAGGTGATGTTCTGGTGAGGAAGCTGCAGCAGGATGTGATGGATGAAGATGGGCACTGCAGGGCATGCCTGCAGCGCCCTGCCCCGGGAACAGAACAGCTTCCTGCCAATGCCAGCCAAAGCCTGTTTGAGCTCTGCTGGTGCCAGTGCTGGACATCACCTGGAATCAGCAGCTCCTGCCGTGGCCGCACCTCGCCCGCTGCTCTGCGCTGCTGGGACCCTACCCCGGAGCCTCAGCTCCATTACAGCATCTCCCACCTCCCTTTCTATTCCCAAATCACTCAGGGCCCCTCCATGACAGGGATCCCTCCTAGAATCCCTCGGAGTCCCAGGACTCCTCAACTCCCCCTTCCTTGCACACCCCATTACAAAGACCCCCTCCAACTCCCACAGGCGTTCTCCATGACAGTGTCCCCCACTGACAGGGACTCCTGAGAGTCCCCTCACAGACAGAACCCCTCAACTCCCCCTTCCTTGCACACCCCATCACAAAGACCCCCTCCAACTCCCACAGGCGCTCTCCATGACAGTGTCCCCCCTGACAGGGACTCCTGAGAGTCCCCTCACAGGCGGGACCCTCCGACTCCCCCTTCCTTGCACACCCCATCACAAAGACCCCCTCCAACTCCCACAGGCGCTCTCCATGACAGTGTCCCCCCTGACAGGGACTCCTGAGAGTCCCCTCACAGACAGAACCCCTCAACTCCCCCTTCCTTGCACACCCCATCACAAAGACCCCCTCCAACTCCCACAGGCGCTCTCCATGACAGTGTCCCCCCTGACAGGGACTCCTGAGAGTCCCCTCACAGACAGAACCCCTCAACTCCCCCTTCCTTGCACACCCCATCACAAAGACCCCCTCCAACTCCCACAGGCGCTCTCCATGACAGTGTCCCCCCTGACAGGGACTCCTGAGAGTCCCCTCACAGACAGAACCCCTCAACTCCCCCTTCCTTGCACACCCCATCAGCATGCGCGGTGTGCAAGGGCGGGGCGTGAGCGTGCAAGGGACCGAGTGTGACGGTGCGTGGGTGTGCAAGGGATGGGGTGTGTGGTACTGCGTGTGTGTGTGACACTGCGTGGCTGTGCAAGGGATGTGTGTGTGATACTGCGTGGGTATGTGTGACACTGCGTGGCTGTGCAAGGGATGTGTGTGTGATACTGCGTGGGTATGCAAGGGTTGTGTGCATATGACACTGCATGGGTGTGCAAGGCAGGGTGTGTGCCCTGCAGTGTGCGTGCAGAGCCGGGTGTGCTGCTCTGCACACCCACACTGTGCACACCCGCATCCCCTTGCACACTCACCGTCACCCTCCCAGCTCTGCTGCACACACAGGCCGTGCTGGGCGTGCAAGGCCGCTGCCCCTCGCTCACCCCATCCCACACCCACACAGGACTCCCCGGGCTCCCTCATCACCATCATCACCTTTATTGCGTGGTGGGAGCAGCAGGGCCCTCCCCATGTCCCCCCAGGTGGCCCCCCGGTGTCCCCAAGGCCAGCAGGCGCTCGCTGCCCTCCCAGAGCTCCCGTGCCAGGCGGTCATCGCGCCCCGCCGGCCATGGCACCCGGGGGCCGCCGTGGGTGAAGTAGCGGCCGCTGAAGGGCTCGAGGCCGTCCCGCGTGGCGCAGTCCAGCACGGCCTGAGCGCCCTCGGCTGCCTCCAGGAACAGCAGCCAGGCCAGTGGCACCAGCAGGGCCTGCAGCCACAGCGGAGCGTGCCGGAACAGAGAGGTGTTGACGAACCCTGCGGGAGAGTGGCACGTGTGGCGTGTCCCCCTGCATGTCCCAGAGGATGGGCACATAAGGGAGATGCCACAGGCAGCATGGCTGTGACTGTCCCCAGGCACTGCCATGCTTGTCCTGGCTGTGCAAGGCTGGGCTGTGTGGGTGTGTCCCAGGTGAGGGCAGGTGCA
>NW_005054387.1:2726101-2726590 GCF_000277835.1 Geospiza fortis
GAAAGGAACATGCAAAGGGACACATGAAAAAGGACGTGCTGTATGAATAGATGTGTTGTGCAAAGGGACACTGTACAGGGAACACTGTATCGAGGAACACAAGGGGACAAGGTCCAAAGGGACATGGCAAGATAAGGGACACGCCATGAAAAGAGACACTGCACAGGGACACATGCAAAAGACCACACCATATAAAGGGACACATGCAAAGGGCCACATCATGCAAGGGAGAGATGCTCCCCGTGCAGGAATTCCCATTGAAGAGGCTGCAAAGCCCACAGAGGGACAGCACGGGACACAAAGGTGATCTGCAGCTCACAGACACCAAGGGTGGCTGGCTCCTACCTGGGTGCACGGCGTAGCAGGTGACCTGCGTGCCCTGCTCGCGCGTGGCCAGCTCGCGGGCGTGCAGCACGTTGGCCAGTTTGCTGTCACAGTAGTCCTGGAAGGGGGAGAAGAGCCCCGAGGGCGGCTGGGCCAGGCGCTCGG
>NW_005054387.1:2726697-2727549 GCF_000277835.1 Geospiza fortis
GTTCACCTGGAACGGGAGGCTGAAGCCATCCTCCGTCGTGCCCCCGGCGCTCACCCCTGCGGAGTGAGGAGGCAGTGGCAGCCTGCGGTGGGGCCTGTCCTGCGGTGCACAGGGGGTTTTTTGGGGTCCCGGCACTCACCCGCGTTGTTGATGAGGAGGTGCAGCTGGGGCTCCTGGCGCAGGAAGGTGCTGGCAAAGGCTCTCACCGAGCGCAGGCTGGCCAGGTCCAGGTGCATGAACAGCACCTCGTTGTTCCCAGTCTCCTGTGGGCACAGCGGGGGCTGGGGCAGGGCCTGGGGCCGTGCCCTGCCCTGGGTGGGGGCTGGAGGCAGCCAGGGGCAGGGGGATGCTCTGGGGACTGGATCCAGCCCAAGGACTACAGAGTGCTGGGACCCTCCAGCATGGGAGGCTGCAGCCCCCGCCGTGGTACAGTGTGCCCCACCCTGGAGTATCTCGGGGTGCCTGGGGATGTCCTATGGGGGTGTCTGAGGGGCTGTTCCTGGGGTGTGCCATGGGGTACCTGGATGTACCCATGGGGGTGTTTTGGTGGTTAATAATGTGATGCTTAGAGATGTCCTGTTGTGTGTCTTGGATGGTGTCCAGGGGGTGTCCAGGGATGTCTCTTATGGGCATCCCTGAGCTGCTGAGGGGATGCCATGGCAGTGTCCTCAGGGTGCCCATGGAAGTATCTGGGGGTGTTCATGTGATATCCAAGGATGTCCCAGGGGGTACATCGGGGGTGTCCTGGAGTTGCCCGTTGGGTGCCAGGGGTACCCTGGAGGTGCCCTAGGGTTCGGGGATACCCCGTGGGTGGGAATGCCGGTGGTTCCCGGCGGTGCCGGCGCTCACCCT
>NW_005054387.1:2727909-2732219 GCF_000277835.1 Geospiza fortis
GGCTCCAGGCCAAGGCAGAGCTGGATTCGTGGCGTGGTGCGAGCAGAGACGGAGAGAGGGTGAGTGCGGGCCCCCCATCAATAGCCCGGGAGAGCGGTGCTGCCCCCAGAGGTGGGAGATCACAGAACCTCGGGGGTGGTTCTGGTGGGAAGGGACCATCGGAGGTCATCTAGTCCAGCCCCCCTACTCAAGCAGCGGCCTCTAGAGCGCTGAAAACTGTGCCTGGACAGCTGAGTATCTCCAGGGATAGGCAATCTGCCACCTTTTGGGGCAGCCTGTTCCAGTGCATGGTAAAGAAGGTCTTCCTCATGTTCAGGTGTAACTGCCCTTGCTCATGTTTCTGCCCTTGCCTCTCCTTCTATTGCTCAGCACCCCTGAGAAGAGCCTGGCTCCATCCCATCCACTGCCACACTCCCTTCACATCGATATACTTGAGAATAAGATCTCCTCAGCCTGCTCTTCTGCAGGCTAAACAGGCCCAGCTCCTTCAGCTTTCCCTCATACATGAGGTGTGCCAGTCCCCTGGCCTTCCTGTTCACCTTCAGGCTATGTCTCTCCTGTCCTGAAGAGCCCAGAACTGGAAACACTTGAGGTGAGGTTGAGCCACGATGAGTTGATATCCCAGCACATTGCAGGGGTTGGACTTGATGACCTTCAAGACTTCCTCCTACCTCAACCAATTCCATGATTCAATCACCTTCCAGTCCTCACCCTCTTCCCACAACATCCCAGGCAGGACACCAGGGTCCTTCCATGCCCCTCCAGCCTTGACTCCCAGCTCAGGCTCCTCTGCAGTCAGACACTCTGGGGAAGCTCCAGGTTGTGGTGACACGAGTGAAGACAGACAATCGAGAAAACAGAATGTGAAGTATTTTTTTTTTATATACAGAATACAGGAAAGTTTCTGTAAAGTCTAAAACGTTACAATTACTATGTACAGTGGAACTAGCTGTTCTGCTGCGGGGAGGTGGCAGAGAAACAAAAGAGACAGACAGGTTACGACAAAGGATCTGCTACAATAGACAATTTGAGGAACGTCATACCACATGTAGCACTGTACACAGCTTTAAAACATTGAAAAATGCCATCACTGATGTATTTACACAGAATCCAACACTTTTCCTTATCTGAAATAAAAAATAGGATGGACACCAGGAAAAGAACTCATTTCTCACTGCCCATAATACACAGTAGCTACTTGTAGTGCAACCATAGCAGGGAGGGATGGGAAAAATAACTGTGGGAAGAAGAGCGCTTCTTTACATTAAATAAAACAATGATATTGTATAGATTTGCTGTATGAAAACTGTATTTCTCTTTTAATATAAAACTATTGTCACTGGCACAAAATAGAACAAGTTTCTGATTATTTTACAACTGCATGGGAACTATCTGTCAGAGAGAGTCCTCGAGTCAGACAGCGGTCACCCCTCGCTCTGACGCGTCCTGCTCTCACTGCAGTTTTCCTTTTAAAATGAAATGTATAGTACAAATATATGTGCAAATGCCCCTAAAACTTGAGCAAAAAAGAAAAATTAAAAAAAGTTAAACGTTCTTCATTTCATGCAAACGGCGTGTGAACAGTCTCTGGGCCGACACAGAAAAATCCCACCTCGGTTTGTACATTTTTGCATTGTAAAGAGTCTGAGGGCATTTTCCTTGCTCCAAAAAGCTCTCTTCCTAAAAATTCCTAGGGAACTGAGTTGGACCGCAGCACGGGCACCTGGTGGGGTTTCAGAGAAAGCTTCTCCTCCAAGTCCATATCTTGTACTAAGGCAGTGTCCCCCTTGGGCTGTTTGGTCGCAAATTCGGTGATGCTGAAAACGAACTGCAGGCAGCCCAGCTTGATGTAACTGCCGTGGTGGAGCAGGGCCGTGCCCTCCCAGCCAGCCCCACTGCCCCCGATCAAACTGGAGCTGCTGGCTTTGCAGTTACAGGGTTTTCGATGCTGCCCTTGTGCCTGTGAATTCATCACAGCAGCTTCTTCATGCGCCTCCTCTTCCTGTTTTCTGCTTTTATGTCGTTCTGCAAAAGAATAATAAAAAAAGAAAAGGTAAGGTTTGGGCAGGTCAGCAGCAGCTTGTTTTCATCAGAAGGGGTTACTGCTGAGGTACCTCATGGGTAAGATCCTCCAGCCATGAGGGATTTCAGTCTGCAGTGAGCAGCTGATCAAAGGGAAATGGGAATCTCCTCACAGCCCTGGAGAGGTTGAGGCATTTACATATCTATTTTGGCAGCCCAAAAAGAGGAAGCTGATCAGGTGGAGAGCAGGAGTGAGCCATGCAGGGAGAGAATGCCTGCAGCACAGCCCAGATTTTCTCACAGCCTGGGAAGGGAGGACATGCATGGGGAAATGCCTCAGGCTGCTCCAAACTGGCTGCTCATCGAGACCTGGAGCTTGGTAACTCCTGCCCTGGAGGCTGGAGTAGGGTTTAGGTCAGGGCACAGAGCTCCCCGGGCTGCAGAGGAAGGTCTTGTGTAACCCCATCTGAGGGCTGTGGCAATGCTCCCCTTTGTGCAAGGGGTGCACCAGGAGAACAAGGGGCACCAACAAGGAATTGGTTTCCACCTGCTCCTGCCCCCTTCTCAATTAACTTTCTTGGTGGTCGTACAACACTCACTTATCACACTCTGCACTTTGGCAACAATACTGCTGGGAGGAGTGGGTGTCATCTTCTCCGAGAAGTCACATGAATACAGAACATTGTCCACTGTCGTCCCATGCTCACTGTAGTTCAACAGCTCGTAATGCTTTGTATTCTGGAAAGAAAGGGAGGAGGAGGGAATCAAGACATGAATTCACAGAATGGTTTGGGTTGGAAGGGACCTTAAAGACCATCTTGTTTCAGCCCTGTGCCATGGGCAGGGACACCTTCCACTAGAGCAGGTTGCTCCCATCCCCATTCAACCTGACTTTCAATACTGGTTTGGGGCAGGCACAGCTTCTCTGTGCAGCCTGTGCCAGGGCCTCACCACCCTCACAGGGAAACATTTCTTCCTAATACCCAATCTAACCCCACCCTCTGTTAGTCAGAAGTGCTTCTGCCTGTACACACCTCTTTGGAACACTAAAACACAACCCCTTCTCCTTGTTGCCAGAAGTGGTCAAATAAGAGGTGGTAAATATCCTGCAGCTTCAGAGACCACCAACCTGATCCCCCTGCTCCCAGAACAACCAGCCTGCCTGCAGGAGCTGCTTTCTGGCAGAGAAGGAGGGCCAAAGCAAAGTGGGTTTTACCTACTGCACTTGAACCAACACATCTTTTGGGAACAGGATATTCAAGCTGATGCTCACAACAGCGAGCATTTTACAGGCGCACCTGATGGAAACTTGGCTTGAGAACTGCGCCTAGCACAAAGAGATGAGCTTTGGAAAGCAGACACAAGATGGCAAGAGGGATGCCACGTGCTGCAGCAGCCTCAGGACAGAGGCAGTCTGGGATTCACAGACCCTGTGCAGGCTGAAATGCCAGCAGACATTACCGTGACACGCAGCGTTACACAAGCGGCGTCACGCTCAGCTGAGCTTTGTGGAGGATGTTGACAGAGCAGAGAAGATTTCAGGTTAGCTCACAGAAATCACCTGAGAGCTCAAGACCTCGTCCCTCAGGGACTACAAGGCTTTAATCAAGTTACAAAAACTCCACATGCACATGGGAGTAGGTTTTGAAGTAACCTGCTGGACTGCAGAAGGAGAACCTGCAGAGAGAGCTGCAGGAAGGGGAATTCTCCCTCTCCAGAGTGACCACAGCCATGGAAGGGTCAAAGGTCAGTGCCTGGAGCATGATTTATGTCTGATCACTGTGAAGAGATGCTTCCACACAGATTTATGATCAGGATCCCATTACTGAGTGTGTTTGATAGCTTGCAGGGCACTGGAGGAAGGGCCAAAGCTGGCTGTGGGTTAATCCTGGATCCTGCTCTGGAGCTGGTTGACAAATGGTGACATGAAAGACTCGATCTTGCTTCGAAGACTGTTTCCATGCTAAGAGACATCTCCAGCAGTGCTGTTACTGGCAGGCCTGCTGGTCTGTTTACTTCAAGAACAAACTAATCTCTGGGCTGTAGCTTAGTAGAAACTGTAGGTTTCTGTTTATGCTGTGAGCTTAACTGAAGTTTTAGCTAAATAAATAATTTATAGAGAACTGCAGATGCCATGAATGCTTTGCTCCTCCATCACACTTGAAAACGAGGGATTCAGAGCAGTTCCCTGGTATGTTCCAGCTGAGGTTTGATGTTGACACACGAAGTTTAGCTTTTATTAACAACACATTCAGATCAAAAAGTATCAGATCACGTCTATGTCCTTT
>NW_005054387.1:2732268-2735314 GCF_000277835.1 Geospiza fortis
ACAGGCAGTCAGAGAAATCCTGCTGGCAGAGCTCTGTGCTTCAGAAAAGGGTTTGACAGAAAATGCTGACACAGCCTCCACTGGAGTAATACCCAGCTCTTACTTTGTAGTCCACAAAAGAAGCACCACACAAAGACAACCTGCTGCCTGCATCTCCAGCTCCCACTGCCATGCACACCAAAAAAAAAAAAAAAAAATAATAATGAAAAAAAAAATCACTCAGCCACTCACCTCATCATAGAATATGCAGGCATGTTTGCCAGACACATAGTTACAGTGACCATAGCTTGTAAGGCACACATCCATATCAGCTCCTGTCATGGGGGAGGACAAAACAGGCTCAGTTCATATTGGAAAAAAAAAAAACCCCAAACTGTCAGGCAGCAGAGAACAACAGACAGAATTAAAGTTCAATTAGCAAAACAACAGGGGAGCAACTGCTTTTGTCCTGCTCCCAGGACTGCATGAATAATGCTTGGGTAAGCCACCAACAAAGTTTCAGTGGGGGAAGGGAGCCAGCAGCTCCACAAAGGTTGAAGAGCATTTCACTGCTCCTGGGTCTACCCAGAGCACCAGAAGAATCTAAGCAACGAGAAACAAAACCTGCAAGCAAACCATAACTCTCCTCTCCATCAGTCAGGCACTAAAACTCCAAGACAGCTGTTCTAGTTATGACACCAGGTGACAGAGCTGCCACCCACACAGATTCAGGCAGATGGGGGATTTCCACACTTCTTGGTAGTGCAGAATCCCAGTACAAGCAGCCACAGTGAGTCTGTTTCCTTTGATACCACTTGGCAAAGACCTTAGGGAGGGTTCAGGGAGAACCACCCTGATTCTGAAAGGTCAGGGCAGGAAAAAGCTACTCACCTGTCCCAATGTAGAGGGTTCGATAGCACATATTGACTGCACCCCCCAAGCCCATCAGAGGATAGAACACCGCCCGGGCTTGCACTTCCTTTCTTTGCGCTGCAAGATAAAAAGAAATTACTTGAACAATGTTATCAGCTGGGAAAGCTGCTTGACCCCAGTGTCCCTAGCCCAGAAAGCACAGGCCCTAAGGAGGATGCAGTCAGCTTTGGCCTAAGCACCAGTTCCCAACCCTCTAGGAATGTTTGTGCATGAAAGCTTTTTGCCAGTAGAGAAAACTGCTTTCTCATAACCCACACAAGCCATGCAAATGGGGAGCATTAACACTGAGTGTGCACAATGGAGCCACGCTGAGGAACACACAAGCCTTCTACCCCTGGCTTCTTTCTTCATCTGTTCTACTCTGTGTAATCAAAGAGCTCAGTCTTTGCTCTCAAAGTGCCACTTAAAAAGAATTGGTGCTGGTGAATTCACCAACTTAACAGTGGTGATTTCATTTCTAGTGAAACTGCAGGAAAAACACCTGGGCTGAATGGGGCTTGGCAGGGACAAACCCAGCTCCCAAGGATGATTAACTGAGTGGACTCTTTTACCCTCAGTTCAGTCCCTGTGACACACTTGACAATGGCTGGTCCAGGGCTAAGCCTCCAGAGCAGCTCCAAGTTCAAATCACACACTCACATGCCCATGTTAACTGGACAGAAAATCTTCGGTGGAACAGATACTGAACTCCACTGGGCCACACAGGCCTAGCCAGGATTTCAGCACTGTCTTTTGGAGGAAAACCCCTTATACACAGCGTTTAAGCCCCTCCTGATACCACATCTGCAGGACAGTGTTACACCAAGAGGGTGAAATCAAAGAACAGAACATGAGGATTATGAAAAGACTGCAGAGGTGCCTACATCAAGAATGGTGGCCACACCAAGTGGCATCACAATTTCCACCTCTGCCTGGTTGCCCTGCTTGAATCCTTTCAGCTGCCTTGCTCTGCAGGGCTCACTAAAGGCTTTGGATCTAACATTTCACCAGCAATGCTAAGCAGCCAGTTGGATGCATCATTCCTGCCCAAAAAGGGTGATGGGTTAAGACAGCACCAATCTGCCTTGAGAAAGGCAGACTGCTGAAGAATTCCAGAGCAGGAAGGCAGCTCATACCACAGCCTGCTGCTGCGTCCTCCAGCAGCCATCACAAGAAGACTGACAAAACATTTAGGGAATGCTGTGATGCTAAAGCAGGCAAGCACAGAGCTTCAGAAAAAGATTACTGACTGACTTCCAAAGATCTTATCTGGGATATTTACCCCCAGGCCTAGCAGAGGGGGAGCAGAGAACTGCTTCCACAGCAAGGCTCTCCAGTTAGTGTTTGAAAGAAGATTAAACTGACTGGCTGCATGCAGAGGAACCCAAAGCCATGCTCACCCCGCAGCTTTAGGTGATACCAGTGGTAATAAACAAAGCCAAACTTGGGAATATGGAGATTTCCAAGAGAAACTCCAGTTGCTTTCCATTACTGGAATTAGTCACACGTAGTGGTTTCAGTTTGACAGTGACATTCTGAACAGGCAATGACAATGTCACACATATATTCTGTGCTCCACTTCCTCCTGTTCTTGTGTCTCTCCAGAAAGAGAGAGCAGGAATTTACAGATTTCTCTTGTCCATCTCGAAGGTAAAAGTGCAAAGAAAAGCCACCAAGAACCTGAGATGAACCTTCCCATCTCTTGCTAATTCTAAGATGAATAAAACACAACTTCACTACACATTTCCAGTAGAAAATCTGAAGGTACTAAAAGTATTCACATTGCTCAAATTTGTAAATAATTAAGTAGAGGATCCTGATGGAGTTTCTGGTCAGTGGATATCCAGAGCAGGGGGATGAGAAGAAAGAAAAGTGAAAGGCAGCATCAGATACCAGAAGAAGAGGGAAATCTCCTTCAAGGAATGGACAGTGGCAAATCTATGGCTCAACATAACCCAGCTATTCTAGAGCTGCTCTTACCTTCAATGTGGTTTCCCACAGGAGATTGCTGATGGGAATTGACACTGCTTGCTAGAGACTGAGCTTTGGGAGGAAAGAGCTGATGTATTCTCTGCAAGGCCAGAAACTTGATCAGCTGCTCATCCAGCATATTTATCTCAATCTCTGTTAATAAACAAAAAGCAATTAGTAAGTT
>NW_005054387.1:2735360-2759441 GCF_000277835.1 Geospiza fortis
TACAAACCTGCTGTTTGCTTCAACAGCAAAGACTTGACCAATTCTGCAATATCAAGACTCCTACCCATAGGTGAGCTATTATTTCACATCACCTCCTTGGAGAAGAGGGTGAGGATGGTGCCAGCCACAGCTGGAGAGCTCCAAGTGAGGCAGCAAGCAGAGGTTTGGGGCAACTAGGGTTGATAAAAGCTGAAAATCTGCTGTTTTGGCCCACAATCAACAGGTGGCCATTGCACCCCTTGGGACAGTATGTTGGGTCCTTCCTCTGAAGCTCTGCTACCTGCTTACAAAGTGCAGCCCTGTATCACAGAGAGCTGTAACCCCCTTAGAAGCTGCTGCAGGCTCAGCAATTTCCTCCTGAAGGCACTCTGCTAACATTTGCCATCTCTTGCCAAAGGCAACAAAAGGAAATAAAACCCAGGCCAGTCTAGGGGACTGACAGGAACAGAAATAAATTATAAAATTAACAGACCCACTGGAGTATCACCACTCAGGTGACTGCTCTGCCACAAGATCTATTGCTGCTGGACTTTATATCTGCCAGGAGCAGCTCTGGATTGCAGCTAGCACCACAACATGGCAGGGCTGCAGGTTTCTGCATGTGAATTCCACCTGGAAAGCAGCCCAGTTGTGATTCTTCCCCAGAAAAGCTTCAGGCAGAAACACTTCATTGGCCTTGCTGCCTTGGCAACACTCAGAGCAGGGAAGCATGTGACATATTTAAGGTAATGTACACCCAGCCCCTCCCTCACCTGACTACAACCCTGCTTTATCTCTGGAACTTTCCCTCAAGTAGAGATGGAATGCTTTAGGGAAGCAAACACACAGGGCTAGCAGAGATTGATGATGAATTAAATACTCACCCCCGTCCATAAATGCTTTCAGGGAACCAGTGAAGTCCAACATAGCTGCAGAGTTTGAAGTGAGTGATGAGGGTAGAGTTAAAGCGCTTCCTATGGATAAGGTGCTGGGGCTGACCTTACCATCTACAGAGAGAGGTGATGGAGAGAAGAGATGTCACTGTGACGTTCACCAGACATGCACCCAGCCCTCAGGCTGCCCTTGGCTGCCAAGCTGCTCCAAAATGACTCATTTTGCTCATAGTCATGCTTTGAAAAAGGCCTGAACTAGAGGCCAGGAGCTTTCTTCTGCTCACAGAAAGGCTTCTGTGTGTCTCCAACACAGAGCCAAACCATGGCTTCTGCCTCATCTCCAGCTGCTGGAGGAATTCTTGACCGATACATTTAATCTCCTGCTCCCTGTGGTGACACTGGAAAGATGAGCACCAACTCCTAAGGAGCTTGAAGAATTTATTAAACGTAAGAGACATTTGCCAAGTAGCTTGTCTAGCTTTTTAACGTGAATGAAAAGCACAACTACCCTGGTTTTATTTCTACACTGTTATAAAGTCTGGGGTGCACATCATTGTCCAGAAGGAATGTGACAGTCATAAGCAGATTCTATTATTTACCAAATAAAATCCTCCTGCTTTGGAAGTGACCATGCAGCTGAAAGAGGCAGTGGCAAATGCCAGGAAACAAAACCCCTGTAATGTGTTGTCAATACCAGATCTTCTTGAGCTGGTTTGCTTATAACTACTAAAATTTATGGCAAAAAAAGTCATGAGCAATTTGCATTTTTGTACTCGGCAGCAAAATCTGCACACCACAATTTTTGTTATAAATATATAATCCATCCTGTTAGATGGAAAATTTAAATGTTTACACCTTTCCCAAGAGACACTGCAGCAAGTAATGATTTTGTAGAACACAAGCTTTGCACCAGATGCAATTATTTAACATCTTAAGTAACTGCAAAATTATGTAGGGCTTGCAGTCCTCTTCAAACCACAAGCAAGAAGTTTTCTATAACACAGCCTCATTTCCTCTACCAGAACTTCTCCCAGCCTTGCATTTCTAAGCAGGGCTTGGTCAATTCAGCAGCCTCAGAGTAACCAAGTTTATTCAGGAGGAGGCCAAGTACCCTGGGGACTGCTTCCAAAGGCAAGGCAAAGCTTACAAGTTACTCATTGAGGAATTTTAGAAAGGATTATAAAAATATGTTGCTCTGTTGCTTTACAACCACCAGACCTGAGCCACTGCACACAAGGCTGACTCTGAGCAGGTTGGAACTGCATGAGAAGTGACACACAGCTCTGTCACGTGCTTTTCAGTGACTGCTCCCACCCAACCTGCACAAAGGCTTTGCTGGTTTGTGTCTTAAGCTGGCATGGGGAGAGGGAAAATGAAGATAATGCCATATGTGAATGTCTATTCTAGCAAAATTTGAGCTGTGGGCAGTTACTCCAGCATCTGTCAACATCTTTGACTTTATGTTTCTACACTAAAAATGGTTATATGCACTCTATTGTATACCTTGCTATTATTTAGCAGGTTTTTTGGGTACAACTCAGGATGCATATCCAAGTCTGTAACTATCCTGTGTCAGACCAACAAATCCTAACCAGACTACAGGTTCCCAAGCCCACATTTCTCCAACATCAAGGCTGTGCACATGAAGACTCCAACAACATCTGCAGTAGGGGACACAACCACTGCCTGAACAGTTACTCTGGATTAGATCCCAGAGAGCTGCTCTTGTGAGGAGGACTGACTACCTTGCAATCCAAATGGCCATTTGAAACAAACCAATGGTTTTACAGCAGCGCTGGGGTTTTAAAGCAGCAGCTGTTGAAAGAGCAAGGCAGCAGCCAAGTGATATAAAGCTACTGTTGCTTTCAAGAATTCAACTGACCTACTATCCTGCTTGTCAGGACAGAGTTCCCCCCTCAAATGTAGGCAGCCAGCAAAAATACATCCCATGGCTCTTATAAAGAGACCTAAGACAGAGAAGACCTAAGAAATTTCTGCTGGCTCTCCACAGAAAGCCCAATTCCCAGTCAAACGAGGGCACACTGCTACAGCCTTGAGATTTCAAATGAGGTTTAGCCTGAGCTTTTCTCAGCCCTGGGGCCAAGGTCAGTGGCTCAGCACATACCTGAAGGTGGTGCTGGTGAACAGAATCTGTTTGTGGACCCAACAGCTGAGATGCCATCTCCTGCAGCCTGGGGAGGGGTGAGAGCTTGGGTGGCACTGAGCGGGGAGCCCCCGGCCCGCAGCTCTGCCGTCAGCGGCGGCCCGATCTGCGTCTGCACATTCTTCCTTTGCAAAGTGCTGGTGGTCTCCAGGCTGCCACAGGAGCTCGAGATGGACGTAGGCAAACTCGTGACCGGCGCAGATCCCCTTTGTGCACAGGAAACGGGTCCTGCTACGTTCTCTGTTTTGACAATGGTTCCAATGGTGTGGTTCAGAAGTCCGCAACTCGCTGGGGGCGTGAGGGGCCGAGGCCACGTTTGCCGATGAGACAAAACAGGGATTGTGTTCCCAGAGCCCGAGAGCCTCTGGGAGTCAGTCAACTGTGCTGAGGATTCGGATGAAACGCCATAGAAATGAGGCCCGTTCACTTTAATGTCGGAGGCTGTTGGCCCATTCGAAGTCCCGCAAGAAGAACCCTTCTTGGATTTATCTATACAAGAGCTGCAGTTAACATCTTCCTGTGACAAAGTTTGCTGGGATTGCGAGGAGCTCAAGGAATTCTGGGTGGTAATCCCTGAGGTGCAGGATGACATGGAATAGAGGGAAGGTGTGGGTGCCTTGTCAGCTGCCTGGTAAGGGTTGGCGAGTGAGCCATCTGCCACAATAACAGGCTTAATATCAGCCTTCTCTGTTTGTTCAGAGTCCCAAAGCGAAGTCATCTGCTTAGCAGATAAATGTTTCAATATGCTGCACTGGAGCGCAACAACACTACAGAGCCACTGGAAGGAAGAAAAAAGTGCAGGTTAGCTCTGGAGGCAGCAGTTCTCCAAACCTCTACAGTTGCTCCATCGTTCACCCAGTTGGAGGAAATCCATCTGCTGGCTGCTCAGATGCAGTGTGGAACTACAGCATCTGCTCTGGAAATGCAGAGCATTTAGCATTTAGTTCCTTATCTACAATTAGGAAAAAATTTTGTCCAGAGGTATAAAAGTGCAACCAAAATTATGTACTGTTTATCTCCATGCTGGAGGTATGACAGAGAGGGACTGAGATTAAAGGAGGGAGGAAGGCAGGCAACATTTCCTCACTTCAAAACTCCTCCTTCTCTTCACTTGTTAAATGCTGCAACTCTTCAGCCTCAGGTTACAAACTTACCTTTCACTAATTTGGGCTTCTAGCCAAACACAACCCTCCAACTTACTCTATAGCATGTTGGAAAGAAATGCTGCTCTACCTCAGGTATAGGGAGTAGAAAGCTGGGGTGGAGAGCACTCTCCTTTTACACAAAGTGGAGGAAGACCAAAAGATTTATTCTAAGTTTAAGCTCCATGGTGGATGTGCACCTGTCACATAAAAGAAGCTTGTCTGTGCTAAAAAAAAAGGACTTGATTTCTCCATTGACAGCAACTTAACCTGCTCTTACACTGTGGAATCTGGCCAGAAGTTTCATACAAGATTTAAACACTCATTTGACCTTGATTTACATGCCCAATTCCATCTGCAATAAAAAGCGACCCAGAAATGGGACGTTAACTTATAAATAAACATGTCAGAGAGCAGCCTTACATAATCAAAGTGCAAAGTATTTCCCCTCAGCCACGAAATAAAGATGACGTCTAGACAGAAGGCCCTCGACTCCACTCTTAAGGCCAGAGGACTATTGCACCACTTCCCTGAAGTGTCAAATGAGGAATTTTACATCTCACCTGGAAAGTCAAAGTGAAGTTTTAATGCACAAAGGTGTCAGAGTCAAGACAAGCTATCACTTTCACACAGGAGCCTGAGATTGGTTTCCTAGACAACTGCTCCATCACGACTGAAGTGGAAGGGGATCTTTGTACCAAAGCAACTACACACACACAGAGTCCAAGCATTTGACTTAATTTACCTCCTGTTGTTCTGTCTGGCTGGCTAAGTGCTCAGTGTTCAAAAGGTGCTTCTGCAAGGGTTCCTCAGGGATCCCGTTACAGATCAGCTCGCCATCTCTAATTGCTGCAGGCGCGAGTAACGGGGGTGGAAGCCGGTACTGGGACTTTATAGCATCAGGAACCTACATTGTGGAGAAAGAAGATCACACATGAGAACAATTACTCAAGAATGACTAGTTAAACCAAGTGCTTGATCAGCACTAAACTTTGCATTTGCTGCTTTTTCACCCGAAGGAACCCTGCAGATACAGAAGTATCAAGGACTGAGTACTTTAAATTGATGTAGCCATGCTGAAATTAATAGGTTTAATTCCCTTAGGCCAGGCATGACTTTGGTACAACATGGTGGCTACAGCATAAGAGAAATCATGAAAAAACAGCCAAGGGAACTCTGTATGGCAGTTTTCAGGCATCCTGGCAACAAACACAGCCCCAAATCTGACTGTAGAGCCACCTTCAGGAAGTTTTGTGTCGTACCTTCTATGCTTGTGCTAGATTTGAGTGCTTACTTGTAATAATTGAGTCTTATAGTTGAAGAAAAGAGATCTTAAATCCTACAGGTAGTGAGTGCTGACTCCCAGATCTCTCACCAACACAATCATTCAGACTGTCTTCTTCCTCCTGCCCCAAGGAGTATGCTGCTTTCCCTTCCAAACTAAAACACATACACAGGGGTTTTCACCCACCACTACTTGTTACACATACCTTCAGACCTTTCCTCTTCACTGACTGAAGAACTCTGCGATTCGGAGGGTGTTTCTTATGGATTCGGTTTAAGAAATCCACTTTGACAACGTGCTGAGATATGGTGTCCTGGAACCGGTCAAATACTCGGCACCGATTACTCAGGGTCAAGTTCTTCTGGTTCAGCTGGGTGATCAGATAATGCCACAGGAGTTAGGGATCTGCAGGTCATGCTAAGGCACCCTAAGACTTTCATAATGCCTTGTAGCACTGGCAGTACAGCATCAGCTCAGCTTTAGACTATTTGTTTCCTGCAGCACTAACCATTTCTGTTAAAGGGCACATTGCTGGAGATGAATACAAAAGCATTTAGAGGCCAAATAAGCAGTATCAATGCTCTCAGAAGCAGTTTGTCTGGGAAAAAGCTCTTTGTTTCAGCCCCCTGTTTCCTGAGTATTTAAGTCTCAAGTACACTGCTTTTCCAAAAATGAAAACTCCCTCTTGGAATGAAACTTTTTTGGGTTAAGCATGCAAAGAATTACTTCCCCTATTTGTAGCACTGTGCTGCTTTGTATCCCAGTTCTGGAAGCTCATCTAGATCTTAAAGAGTCCAGTCAAAAACTAGACAAGCTGTCAGTGAGCCACAATCTGAGCTGTCAGCTTCAGTTACAGGAAGGAGTTCCCCCATCTTTATATCTTATTGCAGAGAGCAGCATCATATTCCTTTGGAGAGCGCGTTGCTTGCAGCAGGAGCTTTACAAGCGTTACAGGGAGCAATAAGAGCTCAGAAGCTGTTTTACATTTGTTGTGCTTTGTCCTTTAATGGACCTGCCAGGTTCCACTCCAGCATCCGGTTACCATACTGCAATCATAGTCCTGCTTACCACCACGTGTTCTATGTGATTTGGGCACATCCATCTACCCAGAGGCATGGCAGTAAGCGGTGGCTCCAGACAATCCATGTGGAACAGGAGTGGGCAATAATCACACTGGATTAGAGGTGCCACTCTGCAACTCCTGAGAAGAGAGAGCCAAGTCTTATTCTCTGTACAGAGTATAAATAGAACATTCAGACAAGCTTGGCTGACCACTTCAGTTTATCCTCTACACTGCTGTTTGCACCAAAAAGTAGGATTTCTGATTTGTAACTTGATCTGTATAGACCTTCTTTAAGACCCACTCGAGGCAAAAGCCTTTATTTGAAGCAAAATTCAGAGATCAAAAGGAAATCTCAGATTTAGGTAACTACAAGTTTCCTTAAGAGGAATCATGTGTGATGCTGGGACATGTACATCAACAAGATGTTCTCAGAACTAGTCTCATACTCCAGAAAAACAACTACATCTGAATCCCCAGGCTTTAAAAAAGCCTTTGCTCTATGACAAAGTCATCAGTTGTTCTCCACAAAAGCCCACCTGAATCCCCATTCCACTTCGAGAAATTCCCCCTGACTGGGTTTCTGAAATAAAGGTTTCACTTTCACTGACATTTTGAATTGGGATTGATCTATGCATTTTTTTATGCAGCTTTACAAAACCCATCAGTATTTTGTACTGGTTTTCAGATTTACAATTTCAGCACAATATTCCTATTTGCCCTGGGCTTATAAATCTCTCAGTAGATTTCTATTTCCTAAAGGTCACCTCCTCACACACTTCCTTCACAAACCATAAACAAACATCGCCATTTACCAAACCACCATCACTTTAGAATACTTCTTTGCAGAAAAACACTGAAGACAACATGGCTCAATCTTGTCAATCTTCAGGCTACATTTCAGAACCCTTTACAGCTGGACCTACACTTGCTGTGGTGAACATTTGTTATTTAGCAAAGATTAATATTCTCCCATTTGTTTAGAGGATTGTAAGTAAATAATGAAGGAGAATGGAAAAGGAAACAGGTAATCTACTTTTTTAAGCAAAAACTTTGCTCCTGTGAAGGATGCAGCTATACTGAACAGCTTCCCTGGAAGAACAAGTACCTGTTGCATGTGAAGCAGACCTTCACTGGCAAGGGAACCAAACCATTGTGGTCTAACTCGTGTTGTGCTTTCTTGACATTCTTTCCTGTGGTTTCTTCCTTTCTCCTCCTCTTACTAGTACCTGAAAAGGAAATTTTAAAAAGCTTTGTGTTATCCACATAGCAGAGGTTTGTCTTCTGGTAGATACATATAATCATCTCAGAAAAGTCAAAGACTGCTGCTTAAGGAACCTCGTTCAACCACTAAATCTAGCCTTAAGTGACAGAGGCTGTCTTTAAAGACAGATATATTTCATAATTAGTGATTTCAGGGATACCCTATACATTTAGTCACTACTTTGTTACTATATTATTGCATCATAAATCAAAAATCAAGTATTTTGACAACTGATTCTTTTTCATATTGATGATCTAGTCCAAGGTGAGATCAACAAGCATCTATCACAAGTTCTGATGGACATAGTGTGTAGTTCCAGTCCCCACAGATTTGAAAGGCTCCTAGGTAGCTGGAGGAGAGCCAGAGGTACCTCTGCTTTCACCAGCGAGCACCACTGGAGCCACAACTGTCACAGAGTCAGAGGGCAAAGAGGAAAGATGGCAGCAGGATGCAACTGCAGACATCTTCTCTAACAGCAGACAAGGCCCTGCTCACCTGGAAGTGCTGTGGTGCAGGTCAGTTCATTCGGCAGCTGGAACTGCGTTGGGTTCCTTTCCATGGCAGCAGCAATAAGAAGCTCAAAGGGTCGCTTCAGCTGGGGCTGCCCACAGTCCATTTCTGCAATGGCAGAGTCATCATCCACGTCAATTATGTCCTCATCCACATCATTCTGTTCAGAGTTGGGGGTCTCGGTGCTGGCATTGGATGTGGGAGTGCCAGGCCGGCTTGCTCTCCTTTCCAAGATCCTGGCATGCGCATTAGCCCTGATGCTGCTGCTAGACCTGTCCAACAGGTCTGCGTCACTGGTGGGGGAGGTGGTCCTTTTCCCAGATTTGTCCACCAATCCATTTACCTGCCCCAGCTCTTTCTTCTGTTCTCGCTTCTGCACGACATGAATAGGCAGGCTTATCATGGAGGCCACAAACAAAGCACATCAACCTTGACAAAAATGCGACTGAAGACAAACAGCATCTGAAAACGCTTGAGCCACGCGCTACAACTTCCCCCTTGCAGTCATCAGAGCCTCGATCAAGAACAGTCTGATGGCAGCTAAGGTACAGGTGACACAACAGCTGAAGAGAACCAAGCATGGGGAAGAACATTACCATGTGTCTCTCCTTTCAGGGTAGCTATACTTGAGTCCAGATCAGGACATTTCACAGCATCTAGTCCTAAACATTTCACAAATCACACAACTGTTTACTTTGCTACCAACACTGAGAAACTCCACAGCAAACTGTTCACTGTTGATGCACTTTACTAACCCTGGCACTGCATACAAGCCCATCAGGGGTTGAGAAGGTCAGCTGGAGAACACAAGCACAACATAAAAACAACACTCTGCTATCTCCTGATGACAGCAATCTTGAACAAGGTGCAGCAGAGGAAAACTATAGATTGCCATCACCACAAGATCCATTTTGCAACAGGAGGAGATGTTGCATGGCCTGGGATGGACAACTGTGCACTGTTCCAGCATCAGCCATATGGATGAACCAATCTACTCCATCACTAACATGGTCTGCAAAGGGAGCAAAGTGTTTTCAGGCAATTTTTAATACAGAAAAGTTGGGGATTTTCTCCTTTTCTCTCTCTTTTTACTTTTTTATTTGTTTTTCGATTTGTGACCTTCATTTCTATTGTTGGCAGATGGCTGAGCAGTACCCTGGAAACATAACAAGGCAATCACTTCAGGAACAAAAGGCTGAGCACACAGTTTTCTTCCAATCTGTTTTGGGTGTCACTTCAAGGGAACAGTTGCTAGATAGCTTGGTGCAGTTTCTAAACCCTCTGCTACGCAGCCCTATGTGGTCACAGCAATAAGATGTTTACATTGTGCAAGACAGCTTCCTGGAGAAAGAGCATCAAGGCAAAAAAAAAAAAAAAAAAAAAAAAAAAAAAAAAAAAAAAAAAAAAAAAAAAAAAAAAAAAAAAAGACAAGCTACAATATTGCCCAATCATCTCCTTCCCATCCTGTTCAACAGCCCAGGAAATCATAACTCACTGTGATTTCACCCTCTGCTGATGTACAACTGCTGTGAAGTCACTCTTCTAAAAAACACATATTAAGTATAATCAGAGCCCTGATGGCAAAGTTGTATTAATGTGACTTCCATTCTGCCTGTAGACAGCTCACCTCCTCAAGCACAGGAGCATTCCCATTTCCTCTGTGCCTCAGCTCTCCCTCCTTTCCAGAAATGGGGGGGAAGGAAAACAGTTTAAAAGGCACAGATTGACAAGAAGGTATCAGACATTTCAGTTTTACCTCCTAGTAGTGAAGTTAAAATATCCTAAGGGTCTCACCAAGACCCCTTAGGTTTCTTTAAGCTCTTTCCTAACAAAACCCTTTGTAAACATGAGCACAAAGAAGCAGCTCTGGTTGTCTAAGTACACACGAAGGGAGAGGCAGGTATAAACCACAGGATTCAGGTTTCAGAGGGCCAGTTGGAAGGGCAGGGACTGTGTCTGTTCTGAGGCTTTACCTTGCGGCGCACGGTGCAGCGGTGGCACATCCACTCCCCCGGGGGCAGCATCTCCTCGCTGAGCGGAGGGTTGCTACAAGAGAAACACAAAGCAAAGCTTTACTGTTGTTTACTGTCATTTCTGGAACTCTTCTCACGTACACAGCCAGAGTCAGGGCAGCTCTGCAGTTCCACTCCCAGGCACTTCCTTTAATTTATGGTGAAGCTCCCTGGATTCGCTCTCCCATACATCCACTTAGCCAGACACCTCCAAGAAGCCAGTCTTCCATGACACCCATCTCAGCTCCACGGTTTCAGAGCACTCTCAGACTTGAACAGCAAAGATAAATGGAAGATTCACTGGTGTGCTTCACATATACCTCCCCCCACACCTCCTTAAATAACTTGATTACTCCATGTGAGACTACACAGATTCCTGTGCAGCAAGCACAGTCATACATCCTTGGATTTGCAGTAAGTCCAACTGAACGAGCTGCCATGAGGTCTACCCACCATCTCTCCATCCCTGGGCACGCTTACTTAATGGTAGAAACCACCTTCTATCTTAAGACAACCCAAATACTCTTAAAAGTGTCACCATTTCCAGCTTGCCTTGGCTACGAAGCACAGGATACATCCTACTCACATGGATCTGCACTTACTATAAAAGCTGTATCACAGTGAAATGACATTCTCATTTTGATGCTAGAAATAAACCAAAGCAAATTAGACTAAGGAGTAAGGAGGACTATTTTGAGAAACACTTTTCCTCAGTAAAAGGCAGAGCAGCATATGTTAGATGATACACTTTCCTTACAGATCCTACTACTAACTCAAGTACTTTCCAACACCGCTTTATCATTAAGATTTGTTATTTGAGCAAACTGCTGACTGTAGCAGGGAAAATGTACCTGCTGGCAAAACCCAGCCATTTACCATGCAGTGTGGCTTAAGATAATACTTTTAAAAGTTCTCCTGACTTTTGCTAGAGGCAGCTCTTAGCAAGTCTGCTCTCTTGTGCTGAACACATAGAGGCACTACCACAGGATCTGGAAGCTCCATTTCCCACTGACTGGGAAACAGATTTCAAGGATCCACTGGGACTGACTGGGTTACAAGGGGATCAAGAAGTACAGTAGCTTATAATACTGGCCCAAGAAAGCCACACAAGCATGGGAAGCTAGATGTTGGCTCATGGCAGGAGTCTCTATACTGTTTATTGCATCTACAAACACCCAACCAAATCCAAGTTAAGCTTTCCAGTCTCCAGCCCTGACAAGCCAGGGAGGATAAGATGCATACTTGCTGGCTGGGAAGAGCTGTGCTTTGCAGCAAAGGGAGAGGCTGTCTTCCTCGAGAATCTTGCTCCTAGCACAGGGAAATGGCACAGGATCCCAGCCCAGGCTCCCAAGCCTGGACTGTGAAAACAAACACACTTCCTTTGTTTAAACAGAGTCCCGGCGAGCCTTGCCCCGAGCTCGCCCTGTGCCAGCAGTGCCTCTGCAGGTACTGCAGCCACCCGGGGTCACACTCCCTCTTGCAACACTGCGCCTGGAAGACTGAAGGAAGAGCACAGCAAGAACCAAGCTGGTAATAACCTCAGCATTTCTGGTGTCAGGCTCTGGGGAATTCAGTAGAGCCAACACATCTGGCAGCCATTTTGAGGAGGAGTGCAGGGTTTCAGAGGCCTCCGTGTTCCAGGCACTCCAGAAACGCAGCACTCTGCATATATGCACTGACATACCTGCAGCTTATGTTTCTCATTTCCTGGAGGGCTTGGATGAACAAGAGATCAGGCTCTAGATGAGAGCACCAAAGCCTCCACTACTGGCTGCTTCACCTCAAATGCTTGGATGAAGCAGTAGCTCCCTGCCCCAAACTAATCTTTTGCCTAACAGAAGCAGGGAAGGGGAGGTGGAAGGAGGAGAGTAACAAATGATCCCCGTGTGCCTGCTGCAGCATAAATCCAGCTGAATCCTAAGGTGCATCCTGCATCAGCTCAGGTTTTACTCTTGCTAGAAAACGAGCTCTTAGATCTGCCTCTACAGCAAGTAAGGATTCATGTGGCCCATTCCCCTCTCCCCTCCCAACACCCCAGGGCAAAAAAACCACAGACTTTGATTTGTTCCTAGTGAAATTTCACCCTCTGAAGCTCCCGACGAGCGTGCCTGAACTGCTGGGAACACGTCTGCCCCATTCCGCCGTGCCGCCGTGCCAGGGATCCACGCGCTGCCAGATGCCTCCGGTTATTTGTTTTAACTGTTACCTCAATCTTACGCATTTTACAATGAAACAATTAATACCACCGCGAACCTCGAGAGATGCCTGGAAGAGTCAGAACAGGTTTCTTCTGCAAGTGTGTATGTTATTGTCCCATTTGCTGGGTTTGAACCATGAAATCCTACATACTCTGTACTATTAAAGAAGCATTTTAATGAATGCTGCTACCCAAAGGCCTGTGGAAGGAGGGGGAAAGATTCGTTTCAGAGCAGCAGAAAGGTTTTAGTGCTCAGATAAACCTCCTGAGGTTTTCTGCTCACTGGCAGGGCCTAGCTGCGATAGCAAGTGTATTAAAAGACTGATTCTGCCTCTCCTGGTTAATGAACTGTTCATCAAGGCAGCTCACCATGCTAACAAAGACTGATGAAGGCTGCTCCTGCACTGCTGGCCTCGCAGCAAGCAGAGAGCACTGCCTGGGTCTCAGCAGAAAGCCAGGGAAGCGCTAAAGAATGCTGTTTTAATTGACTAGGTATGACCACATTCTTCAACCTTTTACTGTAAGCATAAAAGAAACGGATTTTTAAATCTGAGCAAGATACTTGATCTTCATAAGCAAGGTAAGAATTAGCACTTTGGCAGGAGCACCAGAGCCTTTTTCTCCCTATCTTTCATGGGTTCATTAGCATGCACAGCTCCAGCCGCCAGTGTTTGCTGCCAACAGGACCTGGAATTGTACAGCTCCCACTTTATCTTCGGTTACAACACATCTCCTTTCAACTACACACCAGTCAGTTGCACTTTTCAGTACATTTTCACTAACCCTTCATTTCAGAAAGTTTCCCCTTCTGTCATCACAGACAAGAGTGGTGGCCTCTGCTGTTTACCTGGGGGGGTTTGGTGTGACCCAAATCAAACCTGCTCAGCAGAATGTGTTTCTGCATTTAAAACAAACACAGCTCTGAAAAACACAGGCTGACTTAAAAACACCTGGAAGACTAACTCATACAAAGCCTCTGAAAATTAAAAGAGATGTTTATCACTGCTTAGTCAAAAAGCACTACACTGCCTATGAAGTCACTTGCCATATAATATCTGTCTCATGGCTTTTTCTCAGAAAGTTAACTATCTCCTGAAATTCCTATCAGATGCATTGTCAAGCATTGCTCTGCCATGGTCAGAATGCAATGCTCTATCCTTTAAATTAAACTTAAATGGCTATGACAAAATAAAAAAATCTTCAAGAGCATATTAGGAGTTTTTATCAAGCAAACAATAGCATGAAGGCACTTAGCTTTTCAATTTCACACTCTGGGGCTCTCATACATCAGAAGCCTGTTGTCAAGTCTAAATCCTGTAATTACTCCTCACTTTGCTGACCTCAATAAATAGGTAAACAAGTGCTCCAAGGAATGGCACCTTCTCCAATACAAACTGGGCCGTAGCTCTCAAAGGAACCAGTTATAAGCAGACCTGAGGTTATTTACACACTGCATTCCTGGCCATCTTGCGTCAAAGGCACGTTGACACTACTTTTGGACCCACCAGGATACAGCCAGCTACCAGCTGGGATAATGGTGGCAGGAAAACAAACCAGTGCCTGGTGAAGGTTTCTTCAATAACTTCTCTTTCATGTCAGTTGTTTTCAACAATTGGACTTAAATATTTTTTTTTCCTGTGCGGAGGAAAAACAGTAACACCATGAAAAAATGTAGGCAAACACATTTTTTCCTTCTCAGGAAACTTGATTAACTGACCAAGACTCAGTGACAGGATGATAATGAAGGATGCTAGATATGTTTGCCAGATAAGGGAAGAAGGCTTTCAAGTCTTCTATGGGACTCCTATTTATCCCTATGATGGATAGAGCTACAGCTGTTCTACCAGCTTCATAAAGAACAAGGCTCCCTGGCTTCCTACAGCAGGGCCTCAATGGCAGCTAAAACAAACCAGGAAACCAACCTCACTGTCAGGGCTTTACAAGAGCCCCATTGAGAAACGGGGAAAGTTGCATCATTTACAAATTCAGCTTTTTGGAACATTTTTACTGTGCCCAAGTTACATACTTCTGCTCACAGCTGCTCCCAAACCCGGCTGGAGGAGGACACCTGGAACCCTGAGCCTCTACCTTAGACAGAATAAAACCACACCAAACAAGCCAACAGCTGCAGCCTGCAGCACGTTCCTCCCCACCGCAACTCCCTTCCCTTCCTCTTTTACTCTTGCATCAACACAAAGCTTCTGAAGACAGAAGTCAGATTTCAATTACCTCAGAGGTGGTTATTAGGAAAACTATCAGCTCCCTCCTCTCCTCCACTGTTGTTCCTCAAACTATTCAGTGAAGTCTCCAAGTTCTGCTCATTAACATGGATAAATTGTGACACTCAGCTGTACAATAATCTTCCTGAAAAAGCCAAAGATTCTCAAGCACCAATGCAGAGACCACCAAACTTCAGATAAGCTCAGCATAATTTTTGTTCTTTACAGACCTCTAAGCATGACCTGATCACATTAAAACTAACAGTATCAGCAACCTTCTGGCCTCAATTAGGCTCACACTGTTTATAAGTTATACTTATTTTAAGCCAGCAGCACAATTCACATTACCTACAGAGCAGCACCCACTGTATTTTCTACCTGTGTTGCAACAACTCCTGAGGGGATCTGTGAAAAAAGCTTGACAGCAGGCAGCACAACTTTGTTTACACTGAATTGAAAGTCTTGACCATGGACATAAGAAGTTCTAAATTAGCAACATCCAGCAAGGACTCCTGGACACCACCAAATAGGTCAGGACATGATTCTTTTGGCTGCCACTATGCAAGGAAGGGAACCAAAATGACTGTTTCACAGATCACCAATTATCCCATCATCTGGAACGCTGCATGTGCTTAGTGTGCATCTTTCCAACAGCATGCCCAGAGCTGGAAACAAGGTTTCAGCAACAGACAGAAGACAGAAGCAGGATTAAAACACCATTATATGGGCAGACAGAGAGGAATAAGATGTATCCAAGGAAAAATAAAAGTATGCTACACTGTCTACACGATGCTACAGGAGTGGAAGAAGGCTTGAACTCTTCAGGGTTTAAGTAGCAGCTTTGCTCGGTATGCCAGATCCCAAAATTTCCTTCACTGCGTGCTCATTTTTACTATCTAGACCTGCCAGTGTGTTCAACATTTCAAAGGCTTGGCCAGCAATGCCAGGCTCTGGCAGCAGCACCACTGTGCTCCTAAGAACCAGGTACCATTTCATGAGTGTATCATAAATGTTGTGAGTATTCTGTGAATTTCAGTGCCAATGAACTTATTTACTTGAATCCATCAAACCACTCCTGCTACTCCCATCCTGGGAAGAGAACCTCATGGAAGCAGGTGTTTATCTACCTTACCTCAGCTCCTTTCCTGTCTCTTCCCTGTGCCCTCATGCACAGGCAGTCCTGAAGTTCATGGGGAATCAGGGAAGTATCCTCCAAGGCAGGAAGCAGAAGTTTTTTGCCTCCAACCTGATGAGCAGGAGGGCCCAATAAACTGGATAAGCTGCATGTAAACATGTGATCACCTGATGTAATTAGTTACTTCTATTTATAGAAAGAACCTGGCCCACAGAGACCATTCCCTAGACAACCTGTTAGTTATTACCTTCATTAATGTCCAGCTGACAAAAAAAATTAAAGGAAGTATTGTTTTTTAAGATACCAAATTTCCACACATAGGTAAACACATATATAAAAACAAATATGTATTAAAGAGCATATAGTACCACCAGAACCGCAGTGAGGGTTTTTGATTATTATTTTTTAATTAGTTTGACTGGTTATGAACTCTGGTATTTGAGACATATTTGCCTAGGGAACCATCCAGCTTTGTATTTATAAGCAGAAACCATGGAAGTTGATAGAAGAATTGTTGACTTTGAAAAATGTGGGTCAGACACAGAAATTCAGACATTTTGCACATCCTGACTCCTGTTTCTTTCCCAGGCATCACTCATGCCTGTGCTGCAGACAATAGTAACAATAGTCTGAATTCAATGTCCAGGATCATTATTAAGTGTTCAGGTCTTTATAGCACCATCTTCTTAACAGATTAGAAGTCATCTTCTCAAAGCAGGATGACACATAGGGCAGCATCAGGGAAAAGAAAGGAGGCTGAGGAACAACACAGCCCTGGTGAGAATCACTTCATCCAATTCTGTCTTTAAAGAACAATAAATGAAGAGACATCTCTGGTGGGAAAAAAAATAATCAAAACACAGGTCTGAGAGGTTTCTGAGAAGTGAACACATTCAGCCCCAGCCATACTGAACGTGTTCAAAGGAGACAGGGGTGAAAGGACAGCAGCAGTAAGGTGGAAAAAAGGAAAGCAGCACATCAGAAGAGGATGAAGGGCAGACCCATAAAAGCAAAAGCATGAATTTGTCTTCACACAGGCACAAGTGAAGTGTAATTCTGACATCTACATGTGGACTAGGCTTTCCCAAGAACGCTGGGGAAGAGAGAAAAAAGAGCAGAGACAGAAATATCCACTAAAAAAAAAAAACAAAACCAACAAAAAAAATCCTTAGAGCAGGGCATACATTCTTTTCTGCCTTTTCCAGATCACCTTCATATCTTGCTCCTGTTGCTATTCTAGACAGAGATCACTGGGAAGTTCACATGATGCCGTGCCCAAAGTCAGAGGCTGTACAGGCAGGTGTTTCACACCAATCACTAGTGCTTGCCAGAAATTCAGCATGGGGTTTTCAGCCTGCTAAATTGTATCCTCAGGCCAGTGCTTTCTGCAGGGTTCAAAGTCGGTAATCTCCAGCTCCATCTAGTTTGCTTCCAGTGATCGTGCAGAGCAGACGTCAGCAGAAATGGGTTAGAGTTGGGTTCAGGCACTCGATTCCCCCCAGCTGGCTGAGATGCTCTTTGCCTTTTGTGCTCAAGATCTGATATACCAACAGGAAGAATGATTTATACAACCTTTCTTTTTTCTTTTCCCCCCTTCATTTTTGGCTACAGGGAGCATTTACTCCATACCCTAAAAAGGTATGTGATTGCATTACAACTGGTATCTGTCAACCCCTTTATTAAAGGGAAGCTACAACACTATTTTTACTCAGCTTACAGAGTTACTGGATACTGCAGTGTTCCTTCGAGGAAGCTGGGCAGACATCTAGTGAGCAGTGGAGCTGGAGACAGCACAAATCGATTGCTATAAGAAGGAAAAGCCAGCTCTGACAATCTGTGTCACAAAAATCACAAGTCTAGCCAGTAACCTGACGTGGCAAGATGCTTTTTGCTTACACTCACTTCTTTCATACCCCTGTAACAAAGCCATGTTATATCCCCAGATACATTTGCATTTTCACAAGTCCAAGAGAACTTCCTGACTGGTTTTAAAAAAACAAAACGGGCACATCCTTCTCACATGATTTATATTCCAACAGGCAGCACTTCCTAAATATTCAAACTGTCACACTTGCTTTCAGGGAGATACACCTCCTTCCTACTCTGGAAGTAGCTGCTCCCTTTCTCCACAGCAAATTCCTGCTATTTGCTACTGACTCAAGGTTTAAGAAAGGCTGCAGAGCACAGGAAAAACTCAAGAACCTGACACGTACCATTGAGTCAGTCTGGCAACAAAAGCAGTTTAACATCCACTGGTGTGGGTCAATAAACGGAAGAATTTACATTAGTGTTGAAAAACTGTTTCAGTATCGATGTTACAACTGAAATTTCAAACTGACTCTGTCTAACACAGGGAAACACAGGAGCCCTGCTCTCCTGCAGGTGTTCCTCACACCACCACAACAGCACCTACAACCCAAAAAAGGCCCTTTTTTTTGAGCGGGGGGGGGGATTCCTGGTTGGTCCTGATTCTTACTAAAAATACACAGTTCTGTCACTGACAACTGCACAGAGGCACTCCCCAGCCGGGGTGTCCTTCACACCCGGGCTAAGAGCAGCACAGCCGGATGTCAGACATGCCAATTACCACTGCTTCCCTTTTGCCATCCCACCTAAACAACACCGTGAAATGGAGAGAGACAGAGGAAAGAATTATGAGCTTTGTAAGATCTTGTGCAATAAACACAGCAGTCCCCCATTCCCAACTATCAGATCTGCTGGCGGCAGTACAATCTTAACAACACAGAGCTTGTATGTGATAAAAAGACATAAGGCAGCTAAAGGAAGGTGAATATATTTACAAGATAGTGCCAAGATCTCCATAACAAACAGTCATTAGCAGATTAGTATTATGAATCTAATCCAATTAAGAATTTCCTTTG
Source organism: Geospiza fortis (assembly GCF_000277835.1). NCBI lineage: Eukaryota > Metazoa > Chordata > Aves > Passeriformes > Thraupidae > Geospiza > Geospiza fortis. The sequence continues at coordinate 2,754,103 of NW_005054387.1, forward strand.
CAAATGCCCGGAGGAGCTGGAATTCCTCTGGGAAGACCTTTCCATGTTGTGAAAGGCTCCCATGAGTCATGCCTGCAGGCTGACATACCAGGAAAGACCAGCTCTGAAGCAGCAGGAACAAAGCAGTGAACCCCACCTCGAAGCAAACAGCTGCAACCTCCTGCTCCTGAGGAGTCAGTTCAAAAATGGACCTCACAGAGGCACAAAAAAAAAGATTTCTCAGTTCCACAAGTCGTGGTCAACATAAAACTGGCACTTTCCTAAGCCAAGGTACAAAAACACAGAGAATTCTCCTTGTCCACTGTCTCCCACTGTGCCATTTTTTAAACAGCTTTGGAACAATGCAGGTGTTTGATGTAACACCAGTCCATGTAGCAGACATGCCTTGAAGGCAAAGCCTAAATTAAGTAGCTAAACATCCCCCTCAACTTCAGAATCCCAAAGCCATGCTCCTACCACTGCACACTGATGTTGGGAACTGCAGCAGAGACCCACGGCTCAATCCCCAATTCTTGCCCACAGTGCTCAAACACAGTTTAACATGAGCAACATCCACACACACAGGTGAGAGTGGTGGTTTGCAAGTCACCCAATCACAAGTTCCTCAAATTCTTAATGTGAATGATTTGCTGAAACCTTCAGCTGAAGTCCATAGATTTAGGCTGACCTTATCTGCCTTTGCACGGAGAGATTTAGGACAAAATAAGGAGAGTGAAAAATCTCATTGGTACAACTTTGCTGAGCAGAGCTGCCAAGACTGATCATGTTACCACATCTGCAGGCGCACACGCAGTGACCCTCTGCTGCCAGAAACCCAGCCAGGGCAATCACTTCCTCCCGCCTCAGGATCCAGCCTGGGCTGGCCCCAAGGCTCCCAAAATATCAGAGCCAGAGATACATAAAAACAAAAGTTGGGGTTTTTTTAAAAGCACATACTTAAACCAATATTGTTTTAACAAAGTATCGGTTAAGATGGATACATTTAAATGTTGGGAACGGAACAGCTTACTCTGACCTTCAATATGCAATTACATAAACATTAAAGTAGGGGTTTGCCAGTCATTTACTGTTAAAAAAACGCAAACAAACAGAAAGCCTCTTACTAAAAACTTCCTTCACTTAAAACTACAAGCTTTTTTGAAGCTGTGATGTCATTCAATGTACTGAAACCCCCATTCCTAGCCACTATTAAGTAGCAAGTTTGCCTCTCCAGCACCTTCCGGGACATCCCCTACTCCTTGCAGCAAGAGATGCCTCAGACCATTTTAAGATTCACCTGAAACACCCAAGACAGCCCAAAATTACCATTAAGGGAAGGATTAACTGAGACAATAGACTGGCCATTGTTTTTCTCCCCTCACAGACTGCATATTCATGTAAAAACCCAAAGTTAGAACAAATGCCAAAGATAAAGCAGGGCATTTTAGACAGAATAAGGTGGGAAAAGAGTTATCGATGTCCTACCAGCCAAACACAACTTTTTTCCATTCTTTGTTCGAAGCACTAAAACAATGTGACTCATAGAAAATACCAAACTCTAGTTTAGCTTCCTCTGCTGCACTTTGCAGCTCTGTCACTTCTGTTCTTCGACACCAGCACTTGGGTGAAGACTGCCAAATCGGAGGGGAAATGAGCCAAACACTGCAAATATAAATACAAGGAGGTGTTGCAAAAAGTTTGATGGAGGTAGCAGGCCCCGGTACGGACAGGACACACTTCTCCCAGCACAGCAGTGAGGAAGCCCAGCTAAGAGGAACCTTTTTGCTGAGCAGGGCCACAGAACTGGCACTGTCGTTTACATAACTGGTCAGCTTTAAGGGACTGAGGTCACTCTGCCATGCCAGCAGAGCTGCACAGCCAGTGGCATGAGATTTTACAAGAGGGACTTGAACCGCAGCATTCAGCGAGGTTTGTGCTTTTGGGCTCCTCCAACCAGAAACCCGGGCAGGGAGACTTTAAAAAAAAAAAGAGAGAGAGAAAAAAAACAAACACAAAACTGTTCTGTGTTGGTTCTCCCTCCTGTTGTCACTCCCCTCCCCCAGCTTGTTAACTAAACTTTTCCTCTCCCGGGGATCTTTCTAATCCTTCGTAATGAATTTGCAACATCAGTCACTTTGCAAACCCGCTTCAATGTGAATCAAGTTTACTACAAGCTCAAGAAAACACAGGGAATTCTAACAATCACATTGCCAGGAGGAGGATATAAATGGGAAAGAATAGAAGTAGCACTGGAAAATTGGTTTTCAATCATGTAAAGAAGGAGTATGCACCATCCCTGGGGGCCTGGGCTAAGGCAGAACATCAGGATGGAAATGCACTCTGCACTGTTACCCAAAGCAGCAGATTGTGGGCAAACAGCAGAACCAGACATCAACTTCAGAGCTAAAAATCCCACGTCCTGCTTTCAATAATTAGTAGAAACCCAAAAAACCTCCCTCTGTAAATTCAAACCTGAAGAGAGTCACCTGACCGTGATATTAATCCAAGTATGTTGAAACTAAGTATCTGGCAGGGATTTCACACTTTCCGGTATCCCTCCCACCAGGCCAGTTTATCTGCAGCCAGGCTGGAATCTTCTGGCCTCTCAGAGCACCCAGAGCAGCTTTACACTGAACTAGGGACTCCAAAATGGAGTTGTGGGAAAAGCTGACACCCCAACAGATGAATTGGGAAGTCACTTCCACCCACGTTAATTCAGGAGAGCAGTTGTGCCACAGTGTACCGACAAAACTGTTATTTACCACCTCACATGTGTAACACTATCAGACTCTGAAAGTTTTGGGAGTTTTGGCCAAGTGCCTTCTGTTTTCCACAGAGGACAACGGGTTTAAGTGCTAAACTGAAGTTAAGGCAAACTGAAGTTTTGCCTTTAACTTTAAGGCAAGCTGAAGTTTGAGGGTCACACACCTAGCAAGCCAACTTCCTCACTGCAGGCTTAACTCGATAAAGAACCTTCTCTACATAGGAAGGAGCAACACAAGTTTCTGGGAAGCTGAGCTGGGTTTGTCTCCAGCTGACTGCATGACTTGCGCCAATCATACCCCTGAAAATCCTTTTCTTTATAATATGGCCTCTCCCATACAGCTGTATGGGAGCTGATTACAGCTGTAATCAACTGATCACAAACCCTAGACCAATTAAAAGCTACTTTTTTTGTTATGCTATATTGATAACAAATTCAATCTGGTACTAAAGCTCACAATAAATATTAAGAGAACAGGTAAGCTGTCAACACAAATCAGTTAGAGTGCTCCAGCAGTGCTATTCAAGTGACTCAAACCAAGCCTTGCATTACAGCTACTATTCTTTAAATAAAAAAAGGAGGCAGAAAGGAAGTTGCAAGTGCTGCCTTTATGCCTAAGTTTATACCCAGAACGGAAGTTTACTTCCAGCAAAATGTAGGAGGTAATGGGAAGACACATGAAAACAAAACCTGAGCATCCCTTTGAGACAACCTAGGTCACCTGAAGGCCATAGCCAAAGGTCCAACAAAGGTCCAGGAGGAAGGAGGCAGAACCAGGCCCAAACTGGAAGCCTTCAGACAAAGCCTTTCCACAGTGTGCCACCTCCCACAGCAGGGTCTGGGCTGCTGTCAAAGGGATTGCTTGAGAAACCCCAGAAGAGGCAACAAATGGGGTGGAAGAGAGTATTTAGAATTGATCTTTCATTTCTGCTTTGAAGAGTGACTAGTTAAAGATACACATATACTTTTTCTGTAATATTTTTATATAAATTCTTATACAATTATAATGCAACTAACTTAGGTACAGTGAAAGCTTTACAGGTGTCTGATTTACCCGGTTGTTTCCCACTCGCTAACTACAAAAACATCACCAAATTAAGCCATGAAATTTAGGCATGCACAAAGTGGTCTCATTTATGGTCAGACTTAAGTAGGATTCAGAGTTAACTCTGCAGCCTTAGGCACAGCTCTTCCATTCCAAACTGTGAAGTTCTAGCCATCGCTCCAGCCTCGCTAGGAGAACACTCAGGATGCACCCAAAAGCAACTACGCCCGGCAGAAGGAAAAAACCACCCTTAAATTAAAGCTCATCAAGGACACTGGATGAAAAATAATGGTAATTACTATCCTGCTAGTAAATATTAGAGGATCTGCACTACCACCACCAGTAGCACTTCCTCAGGGTAGGAGGGATGATGTCATGGCTGCATGCTACAGCATTGTCGGGTTTGCCTGGCTACACGCTGCTAACGGGACACTCCCTACAGAACTGTGACCGCACACTCAGCTCCCCTGCTATCAGCAACCAGTTTAATAAGTGTTCTGAGACCCTCAATTAGCATAGAAATACAGAATAGCCAGCAAGCAAATGAAAATCAGAAAAAAGCAAGGAAAAAAAAACCAAACAACAGAGGGAGGGAAAAAAAAAAGCGCAGAGGAGACAGCTGTAACAGGGTGGCAAACAAAGCTCCAAAGCATGAAAGAGAGAAAGGAATGTGGTTAAAAAATCTCCCCTAAGGAAGAATACTCTGTACTCCCAAGCTCCAGCTGTTTGACTTGCCCCGCTCCCTCCTCCACTCCATTATGCACTCTGGCTGTGCTAATTTAACACAAACCGCCCGCCTGTGTCAACTGTTGGAAGGGGGGATTTCAGGATGCATCCAAGCTCCGGGTGCAGAAAAAGGAAAAACTTTGGGGCGGAAAGTTGAGGAGGCGCTTTTGGCGTGGTGTGGCTTTGTGCCGGGAGAGCTTGGGAAGCTGTGAGGGAAGGCAGCAAGAGCCCATCCTGCTGCAGCCTCCAGCACCTCGAGCTCTGCCACCGCTTCCACACGCACCTCGATTGCCAGCCGGCAGCCAGATCTGCATGCAGAAAGCTCTGCCTGCATCAACAAAGCCACACAACTCCCAGCGAGAGCACCTGGCAGCCCCCCAGCTCACGGCAGACACCCCCACGGATGAGACGAGCAGGATTTCCACGGGGAAGGTATTTTCATGTTTGAGATACTGTGGGGAGTGTTGCGAGGGTTTGGAAGTCATATATGCAGCCAAAATGGCGCTGAGAATAAAAATATAATTTAAAGGAAGGTCGCCATATTGTAAACAGTGAGGCAGGGAGACACAGAGACAGCAACCTCCATTATTCCCAGCAGCTGCAGCAGCACGGAAGCGCTGGGAACGTCAGGCCTGGCGCGGAGACGCCACCAGGGCTTCCCCCTCTCCAGCCAGGGCCCTCCGGAGGGTTCCCCGCAAGCCGGGCCCCCTTGCAGAGGGGTGAGGTGGGGAAGTTTCCCGCTGGGGAGGGCGAAAGGCCGGGCAGGGGCAGCACCAAGGCAGCCAGGCCGCGCAGCCAGCGGCCTCGCTCCTCCTCCATGCCTCT
>NW_005054387.1:2759482-2759983 GCF_000277835.1 Geospiza fortis
GTTTGCCCCTCTTTTTTGTTCCTGTCTGCTCCAGCCGGCCCCACGTCCCCCCCCTCCCCGGGACCTAACGGGAAGCGGGAGCGGCCGGAGGGAAGGTGCTCTGGGCAGATCCGGAGGGAGAGAGCGCCAAGCCTTACCAGCACTGGAGGTGGAAAGCGGCGGGGCAGTGATCGCAGCACAGCAGATCCCCTCCTTCCTTGCAGCTATCGCAGCTATCGTGGTTAGTGGCCCTGCCACTTCGCCTGGGCTCCTTCTCGGGCCTCCTGCTCTTCTTCTCCCCATCTTCGCTCTTGGGGGGAGCCAGGAGGGCCTGGATTTGCTGCACATGCACACACAGACAGAGCGGGCTCTGAGGGGCTGCACGGACCCTGACCCAGCGCCCTTCTCCCCGTGCCCGCCGGGGGGACAGCGGCCCCGGACCCTCCGGGAGGGGATCGCGGGGGGGACAGAGCCCCGGCCGAGCCCGCCCCGCCCGCCCCGTGTCCGGCAGGGCCCCTCCCG
>NW_005054387.1:2761725-2763015 GCF_000277835.1 Geospiza fortis
GGGGTGGCCGGTGCCCAGGCGGGTCCTGCCAAGCGCTCGGCTTGAGTCTCCTTGGGAGAGGTGTTCCCAGCCCGTGCCGGGGGCCGGAGGGCACGGAGGGGAGGGGTGGCTGCAGCGCCAGCTCCACGCTGCCCACACCTAGATAGACACCTCATATTCCCTCGTGTCCTGCAAAGAAAACAGACTGCAAGGGGTTGGACACAGTGCAACGGGGTGCCCGGGACAGGGATAGGGCATCTCCCATCCCATAAGGAGCTGGGGGCACATCCCAGACTACAGAGAGTCCTGGGGATGTGTGTCCCATCCCAAACATGGGTCCTGGATCAGTGTCCATCCTGTCCATGGTCCTTGGATGGATATCCCAGAGAGTGTGTGTGGTCCCTGGATTGATTGATTAGTTCATTTCTGAACTAATGTGTGGTGCCTGGATGGATACCCCGCCCCACATGTGGTCCCTGTGTTCCATCCTGTACATGGTCCCTAACTGGATGTCCATCCCTGAACAGTCCCTGGGTAGATCCATCATCCCACGGGTGGTCTCTGGGTGCATGTCCCACCCCCCGTGCTGCTCCTGGGTGGATGTCCTATCTAATGGAACACACGACCCCATCCCACACCTGTCCCAGCCCGTGGCACAGGTGGCCCATGCAATGCAGGGTCCCCAGGGTGCCCAGCCCCACATGGGGGGTGTGGGGGCCAGTACTTACTCCTGTCTCATAGGTGGGATTGTCAAAAGCCGACTCCACGGTGATGTGGTCGTAGGGGTGGGAGCCAGCAAGGGGCAGCTGCAGGGCTGGCTTCCCCTGGAGCCTGTGGGGAAAGGGCAGCTGCAGTGGGCACTGGGGGGGGCTGTGGGGTCCCATGGGGTCACAGGGGGCCACTCACTTGGAGAAGTAGAGATAAATGCCCCCGATGAGCAGGGCCACCACCAGCACGGGCAGGAAGACAGCGATGGCCACGTTGGTGCCCTCCAGCGTTGTCCCCGAGGGCACAGCCTTGGCCACAGCTGTCCGGGAGGGAGAATTGGGGGCTCACCCAGGGGACACCCCACATCGGCCGCACCCCGGGTGCCCCTCCACGCTCCGGCACCCCAAAACACCCTGTCCCTTACCATCCAGGTTGCGGTTGCTGTAAAACTCATCGTAGGAGGCTGGAGGAGGCGGAAGAAAGAAACCAACAGCAGGGGTGAGAAGTGGGGTGCCGAGCGGTGCCGGCGGGGTGCTGGGGTGGGGGGGGCTCGTCTCACCCGCCTTGCAGATGGGAGGGGATCCGCTCCAGCGTGAGGGGGGC
>NW_005054387.1:2763310-2765088 GCF_000277835.1 Geospiza fortis
TTTAGGGTTGGAGACCACCCTGCGGCTGTGCTCAGCATCGCCAGGGTCCCGGCAGGTTGTCACTGCAGGCAGGAGTGACCAGTGGTGACGGTGGATGGGGATGGGCCGCAGGGCAGGGGGGTCACTGGTGGGCACCACTCACCCCGCTCGCAGGAGGGCAGGTCACCGCTCCACGTCAGGTCCCAGTGACACATCAGGAGGTCAGTGCCAGTCAGTTGGAAGCCGGGGTAGCAATGGAATGTCACCACAGTGCCATGGAGAAGCTCTGGCTGTGACGAGGTCTTCCAGCCATTGGCAATGTCCGGCAGCTCAGGGCAGGTGTCATTACGGGGAACCTCTGTGGGCACGGAAGGCTGAGCAGGGCAGTGGGGACACTGAGGACACCGGGGGCACTGTCCCGCCATGGGCCTCACCGGAGAAGTGGATGACAAAGCCCTGCCGGTAGGCAAAGGCCCCGGCACCGGGGTCAGACTGGAACTGCACGGTGACATCGGCGGTGGATGCATAGAGCTTGAAGCGGCCACGGGCGCCCGTGTACTGGCCCAGGATGCGCGCCGTCAGGTCGTCCCCATCGTAGAAGGTCAGCATGTCCCCCGAGCCCAGCCGCAGCCTGGGGCAGTGGGGCCGTGAGGGCAGGGAGGGCACAGATCCCCATCCCACCACCCCCATCCCATCCCTGCACTCACACGCGGACGTCCAGCATGATGCGCTTGTCCTCCTCCACGTGCAGCCCCCAGATGCAGTCCTGGCCCTTGCCGTACGCCTCTGGCCAGTTGGGTGACAGCACCACCCCAGCCGTGTCCGTCAGCTCCCCACTGCACACCGCTGTGGGCACACGCCAGGCTTGGCACTGCCACGGGACTCCCACCCACTCCAGCATCCCACATCCAGCACCCACCATGTCCCTCAGCTCCATCACACTCAGCAGCACGGTGGCTGCAGTATCTCTCGTGCCCTATCCACAGCAACCCCTGGCACCCTCCAGCACCAGCACCCACCACGGCACGCTGGTTCTGTCTCATTCCACTGCGGGTCACTGGGGTCGACACACTCGATGATGGTGGAGCCCTGCTCCAGCGTGTAGCCAGGGTCACAGCTGAACTCCACCGTGGTGCCCACAGGGTACCGGGGATCGCTGGCCGTGAAGTTCCCATACTTGACGAAGGGCTCGTAGCAATGCCCCTGCTCGAAGGCTGCAGGCACAGGGGCAAAGGTCTGCGGGGGCCAGGTGGGCACAGGGATGTTTGGGTCACCCGCTGCACCCTTGCCCCCATACCCTCATAGCGCAGTGCCATGCCCGCCGCGGCCCCGCTGCTGTCGGTGGTGAGCTCCACGAAGAAGTGGCGGCCGGTGCTGAGCAGCCCCTCGATGGGCAGGTACTCCCCCTCGTAGGAGTCGTACACCGGCGGTGCCTCCACGTTGTTGCCGTTGCAGATGATGAGCCTGCCAAGGCATGACAAGGGCAGGGTGCACTGCTGGCCATGGCCAACAGCAGCCATGCTTGGGCATGGATGGTAGCCTCCAACCCGGGCCACTTCCAACAGTACCCTCCTTGGGCATGGGCAGAGGTTATCTTCCTTGGATATGGCCAACAGCGCTATCCTTGACAATGGCCAATGGCCAAAGGTAGCCACACTTGGCCATGGTGAGCAACACCCATCCTTAAATACAACTAATGGCACCCATCCATGGCAGATTCCATCCTTGGATATGGCCAACAGCACCCATCCTTGGATATAGCCAAGAGCACTCATCCTTGAGCACAGCTCCATGCAGGG
>NW_005054387.1:2765423-2767441 GCF_000277835.1 Geospiza fortis
TGGTATCCCGTGGAGCAGCGGAAACGGGCGTCCCCACCGGGGTGCAGGCTGCTCACCGAGACCTCCCCGAAAGCCGGCCGTGCCGGGAAGGGGCAGCTCAGCAGGTAGGCTGGGGGCAGGGGGTGTTGTTACAAAGGTTGAGGAGCAATGGACCCCCCCAGAACCCAAAAACTGCCTCCCCAGAGCCCTGGAAATGCCTGGGTGTGGCAGGGCTCAGGTGACAGAGTGCTTATGGATGCTGAAAATGATGCTCAACGAATCCATAACTGCTGAGGCCAATTAGCTGTCCATGAGCGTTCCTCACCTAGTCAGTGCCTGCTTAAAACTCAGATAAACTCCTGGTGCATCCCCACAATCCAAATTAGCACCACGCTGGCAGGGAAGCTCCCAGAGTGTACAGAGGGTTCCGAGCCCCATACCTTGGTAGTGGAAGTGGTAGGAGCCAGGGCTGGGGGGCTGGGGGCTCTGGAAGCGGAGGGTGAGGAGGTTGGCCGGGCTGCGTATGACCTGGCCCCGCAGCAGGAAGGACTCGTTGGCCAGCAGGTTGGGCTCCAGCCCTCCCGCGCTCTCCACCGTCAGTGTCTCCCCTTCTGCCAGGCTGATGTTCTCTACCTGCAGGGGACACAAGTGTCACCACCTCAGCATCACCCAGCACCTGGCTGGGAGCTGGCCCTTGAGCGGCTTCTCTGCGGTCGATAGCCCGCTGGAGCTTGTCTGTGCAGGGCAGCACCTTTCAAACATGGTTAGCAGGGCCATAAATCATCGCCCACGCCAAGAGCAGCAGGGCCCAGCTCTGCCAGAGCACCACAGCACAGCCAGGCCCACGCTGGCAGCCTTGCAGACAGCCAGCCTCGCCCTCTGGAGCAATTTGCTATTAATGATGCTAATTAAGCCATGCTGCATGGTGAGGAGCAGCAGCACCGGTGAGTGTGGGCTGCTGGAGCAGGGCTGGTGGTGGTGCTGCTGCCTCTGGCTCACCACCAGCTTCCCACCAGCCACGGAACTGCCCTGTGGTGGCCTCAGCAGAGATGGGGACACGTGGCCACGTGCCACTGATGGGAGCAGCGCACGGCCTCAGCACAGCAGGGTTTGCTGTCAGCTCCTGGCAGATGGGTGCTGGGTGTTCCTGGCTCTGCAGCACAGCATGGCACCTGCTGGCACTGCTCACACCTTCTCCATTAGGGCCTCGTTAATTAAATCTCACGGCACTTCTTTGTGAGGGGTGCCAGGCACAGCAGCTGGTGGGCACAGAGCATCCTGGGGCATCCCAGCAGCTCATGTACTCACACCCCTGTGCCAGGAGGGCAGGCAGTGTCCTGAGCCAGCTCTCTTGGCTTTGGGACACAGGAATGGGGACAAGGACAGGGGCAAGACCATGTGTTTGCTGCACCCTGCACAGACACCCAGCCGTGGCACAGAGTAGGGGACACGCCACTCCTGTCTGAGGGCACCTGCCACCCTGGCCCACCCTCAGCTCACCTTGAGCTCCACACCATAGCCAGGGTAGACAGAGATGGTGTAGGTGCAGTCCAGGCTGCCATCATAGGGGACACCAGCTGGCTCTGGTGACACCAGCCAGCCCTCGGGACCCGCCAGTGTCCGGTTGCAGGGAGCTGGTGGCAGAAGAAAGCCCAGCTTAGCCTCACTTCACCCCAGTTCCACCCGGCTCCCTCCCTGGCGCTCACCTGGCCCCTGCAGCGTGGTGACAGTGGTGGTGGTGATGGTGGAGGTGGTGGTGGTCCCCTCCTCATCCCCAGGCACCACAGTGGCCCCAGCGTGGGGTGCCAGGGATGTGCTGGGCGTGGTGGGTGCCTGGCTGGGGGAGGCAGTGCTTGACTCTGGCACCCCAGATGGGGACCACGAGGGCTCTGCACTTGGCACAGCCCCCCACGCCTCCCCCCACGGCCCGGGGCGCCCCGCTGGCGTGGTCAGCGGGTCAGTGGGGAAGGCGGGCCGGGGCAGGGCAGGGGTGCGGGGGGAGGGCTCGGGTTCTGGGGGGCCGGGGGCCGGCGGGGGGG
>NW_005054387.1:2767631-2769645 GCF_000277835.1 Geospiza fortis
TGCTGGGGAACATGTGGACTGATGCTGTGTTGGGGACTGAGAGGGAGCGGGGGACTGGTGGTGCATCGGGGGTGATGCCTCATCACAGAGCAGCACTGTGCCCTCAGTGGCACCCAGGAGCAGAGCCTGGACGTGGACTGTGCTGTATCAGGGGTGGATGCAGCTCTGGGGAGTGATGCTGGTGCAGTGCCACAGACCTGTGCTGCACTGGGGACCAACACTTCCCATGGACCAGCCCTGCTGCTCCAAGGGCGGATGCTTCTCTGCACACCAATATTCCCCCAAAACCAGCATGGCAAACAAGTGCATCACCCACACACGGTGGGACTGTGACACCCTCTCCCCAGCATACCCTTCACTGGGGCAGCCCTAGCAATTAACCCCCGGCTAATTAATGCACATCTGCAGTTGTACCACGTGAAGAGGTGCCCACTCCTCCTGTGAGCCAGCCCGGATGGGGACAGCCCTGGCTCTGGGCGTCCCTGATCTCAGATTATCCTGCACCACAGAGGTGGCCATCCCGTGCCAAGGTTCTCCTGGGTCTGCATATCCCCAGGGTGCAGACGTGCAGGTGATTGCCATGACTGCTATAACCAGGAATGTCACAGGAGCCTGGACACTTGCACCCCTCTCCAGGCTGCCGGAGAGCTCAGCTTCCTTCCAGCCAGGCTGTCCCTGTCCCTGAGCAGTGTGAGTCTGTGGGAACCCCCTATCCCATGGATGCTCCCCCCTCTCCCACCCACAACCGCGGGGATTCCCCTGCCACAGCCCCGTGTCCCTCCCAGGCATTAGTCCCTGAACAAATCCCCAGCATGCCCAGCCCAGCAGCTTACGGCGGCCTTTAGACCAAAAATAAATGAATTTAATCAGCCCTAATGAGTCACCCAGCATCTCCCGCTCCTGGATCCGGCACAGCACCGTCCCCTCTCACTGGGCACAGCTCAGTGCCACGGCAGAGGGGGTGCCACGGTGACACCCAGCATCCCTCTGAAGCCACGGCAGCGTGGGCACGTCTTGCCGCCGTGCACAGGCACTGATGACACGATACTGCCAATTACCGGCTAATTATCCCTATCCGTAGCAGGGCAGGGCCCCGCGAAGATTAATTACTCTGCGAATGCTGCTTTTAAGGGACTATTAAGAGACATTATCTTGGGTGTGCAGCGTAGTGGGGAGCTGCTGGGGGCTGGCAGGCGTCCTCACACCGCTGCCACCCACCCCTTGTCCCCAGCAACCCCTGCCATCGGGCAGGGACAGTGATAATGCCCTGGGCACGCCGGCACAGCAGGGACACCTGCCCACCCCAGCTCCAAGGGGTTTGCTTGCCCCCCAGCAAGGCCAGAATTATATTTTAATGGGATCCGTTTATTAGAACATAAAAGTTAACGAGTTTATACTGAAGGGCGCCAAAATCTCCGTTGGGCTTTAATAGCAGATTAGTGCTCAGGGCTGGGCCCTGCACCACCACCACTGCCCTGTGTGGTGAAGGATGGGCTGGAGATGCCCACCCAGCTCTCTGGACACTCCTGTACATCAGCATCTCGCCTGCCCGGGGTGCTGGGGGGCACTGAGGTCCCCATGGAAGTTCCTGGCTAAGGCCAGGCCTCCCAGCAAGGATCCTACAGCAGCTCCCATCTGGACACTGAGCACCCTGGCCTGGGCACTCCTGGGGACACCAGGCACTCCCCTGAACACCACAGGATGCTCTTGGCACAGGGGATGCTTGGCACTCTTGGCCCTCTGGGGATGCAGGATGCTCAGCACACCGTGGGAAGGCAGGGGGTGCCCAGCTGCTGCCACCCTTGCCCCGTGAACACCACAGAACCAGATCCTCCACCTCCGCAGATGTCTCTAAGCAGCTTATCTCCAGTGCCACAGCTACGTCCCTCCCATGTCCCCAAGGTGACCAGGGACCGCTGACGTGGGCCTGGCTACCCAGCCCAGCCCCCTGCGGGCCCTGGCAGCCAGCAGGGACCCCGCTGAACTCGGGGGGGGCAGAGGGGCTGCCAAACCC
>NW_005054387.1:2769932-2770620 GCF_000277835.1 Geospiza fortis
GGCTCGGGGAGGGGACAGGGCAGGGCCCTCGGTGGCCCCAGGAGCATCGCAGCGCCGCGGTGCAGTGCTGTTCCGTGCCTCAGTTTCCCCATCCGTAGGAGGGGGACAGCGGGAGGTGCAGGCGGGCACAGGGTGAGGGCAGGGGCTGGGCCTCACAAGATCCTAGGTTTATTTTCTAATTTAAAATCCAATCTGGCTTTGCCCCCATGGTCAGGGCCTGCAGCTGTGATGAATGAGCTGTCAGGCAGCCGACACCATGCTCCCCCACCCACCCACAGCCTCCTTGTCCCACGGCCTCCAGCCCCCTGAACCACCCCCAGCCTCCACAACAGGAACAGGAGAGGGAACACACCTCACTGATGCCAGATCCCCACCTGCCCCGTGCCCTGGTGGCCCTGAGCACCTCAGGCTGGGAGCAGGGCTTGCTTCCAGGTGAGAAGGCAGTGTGGGCAGGAGCAGGCAGGGAATCCAGGTGGGTGCAGGCGGTGGGTGGGCAGGTGTAGGCAGCGAGGGAATTCAGGCATTGTCTGCATGCAGGCAGGCTGGGTGGGTGGGTGCAGGTGACGGTGGGTGTGTGGATGCAGGCAGGGGCACACAGATGGTGTGAGGGTGAAGGCAGGGGCAGGTGGGCACGGGCAGGACTGTGCAGCCAGCTCCTCTGCCACCAGCTGCCCCCACAGGCCAACCA
>NW_005054387.1:2770716-2773906 GCF_000277835.1 Geospiza fortis
AGCGTTTGACCTTGTATGTTTTGCAATTCTCCTTGAATTGAACAGTCATTTACCCGCTGACACATGTCACATCACCGCAACGGGCTCCCTGGAGCATCGCGGCGGCCGAGCCCGGCTGACACACGGAGCACCCCTGTGTGCCCAGCGGGCAGCTGGGTGCCCATCCCTGGGGCTCTCCTCCCTTCCCAACGGTGCCAACAATGCCCTTGTCCCCTCCTGGCCACCCACAGCCCATGTAATCCCCCTTCCCCGTTCTCCCTGCGGAGCTAATGGGTTTCTACAGCAATTTCCCTGCGTGGCAGCAGTGGTGATAAATTGTGTGTCTGCTGCTATTTCAGACCCGAGCGCTGTGCGGTGCCATGTCCCCCCTCCCTGGGCTCACAGCACCTAAATCAGCCTCTCCCCCAGGATTTCCTGTGATGGATACCCCACTGCTGGGCAGCACCCGCTCTGTGCCACCCCACTCTGGCCATGATATGGGTGCCGGGCCCCCGTGGGGCTCTGTGCAAGCTCTGGTCTCCCCCAGGACCCAGCACAGCTCACCCCTCTGGGGGTGCAGAGGGGCACCGAGCCCTCGGGGCACCCCTGGGTGCTGAGGGTGCCTGCCCAGCACGGGCAGGAGTCAGGCAGGGTGAGCAGGGCCGCGCTGCCCACCCAGCTCCCGTCTCCCCTTCCCTCCGCCCACTGCCAGCCACAGCAATTGAAATCGGTTGCGGGAGGCGAGCGAGAGCTGCTTGTCGGGCTCCGCGCTGGGCTGCTCAGCCATGTCATCCTTCCTGCAGACACCATCCCCTCCCATCGCCGCCTGCTCCTGCCAGAGCCAGCGTTTCAGCTGCTCCCGTGGCTCTTCAGCATCCTGCCGGAGCCTTGCTTTTCCTAGAGGATGAACCAGCCAGCTCTGGGAGCCACTCAGGGTGATCTTACAGCCAACACTGCCCCTTGCTGCCACCCCACAGGGTATGTGGGGACCACCACAGCCTGCCCTGCGCAAGCATCACCTCGCTCATCACCCACCACTGGCTGATCTGGCATTTCAAGCACCTCTCTCCATTTTCACAGGGTCAGAGCAGCGCTCTTGCAGCTGATTAATATTTGATCCCTTCAGCACAGCTCGTTACTGCATTTAAATTATATATGTAATAATTCCTACTGGCACAGCGAGCGTGCAGGCTGGCTCCTGCTGCCTCTCCCGCAGGCTGGGGGCCGAGCAGATGCCCAGCCTTGGCCAATGGGACCCCCTGGCACCTTGGAGGATGTGATGAGCAGTGCCAGGTCTCAGCGCAGGGCAGGCTGGCAGCAAGCCAGGCAGATAGAGCCATCCCCAGCTGCCTCTGAGGGGTCCAGGCAGCCCCTTCACCCCACCCGAGATTGCTCATGGTGGGAGCAGTGCTGGCCCTCCAGTTGTCCCCATGTCCCCAGCAGCAGGAGGAAGGGATGCTGCCACTCCCCAGCTCCTGCCTGCGACTGGAGGGAATCCATTACCTCCCTGGTTATAGGCAGCTTTCAGAGGCAATCTTTCAATTGTGCGCATTTAAAGAATTGATTGGAGGCAAAATTATCCTCTCCCGTCAGAGCCGCTGGAGACACAACTTCATCCACCTCCCCCGGGGGCTGTTGGTGCTCCCAGGGGACCCCACAGCCCGGGTCAGCCTCAGCCCCCACCCTGGCAGGGAGTGACAGCCCCAGGAGCCCCGTGCCAGCCTGGGGGTCCCTCCAGCAGCACAGAAAGGGGTGAGGGTTCTCTACTGCTCCAAACCAGGCCTGGGGGTGCCCTTGTCATGCCCTTGCCCGAGGTTTTTCGCACCCCATTTCTCCCCACACTCCCACTGCTCTGCTCCAGCCCTGCCTGGCTCAGCACCCTGCGCTGAATTCATCCCCAGCGCTGCAAACCCAGGGACCGTCCCTGCGGCAGCCCGGCTCCGGGTAGTGCTGGGGGTGCCTGGCTCAGCCTGCACCCCACATCCCCTCGGGACAGCCCTGCCCTCCCGCTCCCCGGCTTAAGAGCATTATCCAGATAATCCTGGCCTGGCGGCACGGCAGCGTGGCGGTGACGAACTCCTCCGAGGCACGCAGGGCACGAGCACACGCGCCGTGTGTAATTGCCGGAGCAGGCGCCCGCCTCCTTCCCCAGCCCCCTCCTCACACCGAGACCCCCAGGCAGCACCCACACCCCCGGGGCCACCGTGTCCCCCAAATACATCACCCCTGTGGGCACAGTGCAGCTGGCTGATGCTGGATGCTGTGGCACAGCTCATGGGGGCACGGCCAGGCCCTGTGTCCCCTGCCACAGCCTGTGCTGCTTCCTAATGCCCCAGGCTGCCAGGACCCCAAATTACAAGGAGCTCCCTCCAGCGAGGCTAAGATGACCTCCACAAAAATTTCCTGGCCTGCCATGGCTTTGGAGAGCTGAGGAGAGGGGCTGCAGTGGGGCAGGGTGGATGGAGCTGTGCCTGGCACCATTCCCCTTGGCTTCACCAGTGCCATGGAGTCCAGACCCCACTTTCTGCTGGGGCAAATCCCTGTGGACACCAGGGGCTGGTGGTGCCCCACAGCTGGGGCAGGAGAGAGGCAGGATCAGACCCTGCACTGCCACCACTCAGACCTCATCACAAAGCTCCCCAGCCTGGATGAGGGTTCCAAGACTCCCTAACCCCACGTCCCTCTGACCCATAGCTCATCCCCATCATGCACCAGCCCATCGATGCCAAGTCAAGGCCACAGTGACACTGAGCCTGGCACTGCTGCATGGAACCCCTGGGAGCCCTGCCTGATGGAGGATGGGGACTTTGAGGCACGAGCCACACAGGCAGCTCCCAGTACATGATGAGGGGATACAGGGTGGACAGGACCCCATGGGCCCCAGCCCTGGGAAAACTCAGCACCTCCCAGGGCATCCCTACTTTTAAGACTCTGGGAAATGCACATGCAGTGTTTAATTAACTTTATTGATATTCAGAAATTAGGGGACTGACTAGAGGTAATTGCTCATTAGAAATCATTAAACTGACACAGTAAGCACCAGCCTCCCTTGGGGGAAATCTGCCCTGCTCAGCGCCCTGCTCCCAGGACAGAGCCACTGACGTGGACCCCCCAATTCCAGTTCTGCTGCCCCCCCAGCAGAAGGGCAGGACATGGGGGTGCCGTGGCATTGCCCCACTTGCTGTCCCCATCCTCTGCCTCTCCCAAGGAG
>NW_005054387.1:2775059-2778486 GCF_000277835.1 Geospiza fortis
CCTCAATTCCCCCCCGCCGTAAGGCTCCGAGCTCGCCAATCCCAGGGACAGGGCGGGGGGCCGGCCGTAATGCTGGAAGTGGGGCGCTCGCTAATTCCAGGGATGAAGGGGGGGGCTCCCCCCACCCACCCCTGGCCGTAACTCTCCGAGCGAGGCGCCCTCCAATCCCGCAGGCTGGGAGAGGGGGGGCTCCTCCCTGCTACCCCACCCCCACGCCGTAACTCTTCGAGTGCGGCGCCCGCTAAAGCTGGCGATGAAGGTTGGGGGAGGGGGATCGCCTAACCCCCCCTTCCTCCCCGAATCCCGGCAAACCTTCGGGGTGGGAGCCACCGAGGGCTGTGGGAAAGGTGCTCGGTGCCCAGCTCACCGTATCCTGCTTCCCCACCCTACAGAACTCTCACCACAGCCACCTCCCTTCCCCCAGCCTCCTCTTCCCCATCCCTAAATAGCCCAAATTAGGGCTGGGCTCATCATCCTCCAAGCAGAGACCCCTGGACCCGGAGCAGCACAGAGAAGGGCCGGTATTCTTTGTGGTGGGGTTCCAAGAGCCCCTCCCCAGCCCCCTGCCTCGGGGTCCCGGAGGGCAGCCAGCCCTGCAGTGGGCAGATGGTGCTGGCACCGGCACCGAGCAGCTCCATGTTGGCTGATGGACGGCTCTTGCGGGTGTTAAAAATATATTAAAAGAAAAAAAAAATCTCTTTGTTTAATAACCCCCTCCCTATCCCTCCAAAAGCCCAGATGGCTTCGCCTCGCTGGATCCCCCGCAGCCCGGCCAGCCCTGCACACACAGCCCACGCAGCCAGCTCCACCAGGGGGTTAATTTTAATCCCAGGTCCTGCTTTGCATCATTCCTGCCATGGAGAATGGCATGGCTTGGCATGGGGAGCCCAGAGCAGCAGCCAGCCCCACGTCATGGGCTGAGTGCCACCAGCCCCGTGGCACTGTGTGCTGTGCCACCAGCCCCAGGGCTGTGGTGGGAGCGGGGCTGGAAGTGATGCCAGGATCCTCCTCATCCCGGGGGTGCTGCCGGCTCTTCTGCAAAGCACTTGCAGCTCTAAACCCAAAACTTTGATCCGCCAGTAGCGCCATCAATGTTTAATGCAGCAAAGCCCTGGTAGGGCTCGGAAGATGAGCATTTTGAGGCCAAATTGAAGTTTCTAATATTATGATATTCAAATAATTTTAATCTGCCTGATGCATCCCCAGGCATGTACCTGGACTGCTAATGAGGGGCTGCCTTCAGCCACTGTTGCTTTTGACAGAAAACAAACAATTCTTTGCAGGTGCCGTCAAAGGATTGGGAATGGAGAGGTCTGGGGAGGAAAATGGGGGCAAGCATGCATGGAGCCAGCATTGCAGCTGGGAGGGAAAGATGCTGTGTTTGCCTCAGCTCCCTGGGGAAGAGCATTGCTCCCTAATTCTTTTTTAAGAGTTGGTTTGTGCTTGGCGAAAAACAAGGCCGGCATAGATGGGCGATGGGATTTTGGGAAACTTCTGTTGCACTGCACAGTGCAAAAAGGGTGCAGTGGGTGCAGAGTCCAGCGCCCATCACATTGCATCTGATCCTTGTCCATCAAATTGCATCTGATCCTTGCCCTGATCCAGCCTTGGCCAAAATTCCCCACTTCCACAGGGCCACGTGGATCTGAGATAGGACAGCTTCCACAGCCTGTGCTAGGCAGTTCCCCAAGCCCCCATTTCCCCCCTTCCCGTGCCACTGCCTGCCCCAAATTTTGCCATCCATCCACCCAGCCCACACAGGGAATATTTCATTTTTACTGAGCTCTCCTGACCCACAGCAGCTGCTTAGGGAAATTGATTTCTTGCTGCCACAAGCATTGCCTCCACTCAGTATAAACCCAGGTGAAGAGGACACGGCAGGGATGATGGAGACCTTGGCACAGGTTGGGAGGAGCCCCCCAGAAATTCACCCTAAGGCAAGCTGAGGTCCTGCACCTGCTTTTTGGGCTTTGAGGGTGCACACCTCTCTGATGCCTGCATTCAGCCCTGCTTGGGGTCGCCTGCAGAACAAAAGCAATGGCTGGAGGGGTCCCACAGAGCCTTTGGGATGGTGATTTCCACCCCACCAAAGGTCTCACCATCTCTGTAACCTCATGAGCAAGGCTTTCCCATCCGTTCCATTACCACACTGCTAACAGGAGAGGAGTTCATTTCTACCATTTAACGTTTCACGGATAATTAATTATTCTTCATCTTTCCAGCAAAAAAGGAAGAGCAAGCACGGGGGCTATTCAAAGCAAAAAAAAAAGTCAGCTGAAACCCAGGGAAATTGCTGAATTATTTGTAACATCAAAGGCGAGCGAGGATGTGCTGATTTAACGGGGCCCTGTGCGATGCAGAGCCCTGGGCACGGTGGTGATGCTCAGACTGGGATGCTCTCATTGCAGCAGTGACCATGGGCAATGGGGTGGATGAGGGGTCCGGGGGCACCCCAATCTCTGCCCCTGCTGCCCATCCTCCTCCTCTCACCTCCCCATGGCTGTGAGCTGCCAGTTCTGCCTTTGCACCATGTTGGGGTGTCCCTGTGACCTGTGGGAGCCTCCAGTGCTCCCCAGTGCTTCATTCATCACCAGAGGCAAGTGGCAAAATAAATAATGGTATTTAACATTTCGTAATAGCGACAATTAACCAGTAAATAATGCCTTTTACACCGCAGAAGCCAGAGTGAATTAATTCCCCTAATTAAGGGGAATGTCAGGCAGCACGGGGCAGTGGTGGCAGTGGGCAAAACTGGCAGCCCCTGCCTGTGTTATCCCCCACTCCAAGTCATTGTCCCCAAATCTCAGTCACACCCCAAAATTTTACAGATTTGCAAAATCCACCACGCTGCATCCTGGCAGCTCTGGTGAGCCCTAAATCACCCCTATCTCCCGCTAAAAAAATAACAACAAAAGATGGCGACAAAATGGTTTATGGCTGTAATAAATTGTGCTGGAGGGAAAAAAAAGCCCTGTTTGCCTGGAAGGAAGGGGGGGTTTCCCATTGGCACACAAATGGAAGCCCTGTGTCCCACCACAGCTGCAGCCAGCAGTGACCAGTGGAAAGGGGGAATTATTGGAAGTGGTTTCCCTTCACATCTATGCCACCCTGATCAGCTGAGCTGCCTGCCCTGCTGGGACCAGGGGCTGGTGTTGGTGGGAGAATGAGAAAATTCATGCCTAGCCAGCTGCAAGGAAGAGTGTGGCCCTTGTGTGCCCCTTGTGTCCCCACAGGGCTGGAAGGTGGCCAAGGCTCCACCACCTGCTCGGCTCGGCTGGACTCTGCCCCGTTCCTCCCCTTGGCCCCCTCCCAGCGGCCGCAGCAGGACGAGGACGGACACACAGACAGCAGCAGGGACGAGGACGGACACAGACACAGCAGCAGGGACGAGGACGGCCATGGCTGCCCCAAGCCAGCCCCAGAAAAC
>NW_005054387.1:2778513-2778945 GCF_000277835.1 Geospiza fortis
CTGGCCCGGCTGCCTGCAGACTTGGCTGCCCTCCACTGTGGCACAGAGCAGAGCTGCTGCTGGCACTGCAGTCCCCAGTGCCAGGACACCCTGTCCCTAGTGCCAAGACCTTCATGTCCCCAGGGCCAGTGTCCCCGTTTCCCGCTGTTTCCCGGTGCCGTGGGTGACAGGACAGGCTGTGTCCCCAAGGTGCTCTCTGCTGCTGGTGCACATGGGGCTGGTGGCACTGAGGGTGGCAGTGCCTGTGGTCACCCCCATGTCCTCTCTGCCTCACAGTTCCTCCTGCCCCACTGTCGGGGCAGCTCTCACGGGCAGAGCCGCATCATCCGCAGCGCCTACCCCCAGGAGTACTATTCCTGCATGATGCCTGAATGCTTCCGCCTCTGGCAGCAGCTGGAGGCCGAGACCGGCACCACCCTCTACAGGTGCTGG
>NW_005054387.1:2778956-2781931 GCF_000277835.1 Geospiza fortis
CCGCCGGGCAGTGGGGGCGGTGGCCTTTGGGTGGGATGCGGCTTCCTTGGCAGGCGGCTTTCCACGAAAGAAATGTCATTAAGGAAATGAGCATCTAAATGATCCTCCGGTGCCGGGGTCAGGGTGGGTGGCCCTTGCTATATTAGGGGGCAGGGTCCCCATGCACCTCACTCTGCCCTTGTCCCCTGCATCCCACTGCGTTGTGCCCCAGCACCAGGGTGCAGCACATCCCAAGCATCACTGCTGTCACTGTGCCTCAGTTTCCCCCAGGGGCAAAGCAAGCTGGGGGTCCCTGCAGAGAGGGCGAGCAGGGCGAGCTGATGTGACTGGTGGGATGCAGGCAGACGGGACTGGTGGTGCTGGGGCCGCCGCGAGAGCCGGAGCTGGAGGCCTGCAGGAGGAGCCTGGGTGTTGACGAGGTCCTCGACGCCGCGGCGCTGTCCCGGCGCTTCCCTGGCTTCCGGCTGCAAGCTGGGCAGGTGGCCGTGCTGGACAGCACCGCCGGGGTGCTCTTCGCTGACCGGGCACTGCGGGCAGTGCAGGTGGGTGCTGCAGAGGGGATGGAACGCTTTGGGATCACATGGGATGCTTTGGGATGGGATGGGCGTCCCCTGGCTCGCAGCCACCTCCTGTCACCCTCCCCACCCAGGAGGTTTTTCGCCGACACGGGGGCACCCTGCGGGACGGGGAGAAGGTGCTGAGCATCCAACCTGGGGCCACGGTCACTGTCACCACCACTGCTGGGGTGTACAAAACCCCCCGGCTCATCATCACGGCTGGGGCCTGGGCTGGTGCCTTCGTGGAACAGCTGGGTCTCCGCCTGCCACTGCAGGTAAAGGTTGGTGGCAGGGGCGGGTGGCAGAGGCAGGGCCAGAGCTAATGGAGTGATGGTTCCAGCCCCTGCGCATCGATGTCTGCTACTGGAGGGAGAAGCAGCCTGGGAGTGCTGGCCTGGGCAGTGTCAGCCCCTGCTTCTTGACCCTGGGGCTGAGCCAAGCCCCGCACGGCATCTACGGGCTGCCCTCCATTGAGTACCCAGGGCTGATGAAGGTGAGCGGGGCACAGCTGAAGGTGGGGGATTCCCTAGCCAGCCCACCCTGACCAGTTGTGCTCCAGGTGTGCCACCACCATGGCAGCCCCACTGACCCAGAGAAGAGGGATCAGGCCCCCTCGAGTGCCCCCCGCCCTGACATCGCCATTCTCAGCAGCTTCATCAGCAGCTACCTGCCCGGGCTGGAGACCCAGCCAGCGGTGATGGAGACCTGCCTCTACACGGTGAGACCCTCCCCAGGGCACAGATCCAGGCATTCGGGGTCCCCAGCCTTCCCCCACCCCAAGGTGGACCCCAGCCTGTCCTCACCTTCACACCCTGGCTCCCCAGAACACTCCAGATGAAGACTTCATCCTGGACCGGCACCCCAAGTTCAGCAACATCGTCATTGGTGCCGGCTTCTCAGGTAGGCGAGGGCAGCCACCCCCCAGCCCAGCACCCCACAGCTGTCCAGGGTTGTGGGGATGGTTGTGTCCCCACCTCCCCTCTCCTTCCCACAGGCCATGGGTTCAAGTTGGCACCAGTGGTGGGGAAGTTGCTGTGTGAGCTGAGCCTGGGTGAGGAGCCATCCTACAACATGGCCCATTTTGCCATCACTCGTTTCCCCGGTGTGCTCGGGGCTGCACAGTAGGTGTGGGGTTCCAGAAGCGCCCCCATGGCATCACACTGGTGTCTCCCTGCATCCCAGTGTCCTCACACCCAGTACACCTCCACCTCCACGTATCTCCATCTCCCTGCACCCTGGGGACTCCCAACATGCTGCATTCCTCCAACCCCACACCCCAGACACCCTGCATTGCCACGTCCCCATATTCCACCATCCGAGCACCTCTGCATCCTCACTTCCCCACATCCCTGCACCCTGGTACCCTGCCTCCCCACCTGGCAGCATCCCAGCATCCCCCCTGCCACGCAGTGCCAAGCCATCTCTACCAAGCACCCACTCCTGGGGAACAAATTAAGAAGCTTTGTCAGCCTCATGAAGATGGAGCAGGAGCAGCGCGGAGAGACACACTCGCTTAGGAGTCAAGTTAAATGTTTTAATGTTAAATGTGCCATTTTATTATCATTAGATCGCTCCCACTTAATGAAAGCGCATTAGCGCAGCGTGGCTTTATGGCAGCGAGCACCGAGCTTGGCCTGCGTGCTTCCCAGAGATAGTGGGGAAAGGGAAACAACCTGCCAGGGAGTGAGGGGGGTCCCCAGGGTGCAGGGTGTCCCTGCAGCCAGGGCACAGCCCCTGGCACGGGGACAGCACGGGGCCAGGGCCGAGGCTGAGCCGTGCAGGCAGCCAGCAATGCACATCATCATCCCCTCCGCGTTAATTATTTAACGCCAGCAGGCAGAGGCTCTGTCCCGCTGCTCATCTGCATATTTATGAAGATTGATA
Organism: Geospiza fortis; assembly: GCF_000277835.1. Lineage (NCBI taxonomy): Eukaryota > Metazoa > Chordata > Aves > Passeriformes > Thraupidae > Geospiza > Geospiza fortis. Next base: position 2,781,398 of record NW_005054387.1, read on the forward strand.
AATGATTCAGCACTGGCACCCACAAGGGCTTCCCCCCCCGCTCCCCTCCCCAGCACCCATGGGTGCAGCAGGCTCAGGGAAGAGGCCAGACTTGGCCTTTCCATGAAGCTCTGCATCCTTGCTGGGGCTGGATGCATTCCATCAGACCCTCCCACCATGCAAACACCCCCCCAAAACGGGGAGCCCCCCCAGGCACACAGAGCAGGCAGCAGCCAGTATCACCAGCCAGAAATGACGTTTATTTTCATACTGAAAGTAAAGGGGGTGGGGGAAGATGCACAGCTGGGCTAGTGCAAAACAGCCAGGCAGAGGTGGGGGGCTGGGGGGGTCACAAAAACCCAGCTGGGCACATGGGACCCTCTCCCCATGTCCCCCTCCCGGCTGCCGGGTGGCTGCTCCCCAGGGCCCGGCCAGCGAGAGACGTCTTTGGCTCAACTAAAAGGGGTGTAAGAGGACGGCAGGGTGCCGAAGGGGGGAGTTTAAGTTACAAAACAAGGTGCCAGCAGGCACTGAGGAATAAATCCCGGGTGCCGG
>NW_005054387.1:2782229-2783698 GCF_000277835.1 Geospiza fortis
GGGGGGGGGTTCAGGGGGCTCCATGTCCCCAGCATGGCTTGGCTGCTGAGCTCGACTCCCCTCCGGCTGCAGCGGGAGCTGCGGTGAGCCAGCACGCTGGCAGCCAGCTGGATGGAGCCTTGATTGCCTCCTTTTTTATTCTTTCCGAGATATTTGGGACATGCCTCACTGCAAACAACTCCTCGCTGCGCTGAGCTGAGCCCCTGCTCTGCAGTGGGGCCGAGCTGAGCCTGCCCAGGAAAAGGCTCGTGGCCCTGAATGCCAACACCAGTGCTCCCAGACACCCTGAGGGTCCTGTGCCCAGGGCTGGGTGCTGGGGCTGTTGCTCCCCAGTACCCCACGATGCCCTCCCTTGCTCTGGGACAGACAGCTCAAGGCAACCACATTTCCAAAAGGCTTTTTTCCCTTCCTCCAGCCGCTCTCCTATTCAGCCATCAGAAAGGATGAAGCCTGCTCTGAAATTGCTGCCAGCGAGCCCGAACACACCCTCTCTGCATCAAACAGCGTGCAGAGCTCCAGAGTCCTGCAGGTTGATGCCATTCACACCCCAAATTCCCAACACAGGCACCCAGCAGGGCACAGGGCAACTCTGAGCTCCAGCAGCTCAACCTGGGTCCCCTCACCACAGATGCTGCCTCCCTCCATGCTCACACACTGCAGTGGGTGCATGTTAGTACCCATCCCACTCCCCTCTGCTCCTGGGGGTTGTGCTGCCCATCAAACCCTTACAAATTTCCTGAAGGAATAAATCCAGATGTGTCCTGGCCGATGGCTGGGGAGCCAGGAAGGGATTAGCACTTCCTGGTGTCCCGCAGCTGCTAATCCCGACCACGCTGCGTCCTGGCAGCACGGGCAGCCGCCGGTCCCGCTGCGGCCACCCCGGGGAGCTCCCCACGGACAGAGATGCCCAAAGCAGGGCAGCTGCAGGCACAGAGGGCTGCCCCATCGCGGGGTGCCCCGTGCCGGTGGAGGAGAGCTCCGGAGTCAGGAGAGGGTTAGGGCGAGCGGTTAGTGGCACACGGGGAGGTTCATGCTGCACGGCACACACCGCTCCCACCTCCTGCCTCAGTCGCTCTCGGGACGGTACAGGTACTTCATCATCAGGTTGTCCACCTGCTTTTTCCGCTGCTTCTCCTCCTTCTTGCCCCGGGCAGGACGTGTCGGCTCCTCGCTCCCCGCCCCCCGAGGGCCCTTCTTGACACTGGAGGTGCTGCGGTAGGAGCTGGTGGAGCCAGAGGAGGACTCGGAGGAGGAACTGGACTCGGATGATGACTGCTGCTTCTTCTTCTTCTTCTTGGATTTCTTCTTGCTTTTCTTGGCACGCTTCTTGGAGCTCTTCTTCTTCTGCTCCTCCTCTTCCTCGGAGGAGCCCGAGCTGCTGCGGCACCGGCAGGTGTGCCGGGAGAAGTCGAGGGCGGACGCGGAGCGGCGCAGGCTGCCGGACGGGCGGTCAGCAGCGCCCAGCGGGG
>NW_005054387.1:2784344-2789107 GCF_000277835.1 Geospiza fortis
CCGGCCGCTCCTCGGGCTCGGGGCCGTCCGGCGGGGCTGACCTGCGCCGCGGCACCGCGGCCCCGCACGCACCGGGGAGACAAGAGAGACACGGAGATGAGCGGGAGAAGGAGGGAGGCGGCCTCGGCAATTTGCGTCAGCGGGAAATGGCATCGTGGAAAAATGTCATGTAAATGGGGGAATTGTTCTAGCCCAGTACTTTGATCCCCCTTTAGAGTGTTGCCTTCAATTTATTTCATTGTCGGCTACCTGGAGCCGCTGCGTTTGATTCCCGACTTCAGAAAAGGTGGAATTATCTCCAATAACAAAATGTTTTACATCTGCACCGCTGAATAAATTAAACCAATTAACAGAAACCAGCTCAGATCTTTCCCCCCTGCTCGGCAGAGGGAGGGAGTCCCCTGGGACTCCTGGAGCCCTGCTAGGAAATTGGGTTTGGATAAAAGCAATCTGCGCTCAGCAGGCAAGCGTTTTACAGGGGAAGGGGAGTGGGGCTGTGTGCCTCAGCCCCCTGCCCTGGGTGCACCTGGGCACGTTCCTCACCTCTGCCAACATTTTCTGAGAGGTGTGGGGTGAGATGGGGTGGGGCTGCAGAGGAGGGCAGGATGGACCAGGGAATCAATCCTGGAGAGATGGAATGCTGCACAGAGCTAAAGCCCAGCACCACAAGCCCTGGGGAGGCAGATGGGGTGGGGGCTGTGGATGCCCCATATGCCTCCATGGTGGGATGAGGGAAAGGGGACCAGGGAGCTCCCCCTGAGTGGGGGGACGTGTGTCCCCAATGAAGACTGAGCCACTCACCAGCATTAATCCTTCCCTGGCCATCCACACAAGCACCAGGTGGGAACACAGCACCAAATGCCACATCCCACGGGCACCCACCCAGCCCCATCCAGGTCCCAGCACAGCTCAGCCTGTCCTCTGCCCCCCAGCCCCATGCCCAGCCCTGCACCCACCTGCTGCCCTTCAGGCTGCCATCATCAGAGAGCGCTTTGGAGGAGCCTTTGTTCTTGGAGAGCCAAGACTTCACCCCATCCACGCGCTCCTCCAGCTCTGAGTCCACATCTGAGTCACCATCGCTGCCAGAGGAGCGGGTCAGGGTGGAAGAAAGCAAGAGGTCAGCAAAGGGCTGTGAGCTTTTGGGTGCTGGAGAGATGGAAGTGCACTGGAAGGCACTGAACCCCTCTAGCACCCACTGCCTGCGTACCCGGGCATGGGTGAAACCCCATCCTATGGTTCTGCTCCATCTCTGGGACATAATCTGCACACACATAGTTCAACCTGCAAGCCAGGGGCTTCCTGAAGCACCCCCAAACCCCTGAGGCTGCCCAAGGGGCTTCTGCACCCTCTGCCCAACATCTCCCTGTCACTGCCTGGCTCCAGAGCTGGAGACAGCAAGGCCTGGCTTTGGGGCAGCAGGCAGGGCACAGCTCCAGAAACAGAGGAGATTTCCAGCTCCAGGATTGGGAAGGGAATAAGTGGGTTCATTTTATAGGCTGCCGTGGAGCGCAGAATTACAGCGAGGAAGAGCAATGCTGATGGCCCCGGGTAAACAGGAGTTTAGCAGGCGGAACAGAAACGGCTCTGGCACGGCGGGCGCGGGAGCACAGCGGGCAGATTTACAGCCCTGCCGTGCCCCAGAGCCCCTGATTTACGTCCCGGTGTAAAAAAAGTCCTATCTGGCTTAAACCATCTAATTTATAACGGCCGTTGGTAACCATATTGATTGCCTTTAGAAAGAAGGTGCTGTCTGCATTGCAAAATCCATTCCTCCACGTTAAAAGCATCCCTGAATAAATCTCTCTTAATACCTCACTGCTTACTGCTTTCATTAGGGCTACGGCAGCAGCGTCGGGATCCATACGGAAATTGAAGCGGTGTGGTCCCCTCTCGCCACCCCGCTCCCACCAGGCCACTCCAAGGAAGGGATGGGATGTATCACAGGATCTTAAATGGCCTTTTCTCCACCTGGTTTTGGGCTTATTCCCTGCCTGGGAATGAACGCAAACAGCACAAGGGGCAGGCCTGGATAGAGCCTGTATATGAATCCTTCTCTTTTTAAATTCAGAGCAACGAGCCGCTCTCCATCCTGCGCATCTCCCTCCCCTGCAATACATCCAGGCAACGCTGGGCTTGGGGAAAAAAAAAACCCCACCAACAAAAAAACACAGAATGACACCAAAAAAAACCCCAGCAAGCCCCAAAAATACTTTCTGGGGGCAGCTAAGGTTTTCTGACCAATGGAATTAAACTCCACATCAAACACAGTTCATGTCCAGGCAAACGTGCCGTTAGTTAAGCAGGACCTGGGTCGTGGGAGCGACCACGGATGGGGTATTAATTAGTGTCAGAAGGGCTCCATTGCTGCCCTGTGCTGGCACCTTTGTCATCAGCCATGGCAGAGCATCACCCCCCAGCCCATCCCAGGGGCTCATCCCGTCCCCATGCACGGGATGTGGTTATGTGCCCTGCTGTGCTGGGCCATGCCGTGGGTGCTGTTAGGGCATGCAGAGTTGGGCCAGTGGCATGCAGGACCCCGGCCCCTGGGGGGTGAGGTGAGGGTTAGGGGAGGGGAGGAAGGAAAGAGATGCTCCTCACATTTTACTCTTTCTTTTCTGATACTTTGCCACCATGTCCTGCAAACTGGGAGGGGTAGGAGGGGGCAGGGTCGGAGGGGGGAGAAACACAACAGAAAAGAAATTAAATGAAAGAAAAAAAAAAAAGACCAAGTAGGTGGGCAAATTAAATTATGGGGAAGGGTCAGGGGAGGGAGGTGAGGCTGCCCCATGCCCCTGGAGTGGGGCTGCACCCAGCTGGATCCCAGCATCCCAGGCTGGGTGCTGGAGTGTATCCAAAGAAAGGCAACAGAGGTGAGGAAGGGTCTGGAGCACAAATCTGATGAGAAGCAACTGAGGGAGCTGGAGGGGCTCAGCCTGGAGGAAAGGAGGAGATCAGGGGGGACTTTTTCACTCTCTACAACTTCCTGAAAGGAGGTTGTAGCCAGGGGGGTCAGGCACTGCTCCCAAGGAAAAAGCAGTAAGACAAGAGGACATGGCCTAAAGTTGTGCCATGGGAGGTTTAGATTGGATATTATGGAAAATTTCTTCACCAAAAGGGTGGTCAGGCATTTTAACAGGTTGCCCAGGAAAGTGGTGGAGTCATTGCCTGGAAACATTAAAAAAATGTGTGGATGTGGCACTTGGGGACATGATTTAGTGCTAACATGGCAGTGCTGAGTTAATGGCTGGAGTCGGTTCTCTCAGAGGTCTTTCCCAACCTAAACAATTGTGTGATTCTATAATTCTATCCTGGGCTGGGCTGGATCCCAGCATCCCAAACCTCCTGCCAGCTTGTGCTGCCCTGGCTCCTGGGGCTCCCTGGGCTGTTTCCAGCCAGCTGGCAGGATCCTGGATGCATTTCAGGCACCTCCACAAGTGGTTGAAGCTCAGGGGGGCTGTGGGTGGACGGAGGGGTGGATGCACAGATGCATGGACTGATGCCTGTGTGCACAAGTGCCCGATGCACGGACGGACAGACACGGGTGCACGGACAGATGCACTTGTGCACAATGCACGGATGGATGCACAGACAGCATCCTGCCAGGGCCAGGCAGAGCCAAGGGGTCCCTGTGGCATTTCTGAAGTGGCAAGGGGAAGCGGTGACCCCAGGGATGCAGGGGAGCCGTGGCCAGGTGCTCTCACCTGTTGATGAGGTCCTCATTGCTGTCACTCTCCATCTCATCCTCGATGGCCGCCTGCAGGTCCCCGATGCGCTTGAAGGCCAGCTTCAGGTCTGACTGCAGGCTCTGGTTGGCAGCTTCCAGGCTCTCCAGGTCCATCTCCTGCAGGGAGGGAGCGGGATGAGCCGCATTTCTCAGGGAACATCCCCTTGTGCCCTGCCTGGCCCTACCCCGGGTTCCTCACCAGCTCGTGCTTCTTGCGGCTGGCTTCTGCCTCCTTCTTGGCCAGCTCGCCCATCTCCTCCTTGACATCGCGGAGCTGCCGCTGCAGCCGCTTGTTCTGCTCCTTCTCCCGGTTCTCGGCGGCCGCGCGCTGATCCCGCTCCTCCGTCAGCTTCTCCATGTTCTCCTTCAGCTGCGTGGCCAGGCTCTGCCGAGCACCAGGGTCACCCCAAATCCCCCCATGGACCTCTCACCCCACACTCGCACCCCAACACCCACCAGCAGATGATGCAAGGATGGATCCCACTCCTATCAATTTACACAAGGAGATGGAGGAGAAACCACCCCCTCCCACGGCCAGGGAAGGGGCAGAACAACAGCAAGGGCTGCTCCTCCGTCAGCTTCTCCATGTTCTCCTTCAGCTGCGTGGCCAGGCTCTGCCGAGCACCAGGGTCACCCCAAATCCCCCCATGGACCTCTCACCCCACACTCGCACCCCAACACCCACCAGCAGATGATGCAAGGATGGATCCCACTCCTATCAATTTACACAAGGAGATGGAGGAGAAACCACCCCCTCCCAGGGCCAGGGAAGGGGCAGAACAACAGCAAGGGCTTTGTTGAATCGGAAAAATAGATTTAACTGTGTGTGAAGTAATTAAAACATGTAACGTAGGGAAAAAATAGCTCCAGTTCTCCCCCAGCCACTGAGCCAGCCGCTGCATGCAGGTCCACCCTCACCCCGACACCCACCAGCAGGTACTGCAGGGATGGATCCTACTCTTATCAATTTACACAAGGAGATGGAGGAGAAACCACCCCCTCCCAGGGCCAGGGAAGGGGCAGAACAACAGCAAGGGCT
>NW_005054387.1:2789117-2790859 GCF_000277835.1 Geospiza fortis
AGGGACGGGCTGCCAGAGGGGGAGGGCTGCAGCGTGGGGGGTCGTGGGGAGGGGAGGCACTCAGAAAACTCTCAGGCAGCTTTGTTATGGTCCCGCTGCACCCCTGTCCCGGCTGGGGCAGAGAGAAAGCCCTGTGACTACCTCCAGGCGCTTGACTTGTGTCCTCTCGAACTCCAGCCTGGTCTCCAGCTCACGGATCTTGGCCTCCTGCCGGCTCACCAGCGACTTGTCCACCATGGATTGCTCCAGGAACTCCAGCTGGCTCTGCAGACCTTGCAGCTGCGGGAGAGGGCACAGCCTCAGCCTCGACCGCAATCACCCTGGCCCCACTGCCACGCTGTCCTGGAGGAGAGCTGCTGGCCATGCTGCTCCCATCCTGATGGAGAGCTTCCCACCACACTGCTCTGCACCCCCATGGTGCAGGGCAGTCCTGCATGGTGTGGGCAGCAGGTCTCTGGGTGCCCCCCATTCTCCTAGCTTCACTCAGGGTGCATCCTCACCTTCTCCTGAAGCTCCTGCTTCTCCTTGCTGACCTCCTCCAGCTGTGCCTGGAGGTCATTCATCTGTGCCAGGTCCCGGGATGCCTGCAGGACACACCAGGGCCATCAGTGGGGATCCCACTGCACTGACTCCAAGAGGGACATCTTGAGGGGGTGGGCTGGGTGCAGCTGCTCCTCCCACTTCACCTGGGCCACAGCTGCCTTGTGCTTCTTCATCAGTTCATTCATGTCCTCCTGGTCCTCCTCCAGCCGGCTCTGCACTTCATTCTTTTCCCGCTGCAGACGGCTCAGCTGCTCCTCCAGCTGCAGGGACACACATATGTCTCCCACTCCATCCCAAGAATGGGGCACTCACCCCCAAACCCACTCCAAACAGCATAGGGCCACCCTGGGTGCAAATGGGGCATGGCCCCACCACGGTTCATCCCAACCCAAACCCACTCACCGCTCCCTTGGCCTTGGCAAGGTCATCAATCTGCAGGTGGAGGTCCTCGATCTCCACCTCCATGGATTTGCGGGCCTTGACAGCGGCTGCACAGGTGAACTCCGACTCTTCCAGCTGCAGGAATATAGCTCAGTGCACGGCCAGGGAACAGGGACACCCTGTGTCCTTGAAGCCTGCATTATGAGGAGTGTCTAGATGCACACCTGGTTCTTGAGCTGGGTGATCTCCCTCTTGCTGGGTGCGTTGTTTTTCAGGTGGTCCAGCATGATCTGAGCATCAGCCAGCAGCGCCTTCGTTCTCTTCAGGTCCCGGCGCAGGCGCTTTTCCGTCTCAAAGTCCCGCTGGTTGGCCTGTGGCAGGGGAAACTTTGCCACAGTTCCATGCCAGAGGGGTGTCCACCCCACCATGGCCACCTCAGGGTCCCCAAAGCAAGGCAGATGCCCAGCTGCCCTTCACCCCACCTGCTCGCTGACAGCAGATAACTTGCTCTCCAGCTCCCGCTTCTCTCTCAGCACCTTCTGCTTGTCCTCATACTCCTCCTCCAGCTGCACCTCCATCTGCTTCAGCTGGGGGACAGACAGGGGGCAGCCAGCCAGGGCGGCAGGGAGGGGTCATGCCCCCTCCTCACGTGTCCCCACAGCCTGGAGACACTGTGTGACCCCACCAGCTGGGTGTTTGCACAACCAGAGGCACAAAGCCCGGCAAAGTGTGCTGGCCCGGGCAGCAGGAGGACTGGTCGGACCCGCCGGGCCGGTGGAGCCGGGCTGTGGTAGCTGCGTGGGGGCCGGGGGCGGCAC
>NW_005054387.1:2791107-2792990 GCF_000277835.1 Geospiza fortis
ACCCCCCGGTCTGAGGCCAGCTGGGCTGCCCGCCCCATGGTGACCTGGCGGGCCATGGCACGGAGGGCCAGGAGCCGTGTCGGCCGCGGCGATGCCTGGCCTGACGCCGGGCTCAGGGCGACCGCCTCCTCTTCCCAGGCAAGCCCGGCCCAGGTAATAACAGCCCTGCATGAAACCACCCCACCCAGAAACCTCGCCCCTCCCCGCTGTACCTGCTCCAGCATCTGGATGGTCCCAGCCTGCTCATCCAGTTCCTCCTCCTGGTCTTTGACCTTCGCCTCTAGGTCCCTCAGCTGTTTCTTCACCTTGGCCAGGGAGGCTTCGTCCTTTGACTCCTGGGAGGAGATGTCCTGCAGCTCTGCCTCCAGCGTCTCTGCCTTCTGCGTCAGCCCTGCTATGTCCGAGTCCCTGTCCTGTGAGAGACGGAGTCATCATCAGCCTGGGGCACCCAGTGATTGAGAGGCTGGGGATGGGCTGGGGGCTACTCACCTCTAGCAGCTGCTTGAGGCCAAAGACCTCAGCCACCAGCACATCCTTCTCTCGGCTCAGCTTCTCCCGCTGCAGCCGTTCCCGCTGCACCTCCTCATGTGCCTGCGAGAGCTCGCTGTCAAACCTGCACAGGGAGAGCGGGGAGAGCACTCAGCACCTCGGGGATGGATCCTCAGCCCTGTGCCAGGGCACTGCACCGAGCATCCCCTTCCCTCAGCAGCAAGCACTGGGAAGGGTGGTGTGCTGCTGAGTGCTTGTTTGAAACACACTGTTGATGAGTCTTTAATTGCCACCACAGTGACACCGAGTCACTCAGACACTCCTCCTGATGCCTTCACTCCATGCTAAAGGGGAGTGCAGCACCTGCAGCACCTCAGCTGTTCTCCAGGGCCAGCATGTGCCCATGGGACCGGGGCTGCCAATGGTAGGGGCTTGGCTACTCCAAAGCAGCTGGGGACACCAAACCTGCCAAGCAGGACATGGAGGGGTCTCTAGGAGAGATGGGCTCTTGTGGTACCTCGGCTGCCACAGCTGCATCCCAGTGTGGGAGTTCCACGTGACATGGCACCAGTGCCATCCCCAAAGGGGACACACAATCCCCCAGACAGGACACAAGCCCTGTTGAAGGAGTGCTCAGCACAGCCTGTAGCCAGGCAGCCATGTGGCAATCTCTTCCAGTGCCCCTGGGATGGGATCAGCTGGATTTACTCCAAAATCACTGCCTTTGGGGCTTGGAAAACAACCCTGCGCTTGAGTTTGTGACCTGCGTTAAACACCTCGGCAGCTAATCCCCATTTTTCCTTGCGCTGGGTAATAAACAGCTGCATTAGCACAGGCTCCAATCCGCGGAAATTGAAATTAATTAGATTGGATTCTCTTGCTGTATTTGTGTGTGCGATCATTACCATAATGAGATGAAAGCGTCCCTGCTGCTTAATAACGTTAGCAAACTTTGGGGCTGGGAGAGGGGACGGGATGGCAGCGCGTGCCGAGTGGAGATGCAGGGCACCAGTAGCCTCCACCACCATGGGGCATGACCCCACGTGGATGGGGTCACTCAGCTCTGGGCCCCCCAAAAGGGCATGGGGATCCCCTCAAAACAAACACATCCAACTTGTGCAGCCCCATCCTGCTGGAGACACCTCAGCCAAGTATGAGTTGGTGAGGTGCCCAAATCCCTGCTAAAATGGTAATGCCACTTCACCAGAGGCATGTCCCCATGTCCCCCCCGCTGCCAGTGCACTGTCCCCACCTCCGTTGCTTCTTCTCCAGGTCATGGTTGCGTCCCTGCTGTCCCTCAAGGTGCAGCTTGGTGTCCTGCAGCTCGGCAGCCAGGCGCTGGCACTTCTTCTTCAGCTGCTGCAGCGCCCGCTGGCTCTCCTCGCTGTCCGCCT
>NW_005054387.1:2793115-2795586 GCF_000277835.1 Geospiza fortis
GCACCGCTCGCTCGTATTTCAGCCGCCATTCGCCACCTGTGTGGAGAAATGTGGTCACCAAGGGGCTGTGGGGGTGGCACAGGGAGAAGGGGACACTGCAGGGTGTGCCAGCAGCCACCACCGGAGGCAGGACAGTACCTGAATCATCATCGTCGAGCTCCCCATTGAGCTCGGCCGCCCGGATGAGCCGAGCCTCCATCACCTCCATCTCCATCGACTCCATCTGCTTCTTCAGGGCATCGTACTTGGCCTGGGAGGGGACATGGCCGTGGTGAGCACTTGAGGGGGACAGGAGACACTGCAAGGCTGGGGAGGGGCACACTGACCTGCAGGTCCTTCATCTCCTTCTCAGCCCGCAGCCTCTCGGCCGTCTCAGCGTCCAGCAGCTGGGAGGCCGACTCGCCGGTGTTGCGCTCGTCCGTCAGCTCCGACGTCAGTTCTGTGATCTGGGGGTGCCAGGGGGAATGGGACCGTGGCCTGGGCCAGGCTGGCATGGCACCAAACCCCATCCTGGCAGCCTCAAAGACCTACCCTGCTCTCCAGGCGGTCGCTGTTGAGCCGCAGCTCGTTACGCTCCTTCTCCACCTTCTCAAGTTTGCTCTTCAGCTGCTGGATCTCTTCCTGCAACAGAGCGGGCGGTGAGGGAGGGGGCAGGCGCAGGGAAGAGGCTGGCTGGTAGGAGGCTGGCAGCTCTTTGCCCCTCCCCAGCACCCCCCCAGCACAGGATGAGCGGGGTGGGGGCTCCCTGGGGCTGCTCTCCCCTGCCAAGGGCTGGGCAGGGACTTTCCCCAACCCGCTCCGCCGTCGTGCCGACTCCAACCCCATAAATGGTGTCGAAATGCCAGGCAGTCCCAGAAAAGCTGCAGAGGGGTACCCACATCCCCCGCGAGAGGAGGTGGGAGCAAATCCACACATCAGCAGCTTGCTGAAGGGTTTGGGTGCACCCAGCCCAGGTGGGGAGGGAGGGGCCCACCAGGATGCCCAGGGACCACCAGGCAGTGCTGTGGAAGCATGTCTGGCTGCTAACATCTTCCTCTCTCTTCCTCTGGTCCCAGCACAGGCTAGGGGTGCAGGAGGTGCCCCTGCCCAGGTGCCCCCACCCAGGTGCCCGTCCCCAGCAGGTCGGGGTGAAAGCTGAGCCAGGCGGCAGCTTGTGCTCGCCGGGTGCACCAGTGTCTGGTTGCCAGCGCGAGCGGAGCCCCCGCATTTGCCTCTCGGCGCACGGTTTCATTTCCATTCTCCACGCTTGTAATTGGGCTCAAGCAACAGCCGGCTCTCGGGATGCTAATGACATGCTGATTCGCAAATTAGGGAGCAATTCGAGCCTGGCGCGGGCAGACGTGGTCCTGCATCTCACCCCATCACGGGCTCCCACATCCCAACCCACAGTGGGATCCTGTATCCTAATCCACCACAGGATCCTGCATCCCACCCTTCCCTGGGTTTTGCTTCCCACCCCACTTCAGGATCCTGCATCCCACCCCACCATTAGCTTCTGCATGTGACCCCACCATGGGGTCCTGCATCCCACCCCGCTGTGGGGCCCTGCCCAGGGCCAACGATCCCCCAAGCCCTCCCTGCTCCATCCAGCATCCCCCAGCATGGATACCCACGTCTTTGCCGCGGATCTGGTCCTCGGTGAGCTGCACCTCGATGAGGGGCCGTACCGTGGTGAAGAGCTTCCACCAGGGCCAATCCTTCACCCCTTTGTTCTTCTTGATGTTCTTCTGCACGCACCGGATGGCCAAATCCTGGATCTGTGCAGGGCACGGGGTCAGCACGGGGTATGGGGTCAGTACAGGGCCACCAGCAGGGCAAAGCAGGGAGTCTGGGTGCTCAGCACCCCTGCCAGCACCCCGGCATGCTTCCCTTCCTTAGCATTTGGGCTAATTGCACCAGCAAATCTGCTGTTTGATCCTCTCCAGCCCCTCTAAATGCTAATCCTGGGAAGATGAGGCGCTGTAAGATGCCTATTTTACACCTTCTCTAATGATAAAAGTAGGAGCTGAAGCGTGGCTTCATCCTTCGGTGGCAATGCCCAGCAGCCTCCCTGCAGGCTCCCCCTGGCCCCCCGGTTCCCCCTGGCCCCCCACGGCTCCGGGGGAGGCGGGAGGAGGAGGTGCTGGCCCAGGAGGCACAGAAAGGCTGCACTGCCCATTTTAGGCGAAATTGTGCAGCAGAGCGGGGAGGGGAGAGTCGCTGGGACGAACCTTTCTCTTCTTGAAGTGCTGCCGTGCCAGGAAACCCCTGCACGCCGCCTGGAAAAGGGTGATGTTCCTGCTGGTCTGTGTGTCCCGCTGCTCCTCCAGCCTGGCCAGAGATCCAGCCCGGAAAAACACCTGTGGGAGGGGAGCAGGACAGCGATGGGTGCCGGCATCCCTCTGGCCACACCGTGCCACCCTCCCGCTGGGGGGGATGTGTTTCTCCCTTCCTCAGGCACTGCTCCTGTCCCATCGTGGCGTTTTATTGCC
>NW_005054387.1:2795596-2796784 GCF_000277835.1 Geospiza fortis
GGGTGGGAGTGAACAGTGCTGCCCTTTTGCTGTCCCACCGTGCCATGACGCACAGCCCTGCCCACACCCACACCCGGCGGTGACGGGCACCATACCCGGCTCAAGCCCATGTGGTAGCTGCTCTTCTCCAGGTCCAGTGATTCCAGGAGCTCCTCCACTGCCTGCAGGGAGGAAAGGTGTCAGGGCCAAGCCCTTTGAGGTGCAGGGGACCCTGGACCACAGCAGTGACTCTGACATGGGGCACATACCCGCTTCTCATCCACCACGATGTAGTTGCGCCCGTGTTTTTTGGTCAGGTGTGGGGCCAGGACATCAAAGCGCCGCCTGAACTCCGCAAACACCATGTGGTCAGGGTAACCTGGGGAAGCAAGGGAGAGTGGGGCCGTGTGGATGCCCAGGGGATGGCCAGGGACAGCCCCACATGCCCTGACATGCTGGGGCTCATGTTTTGGGAGAGCTGACGGGGTTGCCCCACGTGACACAAGCTCCCCATGGGGTCAGGCATAGCTAGAATGCCCTCAGCCTCCCCATGAGGTTTTCCTTGGCTGCATCCTCCAGCAGTTTTGGCTGGGATCTGAGGAGAAAGCGGCCAGATCCCTCCTCGGGGGGAGAGCAGCGACACGTGTTGCCTGTGCAAGTCCTGCTCTGGCTCCACTCTGAGCCACAGCCAACTCCTGCATCAGGCTCCAGCACTGAGCCTCCATATCTTAATTAACGATGAGGTATTGATGGGAACATTGACCCCGGCACGGGCGGCTGGCCACGGCCATCGATCCAGGAGGTGTGCAGGTGGCATCGATTTCCAATCATGGCAGGAAGGGTCCGGCCTCCAAGCAATAAACCCTCGGCCAGGTGGCTGGCCAGCCAATGTATCAATAAATGCTTTGCTGAGCACAACCCAGAGGCTCTCATTCCAGCGGGACAGGGGCTGGATGCCAATGGGATTGCTGCCAGGAACCAGCGGCACCAGGGGAGACACCCAATTAAGGCCATGCCTGTCCCCAGTGCAGATAACAGCCCAGCAGGGGAGGGGGAACAGGGACACAACCACCCTGGGGGAGAGGCTCCAGAGTTCAGAGCAAGGGCACGTGCTGAAGGGACTCCTGGGGGTCTTTGGCTCTCCAGTGAGAAGATGCAGCTGGGACCTCTGGTGGCAGGCTCACCTTGGCGGTACATGCGGAGGGCGTC
>NW_005054387.1:2796865-2812001 GCF_000277835.1 Geospiza fortis
GGCCGCTCCCGCCCCCCCCCGCCCCCCCCGCCGGCACAGCACAGCCTGGGGGTCCCCACCAGCCCCCGCCTTGGGCAGGAAGCAGTGCACAAAGTGCAGCTTGGACTTCTTGATGCTGTCGATGAGGGCGTCCTGTGGGTGTGGCAGAGGGGGGTGAGGGGTGACATGCGGTGGTGCCCCAGCCAGATGCCCCGGCCAGATGTGAGGATCCCCCTTGGCCCTCACTCACCACTTGCAGCTTGATCTGGATGCAGAGGGATTTCTTCTTGACGGCAGCCACGCCGGTGGTGAAGGGCTTGCGCATGCTGGTGGGCCGGCGCAGGGCCGGCCTGATCACCTTCCTGCAGGGCACAGAGGGCACGTCACCCCCCAGTGTCACCTCTCCCCCCTGCCATGCTCCCACCCCAGCACCCTGCTCACTTCTGGGACTCCTGCAGCAGGACAGAGGCGTTTTGGGAGGCCGGGTTGTGCTTGACGTAGTTGAGCCATCCCGTAGCATCGTACTCCACCCAGTTGGTCCCCGAGCTGTGTCCCAGGAGGAAGTGTCGGGGTTTGTCACTGGGGAGCAGTGGGTTGTGCCCTGCAGGGAAACACAGCACCAGTGGGCACAGCCCTGGGCAGCAGTGTTTCAGTGGGGCATGTCACAGAACCCCAGAATGGTTTGGGTTGGAAGGCACCCTAAAGATCATCTCATTCCAACCCCCTGCCATGGGCAGGGACATCTTCCACTGGCGAGGTTGTTTCTGGTCTAGTGGACACATCCCCATGGTTCCAGGCCCCCCTCCATACCTTTTTTACCCCCTTCCTGGGGGCCGTAGTAGGAGAAGAGCCTCTCCAGCAAGGTGTCCTCGTTGCCCCCTGGCTGCAGAGCCTCCTCCTCCAGAAGCCACAGCAGCCCCCGCGCCTCGTCCGTGCGGGCCAGAGACCGGACCTGCAGGGTCACCACGCTGACAGCCACCCCAGCACACCAGGGTCCCCCAGGGCAGGGATATGGGGTGACACAGGGCACCCAGGCCACCCAGGAAGCAAGCAACCTCACACCGTGGGAGAGGGCTCCTGATTAGTGGAGACTCAGAAGGGAAAGGTCCATATGGGACACTCTGGCAGCACATCTCACTGAGGTGGGAAATGCAGTGCTGGGCTGAAACCCAGCACAGGGATGGTGCCAGCAGCCTCCTCCAGCAGGGACTGGAAGACCCCAGGGACTGGAGAACCTTGGGGACCCATGGACACTAGGAACCTGAGCATCCCGGGGACCAGAGCACTTCAAAAACTGGAACACCCCAGAAATCTCCAGGCCCTCTGCCCACAGCACAGGCAGCTCCCAGGACAAGAGGAGAAAACCATGCTGTGGGATGCACTAAGTATGTGGGCTGCACACACACTTGCTCTCATGGTCAACATCCTCTTTCCTTCCCCTCCACCACCAAAGTGCCCAAAAGCCGGCCATCTGCTGCCATGATGTGGCTGGAAGGAAGAGTGGAAGGTGCTTACCAGTGCCTGGTGTGAGGACTGGTCCACAGCAGCTATGGAGCCAGAGGAGCTGGGCTCAGCATCAGCCAGGGCGAGCTCTATGTTCTCCTGGTGAGGGGGAACAGAGGAACATAGGCAGATGAGCACCCACACTGCAGAGCAGCAGTGATTGGGAGTGTGAGCCCATCAGGGTGCTGGTCTTGATGGGGTTTAGAGTGATGCAGAGTGCTACGGGAGGACCAGGACACGTGGAAGGGTCCCCATGGGCTGTCAGTGCTGAGATGGAGAAGCAGCAGTGACCACCATCATCACCACCCACAGCCACTCCACCACCTCCCAGCCCAGCCCTCCTGTGCTGTGCTCCAGCAGCCCTGGGCACTGAGCTTTGGTTGGACTGGTCCAAAATGACCACTGCATAAGAAATCAGGGGAAACACAGGAGATGTTCACGTGGCTATGGGAGGGCAGGAGTGGAGGAGGCCATGGCAGCCCCGGGTGTCCCTGGTACCTCCTTGTATCGCTCCAGCTCGCGGGCGAAGGTGCGCTGGTGGAAGAGCTGCTGCAGGCGCTCCTGGGCGTAGTTGTGGCAGAGCTCCTCGAAGGTGGCGCCCCGGCTTTGCCCTGCCAGCTTGGGGTTCTGTGCCCCGGGGGTGTCCACCACCGTCACGGAGCACACCGAGTGCTGGCTCGACTTCAGCGCCCTGGGGGGAGCACACAGTGGGGTCAGTGGGCACAGCCAGGCACCCCCTGCTCTCCTGCTGGCCCCCCCAGCACATACCTGTTGAGGAGGGAGATGAGGAGTGTGAAGAGCTCGGAGTACAAGCCAGCTGCCATGCCCTCCAGGCACTCCAGCGCCGTCAGCTTGGGACCTGGCCAAAGCAAGCCTGAGTGTCCCCAGCCCGGCATCCCTTGGGGACACCCGCTGTCCCCACCACACCTCACCCTACCTGTGCCACTGTCCCCCAGGGGAGACTCATCGGGGCCCTGGCGGAAGGAGGTGGAGCGCTGCAGGGTGCCCTTGGGCTGGTGCTTGAAGATGGCAGAGGAGAGCTCCTCCAGGCTGCAGCCCAGCAGGTAGGCGGCTTTCTGAGCCCACTCGTGCCGTGCAAACTGCTTCCTCCCAGCTGAAGGGTGGAGAAGGGGGGTCAGGGCCAGGAATGGCACCCCTAAAAATGGGGAGTGTTTCCAGAAAGGCCTGGGATGGTCTTAGGGACCCACAGAGTAGGTTAGGGATGATGGGAGCACACGTTTTGGGGTTTGAGAAGACAGAGATGTTTGGGGTCTGACAGGAGATAGGGGTGAATGGCTTTGTGCTGCTGCAGGCTGAGCCTGGAGCCACACTGGTGTGGAGCACAGACCCCTTGCCACCACTACCCAGGGACCTCTGAGGCTCTGAGCCATCCCCCACGGGGATGTGTCCCTGCTGGGTGACACAGCCACACGGCAGCCACACAGACACAGACAGACACACGGACGCTGGGGGGCGGAGGGAGCCGGTTAATGGTGACACACAGGGACACGGAAGCAGGGTGAGGGTGGCACGGAGGAGGGGGAAGCCAGAGACACACGGAGAACAGAATGGGGACTTTACCTTCGTCGGTGTCTGCATTGCAAAGGGCAGCATGCACCATGCGAACAGAGACACGGGTTAGAAACAACGGCACACGATGGCACGGTGGGGGAAACGCCCTCCTGCCACCAGGCCACCGCACATGCCACGCCTGCCCCCTCCCCAGGCACTGCTGCAGTGACAAACCGTGACCAGCATGGGGGATCCCTTCCCTTTGAGCCCACCCCGCACCGTGGGCAATGTTGGGGAGCAGCTCGGCTCTGCCCCAGCGCATGGGGAGCCACTTTTGGATCCAAGGAAATTGTGGGGCTGGTGTAACTCAGCTCTGAGCACTCCCAGCGTCCACGAGGCGCAGGGGGGGCTTCAGCAGCAGCAGCACAGACCTGGGGGTGGGATGCCCACCCCGAGCAGGATGCAGCAATGCTCCCCCCCAGCAGGATCTGGGATTCCCTCCCATAGCAGGCTCCCATGGAGAGGTCCCAGAGTTGCCTGAGCATCCCGCTGTGGCGGCTGCAGCGGGGCCCTGCTGCCCTCTAGTGCCCTGAGAGCACCCCACGGGCCAGCACTGCACCCCAAGAGCACCCCACAGGCCAGCCCTGCGCCCCAGTGTGCATCCAGACCCCTCTGGTCTCTCCTTCTTCATCCCCAGATCATCTTTTCCCCCAAGGCCGCAAATTCCCTGGGTGCAGCCACCAGCTCCAGGTGCCCATTTTGGGGTGACATGCCCAGCTCTCCCACCAGCGTGCAGCACCACAGGGGCTTCCAGCACAACAGGCAGAAAGAGAAAGCCACAGGGGGAGAACAGCAGCCCCCAAAGCCAAATTTCCCACCCCCAGGAATGGAGAGCAAAGCTGATGCTGTGAGAGGCTCACACCCATGGTGAGTGCTGTGTGCCAGGGCAGCCCTGACCCTCACCACCAATGGTGCTGACAGGACTGGGATGGGATTTCTCATGAGCAGCAGGCAAATTTGGGGCTGCCAAGACCCAACCAGGGTCAGGGATGGTCCAAGCACACCAGCAGCATCCCAAGCCCCCATTTCAGCCCCCAAATCTGCATTGCATGGCACCCCCCAGAGCAGAGCCCTCCCCACTCCCATTACCAGCTCCATCTGCCAGGGGGTCTGCAAGGAGGATGGAGGGAAAGGTGTTACACTGGGAATGGGGGACACCCCCCAACTGCCTCAGCCCCACCCAGGCCCCCACTCCCCCAAGTTGGAAGGGGCCAGCCGAGGGTCTGGGCATGTTCAATTCCCACCAGTTAATGAGACCACCCCGACCATGGGGACAAGGCTGGGTGCCCCAGAGCACTCAGGGTGGCAGGACACTGTCCCTCAGCTGACACAGCCTCCCACCCTCTCCCCCAGAGCTTGCTGCACTGCAGGCTGCTTGCAAAGTGTCTCTGGAACCCCTCACATCCCTCAGCCTCAAATCTCCCCTCCCATTAATGGCTCCCAGCTTGTTACCTTTGGTTGCCCCAGCGGCTCCCAGATGATAGATGGCCCCCAGGATGAGCCAGAAGGCTTTCTGCTCATCTCCTGAGATGCCCATCACCTTCATGGCTGTCAGGAGCTTGCTGAACTGCTGGGTTGCCTTCTGCTTTTCCTCTGGCTGTAGAAAACAACAGGAGCCATTGGTCTGGGAGCCCAGCTCTGCTTCCCCCTGCACTGAAATGGGCCAGAGACCCCCATCTTCCCCTACAGCCCCCCATGGCAACAACCTTGGAGGGGGGCACGATGCCGAAGACATTGTTCTCTGCCAGGTGGTTGAAGTGAAGCTCAGTCCTGCAGGGATAAACACCATGATTGGCCCCATGGGGGAGGTCCCAGAGACCCCCCCCACGATGGAGGCCAGGCCCAGCTCACCTGAGGGTGCTGTCAGAGCAGGCCAGCAGGTAGTAGAAGACATTGAAGGTGGCCTCGTTGGCCGGGTGCCGGGTCACACGCAGCTTCTCCAGCAGCAGTGTCTGGCAGAGGTGGGGCAGTGAGGAACTGTCCCCAAGGGTCCCACTAACACTGAGACCCTCCAGCCCACCCCAGCCTCATCCTTGCTGCCTGTCCAGGGTCCTCACAGAGTTGTGAGGGTCTCTCTCCCACTGCAGGGCACCATGTGAATGCAAACGTCACCCAAGCAGCCCATGAGCATCTCTCCTTGGTGAATGCTACTACAAGAGCATGGAGTACATCTCCTGGATTTTAAGGGCTCTGCTGTTATCACAACAGCATTTTGGGACTGATTTTGGGACTAACTAAGCAAGAGATCCCATCTGATGGGTGTGAACAAGGACAAGAGCAGGATGCCAGGCTGCTGAGTGCTGCAAGCATGGCTGGGGATCTGCAGCAGAGCTTGTAGTGTAGGAAACACCAAGAGAATCATGGAATGGTTTGAATTGGAAAGGACCTGAAAGATCAACAAGTTCCAAACCCCTGCCATGGGCAAGGACACTTTCCTCCATCCCAGGTTGCTCCAAGCCCTGTCTAACCTGGCCTTGAACATTGCCACAGGGGATGGGGCAGTTACAGCTTCTCTGGACAACACTCTTGTGAGGATGGACTGGCTCCCACATCACAGGGAGCCATGCTGGCAAGGATGGACCAGCTCCCATGCTGGGGAGGGCACCCTGGTCCCCTCACCTGTACAGAGGCAGATGCCACCTGCCCAGCCTGGTCGAAGTCCAGGGAGATGATCTGGGAGAAGCGGGTGCCGTTGCCGTTCATGCTGGTGCTGCTATTGCCAAAAGCCTCCAGGATGGTGTAGAGAGCCTGCCACTTCTCCACTGCAGGAAGACAAGCAGGGCAGTGCAGGGGCTGTGCAGTGGGCAGGGGGCCAGAGCTGGCTGGGCAGGTGTTGCTGCTCCCTTGCACTGCAGCAGCCCCCAGGAGCACAGCAAAGGCACCGGTGTGACAGCGACAGCGCGTGTCCAGCCACTGCCGCGTGCGTGGGGCCGTGACCGCAAAGCAGGGGGCGTGTGCAGGCAGGACAGAGGGACTCACCAGAGAACACCTTGCCGGTGCTGCCGGCGATGGTGGCGAGGTACTGCACCAGGTGCTGGCAGTTGGTGGTTTTGCCGCTGCCGCTGGCGCCCAGCAGGACGATGGCCTGGTCCTGGCGGCTCATCAGCATGCTGCGGTACGCCGCCTGCGCCACCGCGTAGATGTGCGGGGACGTGTCCTCCCTGCGGCACCCCTTGAACATGTGCATCACCTGATGGGGACAGGGAGGGCAAGCGGGCAGGGGTCAGCACCCTGCCACCCCCACCTCCCTCTCTGCGCGGTGCCAGCTGCGTGTCCCCTCCGGTGTCCCCCCAGAGCAGCGTCACCTTCTCGGAGTACATGGAGGGGGAGCTCAGCGGGTTGATGATGACCATGGTGGGCCCGGCGTAGGTGTGCAGGAGGTTGCCGCCGTAGCGCTGGCGCAGCGTGTGCAGCGTGCTGGACTCGTTGAGGTAGAGGAGGCTGGCGAGGTCCTCCACACGGTCACAGGACGGGGGGTTTGCCTGGCAGCGAGGTTGAGATGGGGTGGGTCAGGCGGGGAATGGGGATCTGCCCTGCCAGCCCCTGTCCTGCAGCCCTACCTTCTCCACATCGTCCTCCTCCACCTCCAGGACGGCTCCATCGTGGTCCAGTTTCACCTTCACTTTGCCCTCGGGCAGGGGACTGCCCACCTCTGGCCGCAGCTGGCTGCCTGTGAGGGGCACAGAGCACTCAGAGGGGCCGTGCTGGCAGCCCCCAGGGACACTGCAGTGGGGTCAGGGGGGCTCACTGCACCACAGGAAGGATGGGGTGCTGTGTCCCAGCAGTGCTCACCCAAGGAGAAGCCATCCCTGTGCACCAGCCACACCTTCTCGGTCTCGTACCAGGCCTCCTCGGCTGCTATCTGCTCCTCTGTCTTGGCCTGTGGGACAGCAGATGTGGAGAGGCTGTGGTCACCTGCTCCCTGCCCTGCCTCACCCCCTCCTCTCATCCCTGGGGCTGGAGGGAGCAGGGCTGACTGGCCACAGGGCCATGTGTTGGACAGCCAGGCCACCTCCACAAGCCACAAACCCTCCCAGCACATGTCCCCGGTTTGCCCACTGGGGACCCCAGTGGGTGCAGGGCTGCAGAGACCACCATGGCCCTGCCACAGCTTGGGGCAGACATAAAGACACAGTGACCCACAGGAACATTCACTACGGCCACCCTGGGCGAGCCTGGAGGGGCCAAGCTCCCAAACCACAGCCCTGAGAGCAGGCACCCACGTGTCAGGATGCAGGGACACCAGACATGCTATGGGGACATGGGACATGTGGCAAGGACATGCTGTAGGGACACAGGACACACTGAGGCACATAATGGAGTGACACAGGACGTGGCACAGGACACTGACATGGGAAATGCCAGGCTGGTGGCCAGCACAGCGGGGATGTCCCTGGCACAAGGAGAGCAGGACGAGCTCCAAAGCCAAACCTGAGCTGCAGCAGGGACGGGGCCAAGGGGAGCTGCCGGCGCATCGTCCGCTGGACCCTGGCGAGGCCGAGAGAGGCGGTGAAGGCGAGAAGGGCTCAGCCCTGCCCCGCACACAGCACGGCAAGAGGGGATGGGGAGCGAGCGGGGGCAAAGCACTGCTGTGCCAAACCCTGCGGGCGCTCCTCGTGCCACGGCCACCACTGCGGACAGCGGGGTGGCAAGTCCAGTGCAGTGCTGGACAGGCCCAGAGCTGGGAAGGACACTGGCCACAAGGCCATGCTGCCAAAGCCCTGGGGCTGGGGGTCACTGCACTGACCCCGCTCTGAGCTCTGCCAGCACCACGTGCCACAGCTGCTTCGGCACGAGCCATGCATCCTGCCTATGCCAGCACTCTGCCCCTTCGCACCCTGCTCCACACCCCTGCCCGCCCCAGCTGTGCCACCTCCACTGAGGGCACCCTCCTGGGACGTCTGGCTTCCTGGCATGACCTCGCTGGGGAGGGGAGAGGCACCCAGCCCCGGCTGCCCCCGCTGGCCCCATGGCAGCCCACGGAGCAGGGTGGGATGGGGGAAGCCTTACACTCCAGCAGGAGGCGCGGGCGCAGACGCCAGCCCAGAGGCAGACAGAGGATGGCAGGGGGTCGCTGGTGGAGGCAGAGGGCTCCTGAGGACGGGGGTACAGTACCTGGCTGGGTGCCGAGGCGGAGGCGGCGGGGTCCAGCTAACGGCAGCAAGGAAGGAGGAGAGAAAGAAGAGAGGGGGTGAGAGGCAGAGAGCAGAAGCAGCACCCTGGCAAGCCACAGGGCCCCAGCATGGCCATGATCACACAGCACCACCAGGACATCATCCATCCCAGCCACCACAGTGTGCCTGGGCCCCTACAGGGATGCAGGCAGTTCCCCATCCTCAGCACAGTCTGGGCAACGATCCCCAAACCCACCAACAGCCCTGGCCATCCATTCCCTGCTTGCCAGTGTCACCCACAGATGGACCATGGGGTTGGCAGCCAGACACAGGGGTACAGTCACTGTGTGCAGGGCACATGGCACGCCTGGGGCAGCCACACGCTGCCCATGCCTCCCCATCCCTGAGAAGGCGACACGCAAGCACCAACACCTCTGGAGTTACAGAAGTGGTGAAGATCCTCTCCAGCCGGAGCTGCGCCTCCTCAGATGGGCTCAGCACGGACTCGGGGCCAGGGGAAGCAGGGCCAGGGGCAGCCTAGAGGCAGAGCACCATTAGCTCCAGGCCAGCTGTCCCACAGCCCTCACAGCCCTGGCACGTGGGCACCAGCAGGGCCATTGCAAAGGCTTTCCCAGCCCTGCAGCCCATCAGTGCCTGGGGAGGGTCCCAGGGTGAAGGCACAGCTGGGTACCAGTGCGTACCCACAGTGTCCAGGGACCTGTGTCACCACTCCTACACACCTGCTGGGGGGCAGCCGGGGCATTTTTCACAGGGGTCTGCCGCTTCTCACTGCTCTGCAGCTTCTTCTCCACATGAAATGGAGGGGAGACAAGGGGCAGCATGATGGAGTGGCCACAGCACACACGACTGCCCCAAAAAAGTGACTCCCACCCACACGACACATCTCAAAACCACTGCAAACCATGCAGGTGAGCTCACACCATGCTGCACTGGGAATCAGAGCATCCCCTGTTGTGCACACACTGGTACCTTGTGCCTCTCCAGGGCCGTGGGTTTCAGAGCAGACGCCTTTGCCGGCTCCGCTTTCCCTCCTGAAAGCTGCACTGGTGGCTCTGGTTTGGCTTCAGCGCTCGGGGACGGGGACAGCTTTGTGTCCCCACCAGCAGGCTCACGGGGCTTCTCCTGCCTGTCCCCCGGCCGGAGCCGTGGCCGGGGCTCCTTGGTTTTGCCTTTGGCCATGAGGGTTTTGAGCCCCTCTGAGATCTCATCCTTGGGTTCCGGCTTGGCAGGGGCTGAAGGCAGCACGGCGGGGGGAGGTGGCGGGGCTGGGGGAGCTGGGACAGCGGTACGCCCTGCTTCCTCCTTCCTCGGGGGTGGCACTGGCTCGGGAGACTTGGCATCTCGGCCTGGCTCCTTGGCACTGCCAGCGTCCTCCCCTGGCAGGACTTTGCGGACCACCTTGCGCACCACCCGGACCACCTTGCGGCGGGACAGCCCCTGGCCGTCATCTCCCTGTGCCTCTGGGGCTGGGCCCTCCAGCCCATTCTCTGCTGCCCCGTTCAGCACCGGCTCTGGGCTCTTCCCTCTCCCAGGAGGTGGCTCAGGGCTCTTCGCGGGTTCAGGGCTCTTCACAGGCTCAGGTTTTGGGGGTTCAGCTTTCGGGGGCTCAGCTTTCAGGGGTGCAGGTGCTGCATCCTTCGGGGTCTCTGACTGCAGCCACAATGACAGTGGTGTGAGTGGAGGGCCAGCCTCCACTGCTTTTGGGATGTGATGGTGCCCAGGGCTCTGCCCTGCCATGGAGCACAACTCCTGGCCAGACCCCAGCACTGGGTGTTGGAATAATTACCACAGCACCCTTCCCCACCAACCTACAGCCCCACAGTGGATCCCAGGGCAGGGAGCAATGGTGACCTCCCTGCCCCACCAACAGTGACCATTCAACCCTCAGGCTGCCAGCATGGGGGCAAAATTCAGTGCTCAGGGCATCACTAAGCCCATGACCCTGCATGGTGTCCCCAGGCCCTGTCACAGGGGCTGTTCCCACCAAGGACAAGCCCCATCCCCAAAAGCTCCACCCTGCCCGTGCCTTGTGACACTTACAGCCCCATCCTCCTTCACGGGTCTTTTCACAGCTAAAGATTTGTCCTCGTCCTTGACCTGAGGGTCAGACAAACAAGAGGAGCATGTTTCAACCCACTGTGGGGCCTTGCTGCAGGAAAACCTCCTGGGACCATCACTCCATGCCAGCCCGAATTTGCAGCCCACTGCAGGGACAAGGACGTGTGTCCTCCCAGGCTCCCCATCAGCCAAAAAAACAGGGGTGGAGCACAGAGATGCACCCGAGATACAGCAAACCCCAAAGGTGGGAGAGGCGCTCTGCCCACCTGGCCTGGGCCCTCTCATCATGAGCAGCCAGTGAGGGAGGTGGTTCAGAGTCACACCACCCCTCCTGCAGGATTCTGTCACTCTACACGTCACCCCCCAGCCGGTGTCACAGCACGTTTTAAGTGTCACCAGCTAATCTCTGCAGCAGCCGCACGTGGGACACGCCAGATCCCTGCTGACCCGGGGAAACCAGGGGCCTCTGGGGGGGTGGGCAGCCAAACCCTGCCCTGAGCTGAGCCTCTGAGTGCCAGGACTCGGCTGTGACGCTGCAGCGGTGCATCCTGTGGGCAGCACACTCCGACTTGCCGCCACACAGCAGCTCCTGGGGGGCAGGTGGCACTGGGGTGGCTCACACTGTGTTAGGGGCGGCACCAGACACTCACAAAGCCGTTAGTGATGGTGTTAGTGATCACATGCATGGCTGTGCTGGTGACACCAGCCCTGGCCAAGCTCCCAGCTGCCCAGCACAGCCCCTGTCACAGCAGCACAGTGAGGCTGCTCCAAACACGGTGCCAGCACTGGGCAAACTGGGGGGAGCTGGTGAGCAGCGTGACCCAAACGTGGGGCGCAGGCAAACATGCAAGAGACACTTCCCTTCTGCTCCCAGAACGCAAACCGGGATGAGAACGCCATGGTGATGTCTCATGGAGCTGCAGCCCTGGCTGGGGAGAGAGGGAGAGGTGAGACTGACTGGGACAGCACACAGAATGCCAAACCACGGCCCAGGGTACAGGCACGTGCCCCTCCCCACCTGGGATCCTCAGGAATGGGGGTCTGAGCCCACCTGGACCTGCTCAGCAAACAAACAGTGCCCACAGGAGGGGCTCTGGGGACAGACAGGTGACCAGTCTGAGACCCAGCAAAACTCACTGTGTAAAAAAACCCCCTTTAGTCAGGCTGTAGGACCGTGGCCCCATTCCCCTGAGGGGCCAGCCCGCTGCGGTAAGCAAATGCCAGGGTGAGGGAAGGGATATTTTCTGCCCCAGCTCCCTGCTTGCCCTGACAGCCTGGGTTTATTCTGAGCCTGACCCCGTGCCAGAGTCCAGGCAGCTCTAGTGGGACCTGCTGCCCTGGATGGCACCCACTGTCCAACCCCAGGTTGTGCCTGGTGCCACTGGGGAGAAGCCCCCTCTCAGGGCCAGGCGTGGCACCAAAGCAACCCAGCAGTCTGGGAGCACATCCCTGTCCCCCCAAAGCGTCACCATGGTGTGAAATGCCAGCATGGGGGTCTGGAGACAAACCCACCTGTGGGTCAGAACCCCCAAACCCTCTGCCCACAGCACTCCCACCTCCAAGCAGCCTGGCACTGCCACAAAGCTCTCCAGAGAGCACCGGCCATGAGGTCCCCACAACAAACAACCCCAAAACACCCCAGGGGTGGGTTCAGCCTCTCAATCCCCGATCCCAGCACCAGAACCATCTCCCAGGTACCCCCCTCGTGCTCCCCCAAGCCGTGCTGGCCACGCTGGGGGTCCCCACCTTACCAGAGGGAGAAGGAGAAGGGTTTCCGCCGGGGCGAGCGCGGCACCGCACGGGAGAGGCACTAACGGGGCGGCAGGCGGCACAGCCGGAGGGAGAGCTGGGGGGGGACACTGGGGCCTCGGCACCAGCAGCACCGTCACCACTGCCAGAGGAAGTGATGTGGGCTCCAGGAACTGCCCGGCCTCCCTGCACCGTCCGCCCGCACAGAGTGGGACAGACACCCCCGAGCCAAGCGCAGCTGCGGAGCTGGGGGGGCCAGGCAGGGCTCTGTGCCTCACGGGATGGGGCTGCACAATCCACACCCCTGGGTGCCCGGTGTGGCGCCAGGCAGTGCAAGTCTGACGCTTCTCGCTCCTCCTCTGGCTTTGCCATGCACACCAGATCCCCCCAGAATGTTCTTGGGGACAGACAGCACCCCAGCAACAGACGGTAAAGATGTTCTCATGGCAAAGCTGCCTCTGGAAGTTCAAGGTGTCCCTGGAAACAGCAGGAGAGGGGCAGTGGACAAGGGGATGAGGGTCAGGGCCCTCCCCATGTGGGGGCTGCCAGGAGGAGTTGGTGGCAGGGAGCCAGGCACGCTGGTGGCATGGAGGAGCAGTGGTGACACAGGCATGGCACAGTGGGACCCCAGCTGGCAGCTGAGCAGGTTCCTGCCCAACTGAAACGAGACAGATGTGCCCTGAGCAAATAAACATTGCCAGAGGAAGCAGGGGGTCCCAGGCTGGCACACCCCACTGCACAAGGGACAGGCCACATCAAACACCCTTGGCAGGGCTGGCATAACACAGCAGAGTGTCTGCAGTGACACGGGTGTCCCCAGGTAGCACAGGCATGCAGCCACCTCCACTGGGATGCCCAGCCCAGCTGTTTGGTGACAGCAGCATTTCTGCCTGGTGCATTTCTCTCATTCCTAAGCCAGGAAATTCAGCACACACACACTGGCCCATGGCTGAGCCCCCTCCCAAGACCCCACCACACTGGGACACCACAGCAGCACCAACCCCTCAGTGAGAGCAGAAAGAGAGCCAAACCAAGAACTTGCCAAGCACAGAAAAATGATAACAGTGCCCCTGACACAATGAGAGTCCCACACTCCCACCTTGGTGGGACACAGGGAACCCAGCCATGCCACGGCACCCTGGGGACAGCGACCTGCAGGGACCTGTGTGCCCGTGGACAGTGGCACACAAGGTCAGCCAGCACAGCCACTGGATGCCTGCGGCCCTGCGGCAGCACTGGAGTGGTCAGAGGCGTTTCTGGAATATTTCTGGAATATTTCTGCTGGGCCGGCGCACGCCTGGGCCCTGCCTGAGGAATTTAGCCGGTAAATAAATAAATACAGCGTGGAGCTGAGCCAGCCCAGCTGCCCCACACTGGGAGCAAGGCTGGGACACAGAGGGAGCTTCTCCCCAGCCCCAATGCCACCAGCTGTCCCCTGTCACCCCACAGCACTGACAGCCCCCCAAGAGGCAGCGGGGGCTGGCACTGCCCAGCCAGGTCCGTGGGGACAAGGGTGACTCAGCCCAGATCCCGTGAGGGGGTTAAACCCCCCATGGTGCACAGAGAGCCCGGCACCATCCCTCTCCAGCCAGGGAGGGGCTTCCAAAACAACAGCCCAAAATATGTCTATAATTTCCTGTTTCAAAAAGGATCATTTTTATTTAAATTAGGACCAGAAACATTCCAGGGAGCTTAGTGGGGCCTGGGGGAGAGCCGGGCCTCCCTGGTGCCAGCACCTTGTGTGAGGGACCCCCAGCTGCACCCAGCACCCCAGTCTGGGCTCCCTAGCACCAGCAAAGCCACAGTGTGTCACTCTGGTGCACCATGAGGAGGAGGAGGAGGAGGCATCCTGTGCCAGTGCTGCAGAGGCAACCCCACAGCACAGTCAGTGCCAGCTCTCTGACCAGCTCCCACCGGCTGATGCCGTCAAACCACACCGTGTTCCAGCACAAGGCTGCAGATTGCAGCCTCTCCCATGCAGCCCCAAGGGCACTGGTGATTCCTCTCCCCTTTCCCAGCCCAGCACAGTGCTCCTGCAAGGCACAGGCACCTCGCTGGCCCCGTGTGCCAACATCCAACACACACCTGCCTCCGTGCCAAGGCACAGCTGTGCCCAGTGTCCACACAGGGCTATCCCACCAGAGGTTATCCAGGCAGCAGCGCCCCTTGTCCACACCAGGGGTTATCCAGGTGTTCACACAGGGTTATCGAGGCAGCAGTGCCCGCTGACGCCTGCAGGGCTCCAGGAGGAGCTGCGGGAAAGGCACCGCTCTGGCTTGGCGCAGACTCCACCCCGCAGCGCCGGCATCTGCTCGAGGAGCACATGGAGCCCCGTGGTCACCCTCGCTCCATCCTGGCCACCAACTCGCAGGCACAGGGCCTTGCCATGCACAGTGTGGCTCTCCCCAGTGCAGCCAACCTGCTCTGCAGGCACAGGCACCCTCCTCACCCGAGGCAGGCTTAAAACTACACTAAACAAGTCCAGCTATAGGCTAAACAACACCACTCTGCTGCAGCCCCTGCCACCACAGAGGGGGTCCAGCCCTGCAGGGTGCTGTGTTTGGGGGGCTCTGCTGGGGTGCCAGCTGGTCAGGACACTGGTTAGCCTGCGGCAGGGTCAGCAGTGCCGGGCAGCAGGCGTGAGGGATGTGGGTCACCCAGCCATTAAGTTTCTATTTATACAGCAGCAGCAGCAGCAGCAGTAGCTGCGTACGCAGGGCTGTGCACGCCGGCAGCAGCTCCCGGCCCCTGGCACACTGCGTGCCTGCCCCAGTCCCCGGGGAGGATCCCTGTGGGGGACGCCAGCGTGGGCAGCGGAGCAAGCAGTGTCCTTCAGCAAAGTAGCCTTTGGAATTTCCTGGCAGTGAGGAGCAAAGCTCCCTTCTCAGCTGAACTATGCTCAGTCAGCAAAGAGATGGGGACATACTTCCCGCAGGCAATGCAGAGCTGGGCTCTCCTCTAGCAGGAGGAAAACCCAACCCAACAGCCCCCTGAGCACTTTGAGGGGCAAAACCCACCAGTGATGATTTGCAAGACCTGATGCATCACTGCTGCATCCCAGCCACAGCCTCCCACTCCTCCCTGTGCATCCTGGCTGGAGCAGCCCCAGCACCTGCTGTTTCCCACAGCCCCTGCCAACC
>NW_005054387.1:2812416-2815280 GCF_000277835.1 Geospiza fortis
CTGGCACGCAGGGAGGCGGCAGGAGGGGTGCAGGGCTGCCCGGGGGGAACCCCCTGCTTGTCCAGTGGGGTGTCCAGCATGCGCACCTCCACCTGAGGGGAGGGGGCTGCCGAGTGCTCAGAGGGTGTGGAGGTCTCTGAGGTGCTCTCATCCCGGCTTTTTTGGGAGAAGGAGAAGCGTTTGACAATCACCTGGGAGTTCTGCTTGGCCAAGGAGCCAAACTTGGCTGCTCGCTGCAGCACCGAGCCCTTGAAGTTGGTATCGTCCGCCTTGAGATCGTCGCTGGAGCTGGCCGTGCTCAGGTGGCCCGAGTCCAAGATGACACTGCCCCGGTTGCTGTCAGAGTCAATATCTGTGAGGTGCAGCTCGGAGCCACTGGCCACTTTAATGGGGATGGGGTTGGAGATCTCCAGGCGGGTCTTGGAGTCCCGCTTGGAGGCACGGTTGAGGTTGAAGAAGCCCCGGCGCATGCTCATCTCCTCCAGGCTCTTGAGTTCAGCTGCTGACATTCGCTCCTTTTTCTCCTTCTTCTTCTCCTTCCGGGCCCCATCCTTCTCTTTGTCCTTCTTCATCAGGTTGAACATGGTGGATGGGGGCTTGGGGCACTCTTGTCCCCAGAGCAGGGCACTGGGCTGGGGCGCCGGTCACGGCTCAGCCGCCTGTGCAGAAGGACAGACAGTGAGGGTGCCATCAGAGAGCAGCACGGCCAACACCCACCCACACCCCTCCATCCACCCCACTGGCCACGCCAGCTGCCACCCCCAGCCCCTGAGCCATGTTCCAGTATTTCCACCCTCCCTGGGGACTGCAGCACCACAGGGCTGAGACTGCCCCAGTCAATGTGTACCCTGGCTGGGCATCAAGCCCCAGGGATGCAGCAGGGACGCCCCAAAAGAAGCCCAGAAGCCTGGCAGTGCCTGGCACTAGGGCTGACTGCAGGCAAGACCCTCAGCAGCTCAGGAGCTGTTTTGGAGCAGCATGGGTGGGCAGGGAAGAAAATATCCTGGTGGCTTTTGCAGCAGTTACTGCTGGCAGGGACACTCCCCAGGGTAAAACCCCCATCCCATCCAGCCACCAACGTCCTGCCTGCTGTTCAAAAGCCCCTTGTTGAGGAAACAGAGGCCTTTCTGCTGCTCATCCTGGCTCTGGCCACCACAAACCACAGGGGCTGCCGTGGGCAGGATCCCCACCAGGGAGGAGCCGGAAACACGGCCTGGAGCGAAGGTTGCTCTAATAAACAGGAACCTGTAAAATCACATCCCTCCCAACACTGATAAGTGTCTAATTTTAGCCAGGGCGACACAGAGGCTCGTGACGCTGCCGGTGACCTCCAGGAACAGTGGCTCTTTCATTTGGGCATCCCGCACAGAGCGGGGGGAGCACCCAGTGCCAGTGGGAAAACCGTGGCTGGGAAGAAAATGCAGCTCCCTCCTGGAAAACCCCACATGCACCCAGTGCCCGGGGGCACCCACAGCCTCACCCTGCATGGGGGGCTGTGGCACTCCTCTGCCCCTGGGGTAACTGGTAGCCCCCCCCCAGCCTCCATCGAGCGCTTGGGCTGTGGATAAACAACTCCAAAGTGGAGCAGGCGGCTGGCAGTGCCTGCAGGACGGGCTGACAGCTATATATAACAGGGCAGGAAACTGCACAGGAACTTAACCTCAGCACAAAGGACAACAGGAAAGCTCCCCACGTTTGAAGCATCTGCTTTAGAGCTCTCCGACGGGTGTGGGGATGAGGTTTGGGCAGCCATAGGGATGGGTAGTGCTGCCCATGGTGGCAGTGCAGCTCTGCCTGGGGTGCATGGATGTGCTGTGCTGTGCCAAGCTGCACCTTGGCTCCAGCACAGCATCAGTACTGCATCACCATCACTGCCTGGACCATCTCCCTGCAAGGACACATGGTCTGCACTGCCCTTGAACACACCCAGTGGGACAAGGGAAACCTGTTTTCCTCTTGACAAAGCCATCCAGGGATGGCAGGGAACTCCCTGAACCTCGCTGCCCCTTGGGGCTGGGACAGGAGCACACGTGCCCGGGAGAGGCCTGGCCACAGGGCAGGTGAGGACAGAGCCCTGCAAGCCATGGCACAGTGTTGGCTCTGGGTGTGTGATACCTCTGAGGCAGCGAGGGGAAGCAGCCTGAGGGACAAGGTCAGGCTTGCAAGGCTCCTGGCCATGGCCAGCAGGGCTGCCACAGCTGTGCCCACACCACCCAGCCCCAGGGCTCTGGCTGCTCTGCCCTCCCTGCAGCAACTGGGGCTTTACCCAGACCCACGGCAGGACCTGGGCAGGGCAGGGCCCCAAAACACATGAAAACAACCCACTTCCTTTCTCCTCTTCCAGAACTGCTGGCTGTGGGGTGATCACTGACCCAAACCAGGGGACAGCACAGCCTCTTCTCATGACCCACAGCAGGTGCTGCCACAAAGGCCACCACAGCCATGCCATCCTGGGGGCTGCTCCCTTGTGCCAGGAGCTCAGCACAGACAATGGCAGGGAGAGAACCTGCACCTGTTCCTGTCCCCGCTGTGTGACACATGCCACCGCTACCACACTGCCTGGCCATCCCTGAAGCTGCAAAAAGGGCTGCACCCCTGGCAGCACCCAGTGCTCACCTGGGGCAGGGAGGGGGCTGCTGGGATCCTTCCTGGGGGTCCCTTGGGAGCAGAGCCACTCGCCAGGCAGGTGCTGGTTAGAGCCAGGGCGCTAGGAGAGAGACGGCCAGCACGCTCTTTGTCCTCGGTGGTTTCTCTCCCGGCACACAGGCTGCCTCCCAGCCTTTGTACGCTCAACAAAAAGGGGGAACGGCGTTCCCAGCCGCATCGCTAATCAGGCAGCACTGGCGGACCCCGCCGCAGCCCCC
>NW_005054387.1:2815318-2817370 GCF_000277835.1 Geospiza fortis
CTTTCTCCACAGGCACCCCCCCGCCACGGATGGGTGCAGCCCGATGCCGTGAGCAGGAGGTGCTGCTGAGCGGCTCCTCGCTTCTGATTCAGACCCAAGGCGCCTTCCCTGACTCAGCCCGGGCTTGCTCCGGGATCCCCTCGGCCAGGCGTGCATGAGCCCTGGCAGGGAAGGGAGAGGCACCCGCCGGCGCTCTGGGATCGCACGCGAGGATGCTGCTGCGACACTGGGCTGGCAAAGATGAGGACGTCACCTTGGAAGGGCCAGATGGCAGAAAGGGAGACGCATCTCAGCGCTCCCCAAGCCAAAATCCTCTCTGAGCCACCCAAGCAGGAGCCGGATGCACCTTCCCCCACGTCCCCCCAGCACAGCCAGGAGCCCCTGTGTCCCTGCCAGGGAGCTGGGGAGTTGCAGGCAGGGAGGAAGGCGTTCACTGAAACTCCCAGCCACTCCTTCCCTCCTCGAGACGCAATCTCGTCCGACACGCTCCCGTGCAGGGACCTGCACGGCAAGTTCCACGGTCGCCTGCCCTCCCTGCTCTGCTCCCTAATGACAGCAGTAGCGCTCTGCTCCCACACCACTTTGGCACAGGAGCTGGTGGCTGTCCCCTCCTTGGGCACGCCGTGTTGGGGTAGCTCATGGCCTGGCTGTGCCCAGCCAGGAAGGGATGATGCCGTGCCAGGGAACAGGAGCTGCTGGCAGCGATTCCGAGCAGCCAGGCCAGCTCCTATGCAGGGCAAGTGGGAGCTGACCTGCGTGATGGCTCCTTGCTGGACACAAGTTTTCCACAGAACAAGGAAATTTAGGGGGTTTCCAAATCCCTCTGCAGCGCCTTCCCTTATGGACAATGCTGGAATGTGTCAAGAGGAAAACAATCCCGGATCCACCTGAGTCACAGCCAGGATATGCTACCAGGCTGTCCCCAGAGCAGGATTTCAGGCCCTCCTGCTGCAGGAACCCCACGTCCAACAGCAAAGGGGACCCAGAGGGGTCACCCCAGGCCAGGAGGGTGCATGGGGTGCAAGCACTTGCCTCGCCTCAAAGCTGGGGAATGACACAGCTCAAGAGGTCTAACAGGGTACACCCAGAGGTAGTGGGGCAGGATCTTGGCAGGGCTGCCAGTTGGGACACGGTTCCCTGACCAGCTGGAGGGGTCAGGTGGGTTGCAGCCCTGTTAGCACAGGGCACACAGCTCCCTCATCACTCTTATCTGGCCCCAAATTCACAGCCTGGTGCCCTGCATGGCCCAGCCCACGGCAAAGGTGAAGGGCCGAGCCACAGCTCGGCAGGGGCAAAGTCCAGGGCTGCTGCAGGTGCTGTGGGAACACCCAGATCCCAATGGGAGCTGGGATGGGGCAGTGGGCAGAGGTCCCCCAGTGCCAGAGTGCCAGGGCCAGCCTTGGGGTGTAGGAACACACTGCCATGTGCCCACACTCTCCTGTAATTGCCCTAAGTTTAGCTCTGGCACTTGCTGACCAGACAATTTGCATCTCACAGGCCGGCTGGAAACCACACGATTTAGGGACGCGCGTCCCAGCCCTCGCCCGATGCTCCATATATTCCTCTCTGGGAAAATTAACAGGCACGGGGCTGGCCACAGTCCTGCGAGCCACCACCACCCCCAGCACAGCAGCTCGCTGAGTGCCACCCACCCCTGTCACTCTAAAAGGTGGCTCAGGTGCCAGTGGCACCGATGTGGTTAGTGGCGAGCCGGGCTAATGGCTTTGGATGCAATTCCCGGTGATGTGGGAAAGGCCCAGGCCAGCGGGTTCTCCCTGGAAGCATTCCCTGGGAGCCCTGCAGCGGGTGCTGGGGTACCCGACACGGAGCACCTGACACGGGGCATCCCGCAGGGGGGACACGCAGGGACACCGCACGCAGAAGCACAGCCCGCACAAGGTGACACGCACACACATGCAAACACGCACACGAGTGACACCGGGGGCTGCACAGGCGCTGCGAGACAAGAGCGGGCCATGCGCACGCCCGCGCCCCGCAACCGGGGGGCGGCACCGAGGGGGTCCGCACCCACCCACCCACCTACAGCGGCTG
>NW_005054387.1:2817661-2819913 GCF_000277835.1 Geospiza fortis
GGTCCTGCCCCCGAGAACCCCAACCCGGCTGTAAGCACCGTACGGAGCGGCGCCCGCAGCCGGTACCGGCGCAACCGCCCCCGCACGCCCACGAAGCGGGGTGACCCCGCACCCCGCCGCGGACGCACATACGGTGTGTGTGCACACCCCCGGTGTGGCACGGTGACACCCCGTCCATCCGGCACTCCCCGCACGCACACACCCCCCGATCCTCACATACACTCACACGTTGTGAGCTCGCACTGATGCGCACACGCAGCCCCGTGCATGCACAAGGCACGCACGCGCTGCTGGGGTTCTCCTTTTCGGAAGAATCCCATCAGGAACAGCACTGGATCCAGACAGGGAAGGCTCCAGGCTGGCGGCCGGAGCAGGGTGACGGGTGCCTGCTGCCCCCAGTGCAGGGAATACAAAGCTGGCCATGGCAGAGCTGCCTGAGGAGCCATTCTGCAGCTTCTCCTGCAGCACCTGTGCCCAGCGAGGGCTGTCAGCCTGACAGTCAGGGACTGACTGTGGGACAGTGGCTGCTCTGCCCAGGAGACAGCCCAGGGTTAACAATGAGCATCTCCCAGCACACCCAGCAGTGAGAGCAGCACAGTCTTTGTTACCACTGGTGTCCAGCTTTGGGACGTCACACTGGGGTTGGTCACATACAGTGAGAACCCTGGGACAGATGGTTTCAGGATAAGCCCTGCCATGTCAATGCTGGGACAACCTCCCTTCCTATAGGGTGTGGGAGCAGCTGGGCCCAGGGAAGCTGCAGTGGGGCTTTGGGAACAGGGAACCCAGAGAGAGGCATCCACAAGCTCTTTCCAAAAGCACTTTTCAGGCAGTGCTCGATTTTTGATTGGGATGCTCAGAGAGATGACAGGGACAGTCCCCTGCCCAAGGGGACTGTCTCCAAACCCCTGCTGCCAGCCTACCATTGCTGGCTGAGTCGTGTGGTCCTGGCTCTCCTACCACCAGGCTGTGAGCCACTCTTGGGACACAACTTGTCTGGGTGTCACAAGCCCCACTCCCTCACAGTGGTAAAGCTGGCTGTGATTCCCAGCCCACAGCCTGTGCCCAGGATACAGCCCCACAGCAGCAGCAGAGCAGGACACATGGGGCATGGCAGATCAAGCTGGCAGCTGAGCAAGGAGCCCTGTGCTGGGCATGCAGTGGTGGAGGAGAGGCAGCCCTTGCAGGGCGGAGGACGGCGGC
The DNA here is from genome assembly GCF_000277835.1 of Geospiza fortis. Taxonomy (NCBI): domain Eukaryota; kingdom Metazoa; phylum Chordata; class Aves; order Passeriformes; family Thraupidae; genus Geospiza; species Geospiza fortis. Next base: position 2,818,865 of record NW_005054387.1, read on the forward strand.
AGTGAGCACAGCCGCCTGCTTTTGTCACACTGTCCTTTGTCCCAGGCACGTGGCACCAAGTGCAGGGAGCCGCAGCAATCCGGAGAGCAGGGATGGGGTTGAGTGATCTGGAAGGGCAGCAGAGCCTGTCTGAGCTTTCAGGAGGGTTTTCCAGCTGTGCTGGCGAGGGGGACACACTGTGTGGCTGTAGCTCTGTCCTGCTGCCCAGCACAGCACAGGGTGAACAGCCAGTTTCAGCCTGTGGCAGCTCCTGCTTCCTTATCACACTGGGCAGGTGGTGATGGGCTGATGCCGGTTGGAACTGCCGAGCTGCAGGACAGCACGAGGTCCCCAGTGCCCCACAGCTCTGCCACCCTCAGCCACCCACTGAGGCCACTCTCCTGCTGCATCCCCAGAGCCAAACATCCTGTGTTTTCCAGCAAACTGACCAGCTGCTCCTGTCCACATGATCCCATCTGCCTTTGTCAGAAACAGGTTGGGTTGCCCTGAGCAGCTCTCCCTGGCAGAGGGTTCCCCAGGCACCAGCAAATCCCACATCTGAGGAAATTCTCTGTGTTGCCCAGGGTTTTCTGTGCAGAAGCGGGACAGAGCTCCGGTGCCAGTGGCATTTTGCATGCCCCTGGCAGGCTCACATGGCTGGCCAGGGCAAGGGCCCGGAGCCGGGCTGGGAGGGGAAGCATCTGTTTTGCAGCACCGCGGGGTTCCCTAAATAGGTCACTGCATTTTTATAGTCTCTTGGATCTAGAAAAACCAGTTGTTCTGGACAACCTGTGGACCCACCAGCATCACTGGCTCCCCAGGCACTTGCTGCTGTGCTCCCAGGTTCTTGTTGGGGGACACCTGCCCCACCAGCAGGGTGAGGGGTTGGGAGGCCCACAGCAGCCTGAGCAATACTGCGGTCCTGTTATCTGCTGAGTGACCCATCCCTGGCCGTGACCAGAGTGGGCTGTGCACGCTGTTTCCCCCCACCTTGCCCCTGGCTTGGGGCGGCTGCCAGCTCCAGGCTTTGCTCTGGGGTGGTTTTCAGCCAGGCTCAGTTTTCTGGTGCA
>NW_005054387.1:2820074-2820435 GCF_000277835.1 Geospiza fortis
GCCGTGTCCGAGGGGCTGGAGCGAGCTGGAGGGCGAGCTCCGAGCTGACCTTGCCCCTGAGCCGGGATGCCCCCAGCAGGCGCACAGGGAGTGCGCTGGGCGGGCTCCGCAGGAGCGTCCCACCACCAGCCCCATTTTGGCACCTTGCAGAGCACAGGTGGTCCTGCCCTTTTCCATTCCCTGACCCAATTTTTGCTGGGATGTGCTGGTGCCTGTGGTGCCACGCCTTGGGGTGCAGCCCCACGGCTCCGTGCCCCAGTGATCCCCGCGGTCACACCGATCCCACCCCTATCCCCATCCCTCAGCAGCCGGCGAGGGGAAGGACCCCCGCAAACCCCAGCTTCCCCCTCAGGGCAATGCC
>NW_005054387.1:2820884-2822645 GCF_000277835.1 Geospiza fortis
GTGTCCACGCCAGCACAGTGACAGGGAACGTGCCTTGGGTGGTGAAGCAAAGTGACAGTGCCTGGTAGACACCCTGCCGAGCCCACCACCCGCAGGGTCTCACGGGGAGGTGTCCCCGCCGTGCCCACGGTGCCAACTGGCGCCAGGGCCAGGCCAGCCCCCAGGCTCACCCCGTGATGGCGCGGTGCATTGCCCCTGGAAAATGCCAGCGCGGTCAAATCGTTGAGTCATTTGTGCCCAAGATTATCTGTGCAAACAGCCGCCCCGATTTTTTTTTTTTTTTACTTTTCAAATTTTTTTTTTTTTTCCCTAAGAATGTTCAGACCATGGGGATGAGCAGCTGAAATCTCCTGGGATCAGCAGGACAATGCCAGAGCAAGCATTGTGCTGACGGCTCTGCAAACGCTGGCACCGGTTCCCGGCCAGCAGTACCCTATAAAAGCTGAGCCGCTGAAGTAGGCAAACATTACATGGGCGAAGCAGCAGTAACCGCCTGAGCTAGGTGAGTCCTGGACCGATGCGCACCTCTCCCACCTCACCCCTCTGCTGCCAGCCTGCTGGGCAGGCACCCTTCCTCCTGCCTGGTGGCAAAAGACACCCAGAGGGACTGTCGCTGTTTTCCGTGGCATAAGACAGGCTCACACGTCCCCGCTGGCAGCCGGGGGGGCTGAGAGCCCCTCTACAGCAGGGCACCCCACTGCCGGCACCCACCGGCATGGTTGGCATCTCCCACCGTTAGCCAGGGCTGTCCCTGGGAGCCCACCGTGCCTTCCAGGGGACAGTGGGCAGGGAGAGGGGACCAGGCGGGTCTGTTGGACACTGCCGGGCACAGGGCAGCCCGTGCCCACTGAAGGCCCCTGCTCTGGCTCAGGGCTGTTCTTCCTAGCAGTGGTCTGGCCTCGGGGAAGGAGAAAGGGGGATTGGGCACTGTGCCCTGGTGGGAGTGCAGGCTCCGTGCCATGGCAGGGAGAAGGGAAGGGGCACTGCAGTGGTGAGGAGGGAACACCTTGCTTTGGATGTGTCCCACAGCCCCCTAGTGTGTCCAGTTCCCCATCCTGGGGCTGGCAAGAGGGTCTCCCTGTGGCTGCTGGGGCTTGTCCCCAGCAGTGGGGCAGCTGTCCTTGAACAGACACCGTGGGTGGCAGGCACAGACCTGTCCCCAGCCTCGCGAGGGGGGGATGCACAGCGACATGATGCAGTAAAAATGGCTTTTCCTTCCTTCTCCAGACACCGATCCAGCAGCAGCAAAGATGGCTCAGACAAACCCTCTGCCTGTTCCCATGGGCCCGTGGAAGGTACGTCCTCACAGTCCCTGTATTTCACCTTTATGTGTGCAGGTAGGGAACAGGGAGGAGGGCAAAGCCCATCCTCCAGGGCCAGGAAGGTTGCACAGTGGGCAGAAAGGCAGGGATGAGCACAGGAAACAGGCACCCCTGTCCTCTGCCCACGGGAACGTGCCTCCTTCCTACTCAAATACCTCCTGAGTGTTTTTCATGAGGCTCTTCACAGCACCCCGGGCAAGCTGTGCTCTGCTCTTACCAGCCACCCCATGACAGGCAATTACAGAGTCCCCAAAAGCCACTGGCTGTAGTTCACCCTCCCCTGTCCATGCAGACTAGTGGGTACTGTGCAGCAAAGTGGGGTGCAGCCCCAAGGGGTCTGGCAATAGCCCCAGGGCCACTGGTTGAGGAGGGAGCCGAGAGGGAGAGGAGAAACACGTGCACAAGTGAGGAGCATCCCGTGCACAAGTGAGGAGCATCC
>NW_005054387.1:2823021-2833026 GCF_000277835.1 Geospiza fortis
CCCCCGCGTGCTCGCTCCCTGACGGAGCCACCCTCCGTCCGTCTCCAAGAGGCGCTGAATTGCCTGGGGCCACTGCTGGGCAGTTTCCAACTCGGCAGCTCGCTCTCCGTTCCAGATCACCGTGTACGACCAAGAAAACTTCCAGGGCAAGAGGATGGAGTTCACTTCGGCCTGTCCAAACATCATGGAATGTGGCTTCGACAACATCCGCTCCCTGAAGGTGGAATGTGGCGCGTGAGTACCCGGCTGCCAGTGGAGGGGGTGCTTTCCGAGGCAGGGACAGGGATGCTTTCCCAGGCAGGGACAGGGGGGCCCACGCGTGGAGGGGGAGCAGCTGTCCCTGCTCTGCTTGGCTGGAGCCAAGCACCACAGCCAAGGGAAGCCAGGCATTGGGGGATCCCACCCTGCCAGGGTAGGGCAGCCCGCCCTGGGCAGCAGTGATACAGAGAGAGGGCCTGGGGTCAGTGGCAGCACCTTTGGCATCACCCAAAACAGCCTCCTGCAGGGCTGGACCAGTCAGGTTTGGAGCAGGGCTGCTGCCCAAGGATGCAGAGAGGGGCAGTGCTCAGTGAGTGGCCTGGCTTAGCCTGATCCCCGTCCTGAAGCACCAGCCCTAGAGAACCACCTCTTGCCCAAGGCCCAGCCCTGCTCGGCCCTGGGCTTTCCCTGCTGCTGCACAGCTTCCTAGACCAGGGCAGAACCTTCCCGCAGCTTCTCCAGTGCTGAGAGGGGCAGGGAGCAGAGCTGGGCTTCTCCGTGCTCACGGGAATCTTCCCTGGCACAGGCAGGGCGCCTCCCGAGCAGCTCGGAGGGGCGGAGTGCGCATCCCGCCGGGGCGGGGAGCAGAGCAGACAGATTTGTGCTGCTATCTTTAGGACGTGTAATGCTAATGGGATTACAGCAGCGTGCGTGCTCACGCTGTAATCAGCTCCCTGCTCCAGTTGACGTGCTCCTAATCAGGCTGTTCACCTTGCACAGGGTGGGCTGGCTGCAGGACATGGCATTGGGGCTTAGTTTGGGTCAGTGGTAGGAAACCCTCGACCCCCTCAGCACCCTTTGTACCCCATCAGCAGGGGATCCATGCACTGCACAGCCCGTGCCCCTCACCTTCCAACCCCCAGCCCAGGCTCTGTCTCCCTGCTCTGCCTGTGGCTCTGTCCCCAGTCTCCTTAAGGGACATCCCCACCCTTGGGACAGGCGGGTGCTGTGTGGGCAGCACCAGGGCTTGCAAAATGTGTCCTGCAGGGTGGAGGCATCCCACTCACCTCTCCTTGTTTGTTTTCAGCAAGAGGGGAAGGCAGAAAGGGGAAAGGCCATAGGTCCCTGCTCTCTGCTCAGAGCCAGATGGGCCCTGCCTGCTGTGGGCATCAGGAATTCAGGTCTTTCCAGCAGTGTCAGGTTGTAATTGGGAAACAAGTAAGAAATGAGGCCTTTGGGAGGAAGGGCAGCTGGGGCATCCTGAAGCGATGCTGGTCTGCATAAATGATAGAGCAGCCAGGGGGAAGAGCCACCTGTGCAGGATGGACCCCTGGATCCCCCCACCTCGCACTGCAGCCAGGGATGCCCTGTGGGTGCCTCTGCAGCACCAGATGCAGTTTCACCCTCCCTGGGTTCTCTGCCCACATCCAGAACCGCTTCCTCTCCTCCCAACCTGTGGGCAGAGGCCAGACCCCAACCTCCCGCTTGCACCTACATCCTGCCCCTAATGCCAGCTCCCAGCAGGATGCCCCGAGCTGCTGCAGGAAGCCCTGGCAGCCCTGGCTCTGTTTTTGCAGCTGGGTGGGTTATGAGCACACCGGCTTCTGCGGGCAGCAGTTCATCCTGGAGAGGGGAGAGTACCCGCGCTGGGACGCCTGGAGCGGCAGCAACGCCTACCACATCGAGCGCCTGATGTCCTTCCGCCCCGTCTGCTCCGCTGTGAGTGTCCCACCGAGCTCTGAGCCCCTGACAATGGCCCAGGCCATGCCAGGGAGGTTAGGAAGGGGAAACACAGGGGCAAACTCAGTGCTTCCCCCACCAGTCCCAGGAGGGTTTGCTCTTTCTGTCCTGTTTTTTAAAGCTTTGGAGGGAGTTTCTGGGCAAGCTGTACATGACCAGAGTTAGGGGACAGTCAGCCTGAGACAGTAGCTGTGTTATAGCTGACACCTCCCAGCCATCCAGAAAACTCCAACCAACCAGGGTCTGAACACCTCCCTCTCCAGGAACCCTCTGAATAATGCCATAAGGAGTGACAGCCCTGCCATTCCCACCCATGCTGGGGAGAGAGCACCACCTCCCCCTCACCCCCTGCTCTCCCCCACAGAATCACAAGGAATCCAAGATCACCATTTTTGAGAAAGACAACTTCATCGGCCGCCAGTGGGAGATTGCTGATGACTACCCCTCGCTGCAGGCCATGGGCTGGGCCAACAACGAAGTGGGCTCCATGAAGATCCAGTGTGGCGCGTAAGTGACAGGAGCAGCAGGGACAAGCTGCCGTCACTGTGCCACCACGGTGGGAAGGGGACACCCTGTAACACCCCTGCTTACCTCTTTGTCCTTTTCTTCCAGCTGGGTGTGCTACCAGTATCCCGGGTACCGTGGCTACCAGTACGTCCTGGAGTTTGACCACCACGGTGGAGACTACAAGCACTGGAGAGAGTGGGGTTCACACGCCCAGACCTCCCAGATCCAATCCATCAGGCGTGTCCAGCAGTAGCTCCTCACTTCCCAGTACATCTCTGCAAGGTTTCGAAAGCTCACCAGCTCCCTCTTGGTGCTAATACTCCCCTCCCGAAATAACCACCCCCTCTCGTACTGCCACTGCTTATGGAACAACACTCCCAAAACGGTACCGACTGCCACAATTGCCAATAAATGTGACTGAAAGAAAAAGATAAATCAGCTTGCTGTGTGTTTGCTGGTGTGTGTTTGGGACTGAGGTTGCACATCCCCATCACAGGAGCAGGGACCAGAGTCTTTCCTACTTATTTTAAGCTGGGCTGAAGTGAGGTGGGGCTCAAACTGAGGGAGGTTCAGACACTCACTGCTGCACAGAAACCCTTGTTCATTTCCCTCCCAGCCCTCTCCTTCCCCTGACAAAGTAAAGGACAACTGGATCCATCCCACCTGAGTACACACAGCTCATGGGCTCTATGGCCAGCACTGCCAGGCCTTTAGGATCCAAACCCAGGCTGCTCCTTGAAAACGCAAAAAAGAAAGTCACACTGACACCCACAAACTTTAAAATTTTTATTCAACAATTTACATCACTTATTGTCTGTCTTAACGTATTCGATCTACACAAATTTATTTTTTTTTCCTGATAAAATAATAAAATTTGGATAAATTTTGAAGACCTGTTGGTGCAGAATAAACAAAATTTCAGGTAAGGTTGTTTTTTTTTTTTTCTTTTTTTTTCTTTTTTTTTTTTTTAAACATTTAGTGTGAAGTATGACATCATTGGTAAAGATACATCATGCCATTACAGCTCATGGACATTACCTATCCTTACAGTCCGTGACATCACCCACACCAGCGCAAGGGGCTGCGCCAGACACAGCTACAGCAGGTTTTACACTAAACTCCTCTAGCCACCCTCTCACCACTGGGAAAACGCTTTTCCAGCTGGGCACACCGAGTGCATTCACCTAATCAGAAATTACCGGGGAGGGGAGAAGGAAACAAAGACTACCTTTACTGATCCGTGTGGTCTCACACTACAACATCGACACCAAAGAGGGGCTGCCCCTCTCCGCAGGTCAGAGGTAATTCAGCTCCTGAGCAGGTAGAGCACAACCCCTCGCAGCGATTTGAATACACACCAGGAACGAAATGAGAACTTATCGATGGGGAAGGGGGCAGGAGAGGAGACAGACCCCGCCCGGCTCTGCCTGCAGGGATCCCTCCAGCCCCAGCTCGCAGTCGAAGCGCGCGGTTGTGTTTTGCACCGCCCTTAACACTGAAATATTCAGGGAAGGGGGAGAGAGGGGCATCAGTCCCCCCCAGTAAACAAGTTGAGGACCTTCAGAGGCTGTGAAGCCGCTGAAGGTGTGTAAGTACACGTGTGATGGTAGATAGAAAAGCAGCCCTGTTCTGTATGAAAAAAAGCTGTCAAGTTAGTACAAATTTCTGCCATGGCGAAGGGAACAGGAGGAGAAAGCTGTCAGGGTCCTTCTCCCGTCACAAAATCCCGACTCTCCCGCACACGGGCTCTGGGCTAAGCAACATGTTTCCAAAGGTGGTACCTGCAACCCAATGCACCTAATGCATGAAAACAAAACCAAAATAAAGCTCTCACCCCTGAGGCTGGAGGGAACCCAGACTCCGCTCCAGCCCCGCAGCGGGATAATGAGGAACCCCGTCCCTCCTGCCTCACAGTGGGAATACACAGCAGTAGGATTCCTCTTGGTTCATTTTGTCATTAGAAGCCTCGAGTTTGCCCACGCCACTGGCCTGCAGCGCAGTGGACTGGTCTCCATCCCCTCCCCAAAGCTGCTTGGCGTGGGGGCTCCCTGTCCCCATGGGGACACCAGTGGGTGCCACCAGCACGCTCTCCCCGGAGACAAAAAGGGCACTGGTTCATCCGACAGCACAAAGTGTATCTGAAACACAAGCCAGCACACCCCGCGCCCTCTGATTCAATTACTAAAGTAGGCTCTTTAAAATAAAAAAATAATATATATATTTATATAGCTATACAGAGAGATACAGAGAAAGCAAAGGAGAGAGAAAGGCTACTAAAAAAATCAAGAAGCGCCAGTTTTCTGCTACAGCTGTCAGCAAAGAACTGTCACCTTACATCATACCCTCCGAGATGGTGAAGAGAATGGAGGCAATGACAGCACAGGAATGCAAAAGAGGGCAGATAAGTCACTTCTGGTAATGAGACACAAATTAAACTTTCAAAACATGTGCATAGCTTTATTCATCTGCTTCAAACTAACCTTATCACGGAGCTTCAGCGAAACCCGAGTGTGCAAAATGCATTTCTAAAAAATAATGCAAGCAAGCTTTCACATTTACTGTGGCAGAAGTACAGAAAGACTCGGACAGAATCATCACACGCTGGGGTGGGAGATGGAGAACCCAGAATTGCACAGCTTGGAGTTCTGAGTCACTGACTGCAAACACAAGCGTTTGGATTTCGTTAACTTCAAGCAAGGCGTGTTGACTTCTCCTTTACAAAAAAAATCTTGTAAACCCCACAGAAACAAGAACCACAACCTGGCAGGGAATAAATCCCCTGCATAATGGGATCATGGTGCCACAGAGAGCCTGAACTCCAGCAAAGCTGGTTCCAGACCTCAGCTTGTTTTGGCTCTGCAGGTGAACCGTGGCAATGCTGATTTTTTGTCCGCAGAAGAGCGAAGCAGCTTTTCCTTCTCTCCCTCCCACTCCCCTCCGAAGTCACAGGTGCCACTGCACAGGACATCATCCCCAAACTAAGACAGCCACTACACAGGCTGGAGTCCAGCTCTCATTTTGATCCCAGGGGTCACTGGGACACTAAGGAACCCTGTGGATGGGGAGTGGCCCTTGTGGCCACATCCCCAGCTCACACCCCTCCACCTCTCTCCAGAAAGACTAAGCACACATGCAAGGCACATTGAGTCAGATGTACACACACACACCTCGGTGTGCAAAAGAGCAAACGCTGTCTGAAAAAGAAAATACTAACTAAACAGGCAGAAAGCTCTGGCCTATGTATTTGTAGACTATTTTCCAGGCAGTTGTAATCCCCAAGTGTTTTTCCTGCACGACTTTAGACCTTCCTTACTCTTACCCCACTTTGCAGAGAGGTACTTTATATTCCTAAAGGATCTTCTATAAATAGTCAAGTAGAATCCCTTTTTCCCCTCCAGTAAACTCCTCCTCCAGGGTACACATCCCCCACCATGGTCCAGGTATGACCCACAAAGAGAAGAGGTTCTGGACCTGCCTGTGCCTCACAGCAGCACCTTGATGCAGTGAGACCTCCTTCCACTGCTCCCTAAGCCTTTCACTGGCAGGTTTGGGCTGGCTGGAGGGCTTCACCTCACTTTTTCTTGGAAAACATCCAAGCCCAGGCACCGAGTGCTCCCCAGGTGGAGAAGGAGCTGGTGGGTCCCCAGCACTGGGATAAGGGCAGGACGGAGGCCATGCAATTCTTAATACTGCTGGTTAACTTCACATTGAGACAAAGCATTCAAAAGAGCTTTTTTTAGAGATGAGCAATTTCCTTCTATAGAGAAATTCAAATAGAAAACAAATATATTAAAACCAGAGACGAGACAAGAGCTGGCTGAGGTTTTTTCTACCTTACAAGTTACTCAGGCACCTTTCCTGCACCACCAGCCACGGAGGAAGGAGAAGTTGAAAACCCCAGGGATTTGCACTACCCTTCCAATAGCAGCTTGAGAAAAGGAAGGAGAGAAAAATAAAAAATAAAAAATAAAAAAGCACAGTGTTCTCTCAAGTTAAAGAGTTCTCCTTTGCTTGCGTTTGCATAGAAATTGCCATAGGTCAGCACCAAAATCAGGTCCACCCCTGTCCTACACCCCAGCTCCCCCAGTTCCTACACTCCCCCAGTCAGTGGCTGTGTTACAGGAGGGTTCAGCTATCTGCAGAGGAACTACATGGTCATGTTAAAAAAACAAAACAACAAAAACGAAAAACAAAAGTGCATCACACATTCTTGATTTTCAGGGTTACTTATAGCAGCAGCATCAGCATTAATCCAAGACAATGAACAGTTGTAGATTCGTTCTTAAATGCAGCAACACTTAATGAAATGTCTTCAGGGAAGGGCATAAGAGGGTCCTTCTCAAAATGAAATTTGACTATTCAATATGGACAAAAAGGAGATAAAACAAAAATTAAAGACACAATCTTATTTACATAAAAAAAAAACATTCTTGTTAAAATATCTTTACAACACCTAAGCAAAAAAATATGTATTTTAAGAATAAAGCAGGAACTCCTAAAGCAGTATCCATTTTTGGAACCCTTATTTAGCACCTGAGGAAAGACCGTATGGAAAGCAGACAGGCTGGGGATTTTTTTGTTTTTTTTTTTTTTTTTAAGAAAACTGTAAGTTGTATTTCTGCTAAATGTTCAGAAGTTCGCAGTACACAAGTTTCATACCACAGAAAGAAATGAGCGATTTTTTTTCTTTGTTTTCTTCCTTTTAAAGATCTTCTACTCTTTAATAAGGCTGTAGAAAAGGGACACTGCTATCTTACAAAATGGCTTTAGAGCTCTGGACATGTTACATGAAGCTTTCTGATTAACAGTCAAGGTAAATCCAGCTCAGCATCCCCTGGTGAGGGCACAGGCAGGACTCTTGCTCCAGTCCCAGCACAGGGAATGGGCTCCTGCCCAGGACATGAGGGCACCACAGGGCTCTTTTACCTCCCCAGACCTCCACAGCTCCAGTCTCCTGTTGCTTTAGAGGATCTTGGGCAGGACAGAGGAGCCAGCCTGACCCTGGGGTATAACATGTACTGGGCAAACCTCTAAAGCTCTGTAATCCTTGGAAGGCAGCACATGGAGATCTCCTTCCCACCAGCCCTGGTTCCTGCTTCCCAGCTGTGTGCTCTAGGGTTTTCCCAAATGGAAAAACACTCTGGTGGTGGCCAAAGCCAGGATTTCTCTGGCTTTCTTGGCTACTCCACCACACCAGCCCTTCTCCTGCCTTACACACCAGTGTGAAAACGTGCAGCAGCTTTGAAGTGGGTGAATCCTTGCTCTCTCCCCTCCCAACCTCAACCAGCTCCCTTGTAAACAGCCTCTCTAAGAAAAATCACAACTGATGGACGGACAGAAAAGTCTTCTAGGGATGAGAGGGCAAGACTCCTGAAAGCTTGGGACATCACAGCAATTTACTGAATCAAGAGCAAAACCTGGACGCACAGGAAAACTACCGGCAGTTCTGGCTGTGAATGCCATCACTCCCAGATGTCCCTGAGGTCACCCACTGGCCACTTGGGAAAGGACACTATGGTGTTATTGTAACACTGCCTTGAAGGTGAAAGCACTAATTACACACACAAGTGGGAGCACAACTTCCAGCTTTTTCTTTCCCTATTTTTTTCCTAGCAGGAAGCAATTTTCCTTTCCATTTAGCTAGCTGGCTCACCCATCACCCACTCCCAGGTGCTGGACTCACTACCTAGTGAGAATTGGGTTTCTTTCCACATTTCAAAGAAGTTCAAAGAAGCAGCTATGAAAGGCAAAAAGTGGGATTTACTAGCTCAGAAAGGTTTGAAGTGGGTTAGTGACAGAATCCACACCCTGGAGCTACCCACTGGTCAAAGAGACAGGAGATTTCTACCAGGTTTCAAGGAGGATTGAGGTGGGTTTAAACTAAAACCAAATCCCAAGCAAAGCTTGAAAGCCATTGCTTTGCCAATCCACCAAATGGGTGGAGTGGGAGAGAGCACTGAAGGCCCCAAACCACTGTCATGGAGCAGTTGTTAAAGCACCTCTTGGAGCACACGAACACTCCATGATCCACCAAAAGCAAGCAGATCCCAAGCTGGATCTGGCTGGCACTACATGCTCCAGTCTCTATTACACAAGACCCTGTACAAGACACACCCAAAGGAACCTGCTGGCAGAGGAGAGGTGGGGAATGACCAGAAGAGAAAGGAGACAGCCCCTGCCTGTGCAGGAATCCTCACTCCAATAAACAGACAGCTTGGAAAGGGAACCAGAGGAAAGGGACTCACAACGGGAACAGAAACAAGAGAGAAGCCTTAACCTGAATTAGCATCTTCATAGCTAATAAAAAAATAGGTCATGATCTCACCCTTAGTGCTGCTTTCCAGTACTAGACATACTGAAGGGGTTTTGATTTAAAACTTTCTTTACTCAGTGTAATGCAAACAATGGCACAAATAAATACACGCTCGCTCTCCTTCCTCACAAGTGAGATGCTCGCACGCGCACCGCCGGCTCCTCGCCCCCACACACACCCTCGGGTGCACACCCAGGACAGGAGGCCTCTGCTCCCCTTCCCAGGCTGTATTTGGTTTATGCTACAGTACTAATACTCTGAGTCAAACAAAACAAAACAAAACATGAGACTTATCAGTAACACCTTATCGTTATTTCAATGTGCTAAATTAGTCACAGCTCAATTTCAGTTTGTTTTTTTTTTTCTTCTTTTTTGTTTTTTTTTTTTTATAAGTTTACACAAAAATAATCAGAAAACAGATTAAATCTTAAGATATTTTTAATAAGTGCTCAGTTAAGAATTGTGTGAGGACTTGGGGAGGACTGCAGACAGCGACAGGGTGAGTTACACAACAGCATGAGGAAGTTCCTTCCATGGTCCTGCCTGGCTCTAGGCAATAGTCTATCCCAGAAACACCAGGGAGCCGCAGCTACAGGAGCTCAGAGAGAGGAATTCCTAACTGCTTAGAGCTGAGCACACGCCGTGGAGCTCATGGAGACAGACAGACAGACATCTGAACAGAGGATGGGCAGAAATACAGCAGAGAAGGTGCTGCCGAGGGTGTTTCTGGATGGGTCCTGCTGGCGAGGCAAAGCCACAGAGATGAGCATCAGGGGGAATCCAGCCCAACCCATCGCTGAACCGAGCTCCTCTCAGCATTTCTTTCACTATTCAGGTGACAGACTGGACTAGGCCAAGATGAGAGTCCTCAAATATTCAGCAAGACTCAGACCCTTCTAGAGGTGCAGGGCCAGTGCTGCTCAACTCCTGCATCGCCCCAAGCACAGACCAGGGGCAGGGGTACAGGACAGCACAGACCCAGGGAAGCAAAACAGGGTGGTTTTGTATTTTTTTCTTTCTTTTTTTTTTAATGGAACCCAGCCCTTAAGGCGACAAGTGACTACACAAGGCAAATAAATACACAGCAGAGCCTTAAAGCCAGTAAAACAAACTGGAAACTTTTCTATTAGCCTTCAACTTTTTGAAAATAATAATAATTATAATAAAAAAGGAAAAAGAACATTTCTTCCACCTTCATTTTCCCAGCCCCACCATCCAGTTTGTTCAACACTTTAAAGCTCAGGAAT
>NW_005054387.1:2833036-2835591 GCF_000277835.1 Geospiza fortis
GTTCTTCAGCAGTGGAGCTGGAGGCAATTCCAACTTTTGGCAAGCAGTTGGGAGACTCAACAGAATTAAAAATAGGAACGTTGGAGGACTAGATGTTGGGCACATCTGTAAACATGTTATGCATCTCAAAGTTACACACACCTGCAGAGGTGGTACAAGTTTATAGGTGAAACAGAACTATTTGCGACTGGCCAACCACACATTTCTGAACCTGGACTGATACAATACATGATGACTATATAGTATCACACTCAGTATTATACTATATAGCTCTGGATACATCAAATGGAGTAGGCAATCCATAGTCAAATGTTTAAGCGTGGCAGAAAGCGAGCGTCTTACACAAGGTACAGAATTTCAGTTTCATTGTCCCACCATGAACTCAAGTGTCTCATTCAGGAACAATCTTATTAAAAGTATAAAAACAATTAAAAAAAACACATGCTACATACTCCTACTAAAAAAAAAAAAAAAAAAAAAAAAAAGAAAGCGATAGAATCATAGAATATTCTGAGTTGGAAGAGACCCATCAGGATCGAGTCCAACTGCTGGCCCTGTGCAGGACACCCCAAGAATCCCACCCTGTGCCTGAAAGCATTGTCCAAACTCTTCTTGAAGTCAGACAGGTTTGGTGCTGTGACCACTTCCTTGGGGAGCCTGTTCCAGCGCTCAACCACCCTCTGGGTGAAGAACCTCTTCCTGCTATCCAACCTAACCCTCTCCTGACTCAGCTTCAGGCTACTCCCTCTCACTGGTCACAAGAGTGAAGAGATTGGTACCTGCCTCTCTGCTGCCCCTTGGGAGGATGTTCTCCCTTCAGTCTCCTCCTCTCCAGCTGAACAAACCAAGTGATCTCATAAGGCTTCCAGACCCTTCCCCATCCTCATGGCCTCCTTGGGATGCTCTCTAATAGGGGTTTTTCTAATGTTGTGGTGCCCAGAACTGCCCCAGGAACTCGAGGTGAGGCCAGAGCAGAACAGGACAGGTCCTGCTGGGCCATGGACCAGGAGCCCCAGCTCCCTTTCCATGGTGCTGCTCTCCAGCCTCCCAGTCCATCCAGGGCTGCCATCCCAGGTGCAGAATCTGACACTCACCCTTGTAAACTTCAGACAGTTGGTGATTGCCCATCTCTTAATTTGTTGAGGGCTCTCTGCCCTTGAGGGTGTCAAAAGTTCCTCACAGTTTAGTGTGTCAGCAAAATTAGTATCTCTTTGAGTCCTGAGCCCAGGTTGTTAATGAGATGTTGGGCTGAGGATGGAGCCCTGTGGGACCCTCTGGTGACTGGACAGCAGCCCCATGGCTTGATGGACAGATCTAAGCACAAAAGATATTCCAGAATTTTGGGTTTATCTATTCCTCCTAATGCCCCAGAGGGTCCAGTCTCATTTTAGGAGACACCAACTGCTGCTGCTTTGGAGAGCCAGGATTAGGCCACCAACACCCATGATGAGCACTGGGTACATGGGGAGCTGGGGCTGGCCAACAAACCCATTTCTGCTTTATTCATTTCTCACTCTTGCACTGGACCCTGTGAACTTTCCACCTTTAAAAAAAACCCAGAAAAACTACCCGACCCCCAGATGACTGGGACACATTACACAAGCTGCAATGGGACAGAGGGGTTACACAGCTGGAGCCTGCACTCTGCTCAGCCTTCCCTACCACTGCTAGGAAGCTTTCCTTTCCCTGGGATTATTTTTTTTTTATTTTTTTAAATTATTATTTTCATTCCTAAGTCCTCCATTTTTTTTGTAATAAAATATATTTTTATTAAGAGATAATTAGAAGCAGAGCCCGGAAATACACAGACTGCATTAAAATATAAAAGAGCATTTCCAAGGGGCAGGAAGCCCAGCCATTGGCATTCTATGGACAAATTGAAAAGGATTCAAATTCCCATTTTTTTCTTTTTTTTTTTAAACTTTTTTCATTTTTTTGTTATTTTGAAATTTTTTTAAGAGAAAAAATAATTCAAGAAGGGTGAAAGTTAGCAGAACTCAATTCCTCTTCAGTTTTCCAATGAAAATGGGAAAAAAATCCAGCACATTTAGTGTTAGGAGACAGACAGAGCAAATATGAAGCACCTACAGTTGAAAGCAGAAGATAGTTTTTTTTTGTCTTTTTTTCTTTTTTTTTCTTGCTCCCAGTAATACAATGGCATTAAACTGTGGGAACAGTGGGGTTTTTTTTGTTGTTGTTTTTTTTTCTCCATATTAAATGCCTAAACAGATTGCTTATTTTTCCATGTTGTCTTTTAAAATGAAATAACTCTTCAGTTGCAATAGTCCAACGTGTAACAGGAGCCAGGTCAACTGTGTGACTTCACCATGCATCCTAGAACTGCAGTATTACCATCTTTCCCTCAGCAGAATGATCCTTTTAAGACAATATCACCAGCATAGGATTGCTGCTTTACTCCTGGCAAAACATGCGGATTATAATTATCTGGAAAAAAAAAAAGAAACTCTGCAAACTTCAAGGCGTTTCTCCAGCATTCAATGGAAAACAAATCAGAACAAAAAAAAAAAAAAGAAACCAAACTGGGGAGGCGGAAG
>NW_005054387.1:2835601-2848407 GCF_000277835.1 Geospiza fortis
GAAGGATGGTGATTCATCCTGATTTCCCTGTGATTAGTGTGTCACTACAGTCACAGAACAAGAAACAGAAACCTTGTCAAGTGGAAATGCCTCTCCAGTGGGTTGCTGTTGCCCATGCAGACGACAGCAGGAACTTTGAAACCGGGCTTGTAATTGAGTCTGTATTCCTTAATCGCTTGCATTCACTCTTTAAACAAAAACAAAACAAAACAAAAATGGAAAAAAAAAATATCTATTCAGTACCGGAGATTAAATAATCACGTGTGTAGTCTCGTTGAAATAAATTTTCAGATTCCTTAAGAAGTCTAATTACTTTCAGTTGCCATTTTTAAATAACTATATATATATTTGTATATATTATCCTGTGATTCTAGTTATGGTTCCTCTGCTGCACTGAAGATTTAGAAGGAGCATAAAAGCCTTTTTGTCCCCCACGAACAGCACAAATGCTGCAGAAAGGTTAGAACAGGCAGTCTTGTCTTGCTACCTTCATTGATCCGGGCGATCCATGGCTTCATCATAAGTGATTATCCTTTTGGGATCTGGAAAGAAAGCAGAATTCTAAGTTTTGGACAAGCTACTTTCAGGCCCTGTGGCTGAAAATAAACACAAAGCATTGGCTGTTAACAGACTTTCCCTTTGGATGCCCCCCTCCTGCCAAGGCACCACAAAGCCAGGCTGGCTCCCCCAGAGCAGAGCTGCTCCCCACAGCAGCACACAGGTCTCCACATACAGCTCTCCCCACACAGAATCTCCTCTCAGGTAACTTGTGGGGATACATCAGAATTTAAAACTTATTATTGGATGCGACACCCAACACCAGAAATAGAAAGCAATTTTGTATACACATAAGGAAGAGTCATTAAATCTAATTTGACACTGGGTTTATTGCTCTTCTAGAGACTCTGCTTCACTCCAAGCAGCTCACCATTATAGCAAAGCTTTTTGTCCTGACTTTCAGTGATCTGAAACAGAGATAAATCCAGACTACAAACCACAGGAGCTGAAGAACTGAACCCAGGCATCTCCAGACACAGAGACAATCCACTCTCGTTCATCCCCCCTCCCAACAGACAGAGCCATTTGGTACATTTATCCCTTCCAACATCCTCACCTTGCTTCTGCAAATTCCAAACCGCTTCCATTTCTGTGGAGGCAAAAGGAGACCACTGTTATTATGCAGATTGATGCTGCCATTAGAGACCACTCCAAACACACTTTAATTTTCCACGTGTGGCAGTTGTGCTGGGGCTTTCAAATAGAGCCAACCCCCTCCCACCAGGCAGCACAGCCCCAGCCCACAGGACAACACAAATTTGACATGAATAATCCAGCAATAAAAGGCAAAGGAATAGCTGCAACACGGTCTTAAGGGTCAGAGAGCCAAGCTGAGCATCAGAAATGTCATCACCATTCACCAGTCCTACATATCACAATCTAACTTCAGGCTTTACTACTCTGACTCCAACGCTGCTTTGCACATTACAGCCTCAACAAGGAGCCTGGAGAGATGATTTTTCCAAGTTGATGTTTAGTGAGTGTGAAATGAGAAGTGCTGGACACAGCGAGCTGCACATGGTTCACAGCATGCGTGTGCTGAGGCACCGGGCAAGGGCTGCTGTGAGAGCACCTCTGCAGAGCTGCTGCCAACACACTGTCCAGGAGCAAGGTGTGATGCTCCCCACACCTGCCTTGCAGGTCTTCCCACAGTTTACCTCTACAACACGTTTGTAGGCTAAAGACAAACCCTTCCCAGTTCTCCCTGAACATGCACATGCTTTTGTTTACCTAAGAAATAACAGCAAAGTTAAATGTTCTTTTCATTAACACCGAGAAACAGAAGGCTCTTTTTTTAAAATATCCCCCTAACAAAGAAGCATCTTTAGAGAACCATTCAAAATAACTACTTTGAGCTGCTATCACGCTGGAATTTCATCAGCTAGAATATTTTTTAAGATGCTGACTGTGCCCAAGTTCAATAGACAAAATTATAGAAAATGGGTATTAGTCGGAACACAATCTTCCAAGAACCACTTTCGAGTCTCTTTTCTCTTTTGCCAGAAAGGGTGACAGGACCTTGGTAGGGGCTAGGGAAAGGGAATGGTGAGAGATTATCAGGCCACATGGCATGTGCAGTAAAGCACAAAACAAGGCAGTGAGTAAGCTAAGCAGCATAGAAAAGGAAGAAGAAAAAGCCCTACAAAACCCACGGCCTCAGCACGATGTGTGCCAAGTGTCACCTCCATCAATCGCCTCCCTTCTCCAACCCTTCATCTGTCCTTTGTCCCCTACAATCTCCAGCTCCCTGGGGCAGGAAATTGCATGCAAATAAATATTGCCAGCCCTCCTTGCACAATTAAGCCTTTTGTAAGGAAGGCCCTGACAAAATTTTACAAGGTCTGTTATTTTTGCGTCAGGATAGTAACAGCAACACTTTGCACTTCTATTGGGGAGCCCTAAGTGCTTTGGGAACAGTAGCCAGCCTCTAACACCCCAGGGACAGGAGCAGGCTGGCGAGGGACTGCCTCCCTCATCTGCCAGATGCAGATTCCCCTGAAGTAAAATGAACCAGCTACTAAAATTACCTCCTGTGGAGTGAGTTTTCCATTCAGCGCAGTTTGATGCATCATTTCCTAACAGCTAAAGAACATCTCCCATTTTAACAGCTTTCCCCAAAGGCAGGGGACAGAAAACTACTCTCCAGTTGCTGGTTCCTGCACATTAGAGCAATGCTTGAGCATGAAATACGAGGCAGAGCTGAAGCACCACCCACCGCCACATCCCCATGCACAGACCATTGTCTTGTGCACCTCATTTGGCTTTAACTGCTCTGGACACCACAAGAATGTGAACTCCATGTATTAAGAGTATCTGACAATAAGACAAACAGATATACAGACATACAAACAAAGATACTCTTAAGAACATACCAAAAAACGACTAAGTTGACAAAACTCTGTTTTAAAAAAATCTAACAAACCTACAGCCTTTTCAGACTTCAGTTTCCCTTCTCCTTCAGAAAGGGAAGGTGGTGTAAAGTGTCCTGGACACCACAGACACCTGGACACACTGGCTGGCAAATGCTCAGCAGGACCAAGCTACAAAACCAAAGACCATCAGCAAACAATGCAATAACAGCTCTTACTAAATATCACCTGCCACCAGCAGAGCAAGGTCCTCCCCTCCACCTGGCAGCACAGGGACAGGGGACAGCACAGGTTAAAGCACACTGACCAAGTGAAACAACTTCACAAGGGAAAACTAAGTTCCAGGCTAACTGCAACACAAAACTAGGGGGAAAAGGGTTTTTCAATCTTAAAATGGAATTGTATGATTTATTCTGCTTTACTTGGTAATACAGCTATGTTTTCCTGCCAGCTCAAGGCTGTGATCACCTGTGACTGACAAAAGGCACTGTGACAAATGCATGGCCACTGTCACAGGGTGACCAGGCAGCTCAGCAGAGCCACTGCTGCCAATGCCTGGCTCCAGCCAAGCAGAAGGAAAGACAGCCCCCAAGAACTGGGCGTGCAAGAAGCCCCAAGCCTGCTTTCAGTCCTCCTTCTCTGAGCTTAGAGCTCTTTTCTTGAGCCTCTTTTCCCTGGATAAAGCTTCCAGAGTGAGTTTAAGCAAAGGACTCCTACAGCTGCTCAGCCTGCATGAGAACAGGGGTATCCTCACCACCAGCCCCTGTCCAGTCTCTCAGATACTGTCCCAAAACTGCTGCTTTCCAAAGACCTGCCCAACAGGAGCCACCATTCCCAAAACCAGCAAACTTTCTCCTCAAGTGGACTCCAACCCAGCTGGAGAAAATGCCACCAACAAACCCTTGCACAACCCAGCATCAAAGCCAGCCCTGCTCCAAGGCAGGGGCAGAACTAGGTCACCTCCTGTGCCCCTTCCAACCTCTCCTGTACCAGGATATTTTTTTTACAATTAGCTGGCTTCTCCACAGCCCTCAAGCTGGTGGTTTGCTGAGGAACTGCCTGGGGCAGACAGTCCCAGCCACATCCACCTAAACCACTTTTTCTGGGGACTATCACTGAAACAAAGGGTCACTGGAGGAAAGCTTTGATGTCAGGAAAAGACTAAGGCACACTCTGGTGAATTGTGCTGGGATTCCTCATAGGTCAATAAACTTTACAGCAGGATTGGTACATAACCTTGGAGGGGAAAAAAGTGTTTCTGAAATAACTTGCTAAGACAGGCACTTTTACACACATTTTCCTTGCTAGAGAGGCAGCCCCTGCTAATAGAAGTGTCTGCACAATGCCATGCTACTACTTCACTGCCCTTATAAATCCCAAAATTGTCCCTAAAATACAACAGTAAAGAAATAACAAGAAGGAACCATTTTTGTCTGATGTTTGCTGTTTGTATCTGCAGGACAATGATGAAGTATAGGGATTGCCCTGGAAACAAAGCAAAGAATAAGTATTCCATGCTGTGGAGACACATGGCTGTACAGCATACACTGTACTCATCCTGACAACTGGAAAGAGCAGGGACTGGAAGGAGAATCCAATCAGCTTTTGCCCCACAGCTCAAGCCCCACAAGGCCATAACCAACAGAGCGAGCTCTAACCCCTTCCCACCTCGGGGGGATGGGAAACCAAGGCTTTTTTTCCCCCCTTCTCCTGATGTAAAGGATGAAAATTGCTGAATTCACAGCTCTGCTATTTCTTCTGACCCAGTTCACCATTCCGGCGAACGCCACTCCTGGCTGGCCCATGCTGCCTTGCTCTATTTTCCATGCTGCTCTCCTGCTTCTTCATGCAAACAGAGATGCTGCTGCAACTGAGGTGCTGAGAAGGGACAAAGCAGCAGCACAGGCAGAAATTCAGGGGCAAGAACAAGGGAAACCCTGCAGTTCCCTCTCTTCCACCCATGTGGTCTCCGCTGCTGTGCAGCTGAGCTGGAGGCCTCAATTATTTGCTTTTTAGCTCAGGACAAGCAAATGATTGAGCTTCCCACCATAAAGCTTGCCATCTAGAGCTCAGTGTCAGTGACAGCCTGGCCTGGAAGACTGCAATTGCCTGAACATGACAAAATTCTCCAAAGTGTTGACAATTATTCTGATATTAAGTGCTTCATCCAGCTGTCTTTAAAAAGAAGGACTAAAGCAGTAAGAAGATGCTGGTTTCGATGCAAGCAAAGCTGACATACACTCAGCCTCCTTATCTGAAGGACCAAAATATCTGTAAGAATCAGTTTTACCTCAAAAAGATAAGGATTTTGGCAATGCCACACCAAGGCAGAAGTTCAACTTCTAACCTAGACAGGGGACAATGACTTGAAATGAGAGCACTGCTCCTTCCTGGGCTTTCCAGTCTCCCATGTGAAGCCCATCCCTGTCTCCAAGCACATCCAGAGCAGGCCCACCAGTGCTGAGCTACATCAGATCTCCCGTGGTAAATCAGATCTGTCACTTGTGAGCGTTTCAAGGCACCACCACAAACTGCAGGCAGCATGGGCTGTCAGTGGAGGCAGCCACATTGAAGGATCGTGTTTTACACTCAGGCAGATCAGATGATCAAGGGAGTCTTTCTGCCCTTTAAACAGAGGGGGAAAACAAAGAAAGAAGCAAGGCATGAAGCAGGGGTACAACGAAACCAACAGGAAAAGCTTCCCAGAAGAACAAGAGAGGGCATCATCATCCTTGCCTGAATGTTCCCAGTGCTCTGACTTCTGGAGAAAAAGCAGTCAGGGTACAGGGAAAGGAACACAGGAATCCTGCACCAGGAGCTCGCTGTGCTCTGCAGCCACCCAGCCCTGCCAGCACTCAGGGACACTGTGGTGAGTTACAGGAGCACTGTACCAGAGCCAGCTCTCCCTGGGTGCCACCTCCTCCATCCATCTTTCCACAGGGAAGCTGTGAAGCAATTACAGTTTTTAATGTCCTGTGCAGTTGCTGGGCAAACCACGCACGGGAAAGCCTGGTTTGCTGGAACAAAGCTACTGAGTAAGCTGGAGGCTTTCCCAGAGAAATTTACAGTCCAGGATGAGGATCCACACAACCTGGTCACAATAGCAGGCACAAATAGTGCAAGAAAGAGCGTGCACATTTGTGACATTCAAAGCACTGCAACCACTCACAGCTCGTTCTTCTCTGCAACCCCCAGAGCTTCATCCTTGCACTAAAACACTGCACATGGAGCTCAGGGTAGGGAACACACCAGGACACCAGAGTGCTCCACACTCACCCCTGTCCTTGTCCTGTGATCGTTTCTCTTTGTGTTCATAACCCCAAGGGCAGGGCAGATGCAAAGATCAAACTACCGAGACTTTGCTCAACAGCAAACAGATCAATCTGAGAGGGAGAAGTTCACGAGATTCTCAAAATCAAAACCAAACAGTCTGAGTGCCCGGAATGCCCTAACACCGACCCAGGCAAACCCACAGGCTCTCCCCAGCAAGGAGGAAAAGGCAAATCGTGAAAAGGAACCGAGTGAAATCGCTCTTTTCCTACTGCAGAGGAACTGGCTGGCTTGGAGCTGGACCTCAGGAAAAGAGCCCAAGATAAACGGAGAGCACAGTGTGGGAATTAACCCCCGCACTGCTGTCCTGCAAACACACCCCACGGTTCTGCTTTTGAGGCATTTCACAGCACACGGTGGGCTCTGCTGCAGGACCACGGCCATTAAGAGAGGACAGGAGGCACCTTCCCTCCAAATATCCCTTAACCCATCTCGCCCCAAGGATGAAATGCAACACCCACCACCATTACGAAAGTACTAGGACCTGGCCTGATCTCTTGCTTTGTAAAGCTTTTGACCACTAAATAGGAGAAAGACAAGCCCAAGGTGTTTGGAGCACCCCATCACTGCATTAATGACAATGCTGATTAGAAACAGCCATCATCTTTTACCCCTAAGTAACACCCTGAAGATGGCACATACATAACGTGAAAAAGAAATTAGCAGAGCTGAGTGCTGGGGCAGGATCGGGTATCCCCAGGCCATCATGAGGAGGTTTGCTCTGGATGCTCAAAGCAAGACCATTCACATGCAGAAGAAGAGCAGAGAACAGTATTTTAACGGGTGCTTTAAGTGGCCATTCTTGCCAACAAATGTAATTAACTCCTGTGTTTAGAAGAGCTCAACGCAGCCAGGCTTTGAAGTTAACACCTCCTTGAGAGGACAGGGGATGGGAGTGTTCTTTATTTTCCTGTTGTTCCTATTGTTTCACTGAGGTCTGCCTTTCACAGCAAGTGAGAATGGGAGAGCTGATGAGCCTCGCTGGCAGCAAAATTGCTGCTCCACAAGTTCAGGCTGGTAACAGAGAGGCAAACAGAAGTCTAGGGAATATTTAAAAAATTAAGAAAAGATCACTGAGGATTCTCTTCCATGTTGTGCTTTCTGATGGGAAGCTGGGATTTAAACTGCAAGCAGGCACAATAAAACGAGACTAGGAAGCCTGCTTTAATGCTGGAATAAACTGAGCAGAAGGGAGAGGACCCAGATAAAATCAATTGATGAACACTGTTCTCAAGAATACTAGAGCTTGAAATGTTAACATCTTGAAAGGGAGATGACCTGGAAAAAATATTTGGAGTTATTATTTTTAAATGACTGGGCTTGTTACTGTTACAGGAAGGCATTCGAGTTTATGCCATACAGAGTCTGTGAAGTGGTAATTCAAGAACTTTGCAGAGGGTGAAAAGAGCAAATTTGCCAAAGCTAAGCAGCCACCCTCTGCAGAGGGGAGCAAGACATTATCCCTATGTGCATGTGGAATACTGAACAAAAAAAGCATGATCGCCTTGCTCCTTTCAGGGTAGAGGGGTGCAGGGAGAGGGAAGGGGGGTCAGAAAAAGGAACTGCCACAGTGTTGGTCAAGAGCGAGTAATTAACACTGTGACAAAAGGGAACACCCAACCAGGCTCCTGCTAACACTGAGCCGGCACCAAAAGCCAAAAACTGCCTCAAGTGCTCAGAGCTTCTGGGGCTGAGGCTAAGGCAGAAAGCAAGCCATGCCACAGGCTTCCCTCTCTTCGTTCCCATTTTAAAGGGTCTGTATCGTGTTTGAGTCATTTCAATCTCAAAAAAAAAAAACAACCCAGGAAAAAAGGGAGCTAGACTACAAAGGACTCCATGAAAGCAATAAAATCATCTGAAAGATGTGGCCTACAAAGACAAGGAGAGAATTCAATCTGCAGCTCACAGAGGAGCTGATAAGAAAAGATTGGTCTTGCTGTTGCCACAATACTCAGGGGCAGGGAAAAAGTGTGTGTGGGGCACACTTAAAAAAATAAATCACACCTACAGTCGTAGGAATAATTTCTTCTTCCTTCAAAGCCATGATTTCATGGTCTGATCTGCCCAGGGGAGAAGCTGCAACACTTTGGTGGCAGAGGTGTGAGTACAGACTATGAAGCCTTCACAGGGAAGAATATCACCTGGTACAGCTGGAACAGAGCAGCTGAAACCACACATTTAACTCCTTCCAATGCTCAGCGGCTTAGAGGACCTGCTAAGTATCATCTCTCTCAACATCACTCATGCTTGTCCGCGGGAACAGGGAAACAAATACCTCTTAACATTAATTAAACAACCCTTTGAGTAACTTCCCCAGACCGTTATTGCCATGAGAGGATATGCAAGCAAAGAAAAGGGTCGTTTTTAAAACAATTAGAATTGCTGGAAGGAACATACCATGTTAGACCATTGCACGTCTGAAAATAAAAGAAAAAAAAAAAGAAGAGAACGCCCTTAGGCAGCAAGTGAAGCCATTACCTTTAGTGTGATATAGAATAGCAGCCCTCAGGTCAAAAGAACCCCAGCTATCTTTCCTTTCTAGGCCTCTCTGGTACCTCTGTTCTTTGGCGGAGGCTAGCAAATTGTTCGTAGGAGAGGCCAGAGGATTCTCTACTTCATAGTCTTTTGAAAGAAACACTAAAGCACCTTGGCTACCGGTGTCTGCCTTTTGTAGGTCACCCGTGTGATGCGACTCCAAAGCTAAGACACCACCCTCAACAGCAGTCCCAGGCTTAAGAACAGCACTAAGAATTTGAGGGCTAGTCCGTTTATCCAGCTCATAAGCCTTAGGAAACACAGGTTGTTCAGTTCCTGAGGGAATGATTTCAGGACACTGTGAAACCAAAGTGGCAGGATATTCCCCTTGAAATGTCACTTCCATTAACTGATTATCCGCAGATTTCCCCACAACGGTTTCAGGTCCAGCACTGGGCTCGTTTATGAAAGACAAGCCCCACTGATTCTGGAAGATATCCCCCAGGTTCTGCTGATTCGTCTGTGAAGGGAAATCGACTTGTGTTGTCCCCAGGAGCACAGTTTGCATATTTGAAGGGTAGATAAAAAGGCCAGATTTCTTTTGTTCGAGGGCTGTCGAAGTTGTACTCATGTCCTGGGGTACAGGCTCAGAGGAGGAGGAGGAGGTCGATGGTACAGTACTAGCAGCAGTGGAGAGCAGTGGCTGGGCCCCTGGGGAATACACACTTCCATCAGTCCCAGCAAGGATTGGCCCGTTGGAGAAGCTGGCAGAGGTGACAGATTTCATAGCAGACATGGGGACTTGGGACAGTCGACTTGATGTCTGGGCTTGAGTTTCCCCAGCAGATGATGAAGATGATGAGGATGACGTGGATGGGGTTTGAGCTGCTTTGTTGAGGTTTTCTTTAACTTTACTTGCATAACTAATTTTGGGAACAATTTTAGCACTGCTATTGTCCACTGGAAAAACTGGGGGTGGTTTAAATAAGGTCCATGAGTCCTCTTTAGACGTAGCCGACGATGCGTGCTTCCCTTTGGGCCGGTCATCAAACTTCTTGCTGCTAATCCCAGGTTTGGCATCAGAGTTTTTCCGTGGTACATCCCCGAGCCCAGGCTTTCCCCTGCCTGCTCCACCAGCCCCAGCCTCATATTTCCAAACAGGCTTAGTATTTTCAATTCGGTTCCCCTTTTGTTCACTATAATCAGGCTTGAAACTCTCAAGTTCCTGTTTCAAGGTTGGTGCGCTGACCTCCTGCTGCATTATTTTGTCCTGTACTAGATTCAAGTTCTCACAACCCTTGGCACTGTTGCGCCTGCCTTTCCTTTTTTTAGGTGTAGTATATCCACTCTCAGAGCCACTGCCATCGTTGTCAGCCCCTTTGCCTACGTAGCCATTTGTGATGTAGCTGGAATTATTGGTCACCACGCCGTTTGGAATAGACACTCCCTCTGGCTTGTCTGAGGACTGGTTTTCTCTGTGTTTGTTTTCGTAGGACTTCTCATTCTTTTTGTCCATGCTATTTTTCTGAATGAAGTTCTTGGTTTTGATTCCAGCTTTCCCCAAAGCACCGGCCTTCACAGTCTGCTTTGGGGTGACATTAGGGTCTACAAGCTGCTGGCTGCCATTGGGTACCCTGGATCCTGGGGCGGTGGCTTCATCAGAGCACAGGCCCTTCAGTGACACTTCTCGTTCTCCTGCGTTACCATTCAGCTCTCCGTAGCCTAGAGGGAAGCCAAAAACAGCAAAAGGCAAGAATTAGAATGTGTAATGTTAGACTTGTCATTGCAGAAAGCTGCAGTCAGCCCCAAACATATCCGGTTTCCTCAGGCAGACATTTTAAAATAGGAAAATATCTAGTCTCTGAGGTAAAGCTGCATAAATTCATTTGCTGGAATGCACAGCAAGAAGGGTTAAAGTAGGAAGGACCAGCCACGACTGCCTCCCGCATAACTGAGTGACATACAGATAACATAACAAAGCAAAAGAAAATACAGATACTACGCCAGGAAAATATACTGTACTGAAGATCACTGGCAAGCTGGAAAGCTATTTCATCAGCTACTATTTCCAGGTCACAGAGAGGAAAAAATTAATTCCCAGGATGCTTCAAGACAGCGGGATCCACTGCCTTTGTGACAAGATCTGTAGAGGTTCAGGATACACACTGTGAACAAGGGACAACTCCTACCATCTCCATCAGCTCCTGGGCCTGCAACAGCAGCAGTCCTCCTTCCCACCCTCTTCCCAAATGCCATCTCAGTAAAGGAGTGGGGAAAAAAAACCTGCAGTACTTCCAAAAGGACACGTGCAAGTCCAGCTGGAAGATGGAAGGAAGAAAATGTGGCCACATCTCCTCACTGCGTTTCAGGATAGTGACCAGCACCTCCCTACACACGCTCCTGAGCACTGAAAAGGTGGCAGAACTAAGAAATGCAGCCCTGCAAGGGCCCTTCTGCTGCCACCAGCAGTGGGTCTCTTCCCCAATAAAAAATTTGTATTTCTCATACCCAGGAGAGCTGGTATGAGCCTGAGACCCAAGAAATAAAGCACTTGCTAGGGGTTTCAACTCATAAAACCATGAGATTGTGCTGTAGATTGAGCTTTACTCTTCCCTTCTGAAGTTCACTTCCAGGTCCCATGGTCCTGGGAGCGCAATTCAAGCAGAGCTGGAAGCCCAGGACAGTCCACACTGAACCAACCCCAACTTCCTCTTTTGCTTTTTCCTTTTTAAACACCTCTGGCCAGAGGCCTGCTGCTTTCGAGGACCCTGGCTAAAGCCCCAAGAGAAGCCCTGGAGCCCCA
This sequence comes from Geospiza fortis, assembly GCF_000277835.1. Lineage (NCBI taxonomy): Eukaryota > Metazoa > Chordata > Aves > Passeriformes > Thraupidae > Geospiza > Geospiza fortis. The sequence goes on from NW_005054387.1 coordinate 2,847,137, forward strand.
GTGGGGACGGGGAGAGCACACCGTGCCCTGCTCCACAAAGACGCTCCAGCTGCACAGGGATCCCTCCTGCAGCCGCTGCTCCTCTGACTCATCCGCCCTCCTTCCCCAGGCTGGGGAGCCTCACATCCCCCACAGCCACTGACCCACCTAAGGCTCCATCTGCAGCCACGGTGGCACCGAGTCAGCACAGAGAGGGAGTCCCTCAACAACTGGAGCGGGCAAAACTCCAGCTTGGAAGAAGAATGTTTTTGTTGTTGCTGATGTTGTTGAAATTAACTGCTGTAACTAAAAAATCATTGTTACCCTCACATCCTGGAGCCTCAGATGTCTGGCAGATGTAACAGCTCAAGTTCTGTGCAAGTCAGGAACACAAGAATCCTTGTAGGAATCTTTACAGAAATTCCACAACTGAGTTTGCCGAGGGGGATCAAAAAGGATTTTACTACATGGAAGTATCTGTAACCACCACAACTTCCACTATAACTTTCAAATATGTTGTTGAGAAAGTTAACCATAAATACTTCACCCCAGAGAGAACTAGAACGGTGGGATCCTCTAAAATGAAGTATTTCAGAATAGCATGAAGAGGAAGCCCTCTCAAGAGCAGTGTTACAGCTGACCTTGTATGACTCAAGACTTCTGACACCACTTGTTAATGAAACAAAACAATAAGAGTGGTCATAAGACCATTGCAGATGAGGAGTGAAAGAATAAAACGAAGAACAAAATCCATTTCAGTAAGTCAGTGTGTCAGCAGTTTCTAGTTCCAATTCTCAAGCATTCACAGCTCAGCTGCCTGAGTTTTCTCCAAATCAACATTTGGCACAGCTGGCCTTGGCCTGGACACGGAGGTGCAGCAACCAAAATTTAGGGGAGAGGAAAAAAACCAGGACGGTAAGAAGAACAGGTGAAGAGGACATGGCAAGCTCATAAACCGTTTCAGAGCTGGGAAGGGAGGGGTGCCAGCCTAGGCACACATTAAAACCCTGGGCACGCTGCAAACAGTGAAATGACTTCTCAACTTATTTTTGCTCGGTAACTTATTTTAGCGTGTGCCCGATCAGGTCCTTCCCTGCCTGCCCAGGCTGCACATGGGGCACTGCCGACCCCGCTCTGCTGCTACCAGGCCCCCTCCCACCTCGTTATGTAAAAGGAAAATTCAAGGGAAGGAAAAAAAAAAAAATGTACGCGGCACTCCGGCCGGCTGGCGGCCACGCACTCGCCGTGACCCCGCAGAAACCCCCCCAGAGGGATTGCTGGAGCCGCGGAGC
>NW_005054387.1:2849663-2865731 GCF_000277835.1 Geospiza fortis
GCCCGGGCGGACCCAGCCGGCCCGGGAAAGGTGGACTCGACAAATGCACCTGTCCACCTCCGAGAGAAGCACCGGAGATTTAACTTATGCTTAACAAAAATCAACGGTTGATGGGAAAGCCCGAGAGTGTCAGGAGGAGAACTCTTGAAACTTGACAGAATTTGTAACAGATTTCATACCACTTCAATCTCTGATTACCCCTTACTTGAGCATTCCGAGGGGGGTGGTGGCAGCTAAATGACCTGAACTCCCGCTTCCGCTCCAGCCAGCCTCCACTGCAGGAGGGCAACACATTCAACTGCTGTTTTGGGATTCCTCCTCAAAACTAAGGCCCAGTTCTCCAGAGAGCACTGAGACATGGGGGTTTTGGTTGTATGGATCAATGAGGAATGGAGGCAGGAGTTAATTAGCAATGTAGGAAAAGGGCAGACCCGCGACTGACACAGGCTGGAGACAGAGGCAGAGTCCTGCTCCAAGTTATTTGCTGCTCTGGTGTGATTAATTGCCTCCAAATAGTCTCAACAGTGTTCACTGCAGCAAACAAGGAGCAAAAGTGACAAAATAAAATGTGTTCATGTAATTAAAGACTGTAACAATTAATGTGTGTAATATAAATGGGCTCCACAGATACTCCTGAAAATAGTATGGACTTCTCAAGGCTTTTCTTGCAGCTTAATCCTCTGTTCTATTTCTTCACTATTTTAATGAACACAATTAATGAAGTTCATGTGTCTAGAAAAACCCTATCAGACATTGGCACTGTACAAGAGCCCTTGTCTGGAGATTTTACAGTTCCCAAGCTTTATTTTAAGAGAACACAGTTGAAAGTTTATGCTTCAGACAGAGCTTCCCACTTCACCCTCCTCTTTACTACACAGGAGTAAAGCTTTTCCTTACCAGAAATACCAACTTCGACATTAATACAGAGGGTTTTTTCAAGATTTGAGGTGCCTGAAATATCACAAGTTCTCTGCCAAATCATTCCTGCAGTTTACATTTCTTTCAGCACAATGCAAATCCATTTAAAACGTGATGAAACCATTTAAGCAAGCAATGATGAACTTTGGGCTTTACCCAAACAATAACGGTCCTGGTCCTTTCAAACGCTGACTCATTGAGTGACCTCACAGTGCTTAGGAGACAAGTCTTAAAATGAGGAGTCGGGCTTTAATCACAGCTGACATTTTATTGGTGGCTTGGAAGAATTTATTTTTAATATAGGGAGTTGGCTTGAAGATTTAAACTTCAAAAGACTCTGAAGAAAGCAAACAATTATAGACAAATCGTCTCCACGCACATACCAGAAATCTGAATACAGAGGAAGGTGGGCTGTCTCTTTGTGAAAGACAAAGCAGCTATGTCACTGCTTAGAAGTGTCTTGTTATCAGTATTAGATTATCTAAAGCTTGCAAAAAAGAGAAAAAAGATCCAAAATAATACAGCCTGGGCATCATGAAGCACGGGCATCCCACACCCCAACATGGTGTGTCCATACATGGTGGGCCTTCCCACTTCCCACTGATTCCAGTTGCATCTCAGGGATGCATTTTAAAGGTAAGAGTGGTTCCAGAAGGCAGTGCTGCCCTGTGGCCACGCTGGGACACGTCCCCTCCAGAAGCAGCAGTTCCTGTTAATCCCACTGTTTGCCCAGTGTTGCACCAGTTATAATGTGTATTAATATTCAACAGTTCTTCAGGATGTGTTCTCTGGAAAGGGAAGCTGGAGATTTCCATGTCTGCTCATCTGCAGCAGTTTTCCTCCTTAGTGCTCTTTGGCAAGCCTGCAAAGAGGCAATTTTCCTTGGAATTCCACACCCAGTGCCAAGTATTCCCACATCCAGGCACAAAGCTGGGCACAGCCAGTATAATTTCTAACTCAGTAATTTATTCAAAGCTCTGTTTTATGAAGCTTTGAAGTGGATGGCTTTGCAGAGAACCTGCCATTTAAAGCTGCAAAATTAAGGCAGCATGGAATGAATCAACTGCTACAGGAATCATGAGAAAGTTTTCCTGGAGAGTCTGACCCGGGATGAGTTTTGTATTCATATTAAAATACAGTTAAACGGAGAAGCTATTGAAGTTATTTTTTCAAGAACAAATTATTTCCTTTCAAAGGCAATCCTCTTTAATACACTACATTTAGTTCCCATTAATTGTTTTCAGTTAAGTTAAAAGTGAAATTATAAAATTAATCCATGAAAAAAATAAAATGCTTGCTTTGTAATATTTAATGTGTCTGTCTCCTGTTTAAAACTCAAAACTGGGAAACCCCAAGATTACCATATTTATAGATATTGGGAAGGGCTCTTACACAAAATATGTGTGGCATTTATTTACATTTTTTTGCCACAGTGTTTTCATTTACAGACTTGAATTTCTCACAGACTTGAAAAATTCTCCATATTCTAGCACATCCAATTTAACAAAGCACTCCAGCAGACCTTTAGTTCCAAGTAGGATTATAACCACACTGTTCAAAACCTTGCCACGTTTGGCTGCTGGCATCTCATGTGTTTCAGTACAAGGCAGTTGGGATTTACCAGTTGATATTCAAGTGTTGGAATCTCAGAATTAGTTCTCAGCAGCAGTTTAGCCAAGATGGATGACAGGGTACGAGTGCTGCTCACAGCCTGACCACAGCTATTCTCACAGAGCTGCTGCAGTTACATTCAGGTAAGGAGGAGCTTCTCCTTGACTCCATTTTTGTACTCTGCTGTGTACATTATTTATAGGTACAAAGCTGGTCTCTTTAAAGACTTCTGTCTCTAGAGGCAGCTGGATAGTAGGCATTGGGTTAGAGGTCTTAAAAAGCAGCAAAACGCAAAAAATTAAAAAAGGATTTAACCCCCTAGCTGAATTGTAAAAATTGTAAAAAATTCATATTTGACTCATCTTTCCCATCCCTAGCAATTTAAGCATTTCCATTTCAGCACATGCTGAATTACGATTTTTTTTTTTCTGAAAGCTTAGTTTCCAAATGTCATAAGCACACTATGCTAATCCTTCATTCACTCTCCAGAAAATTAAGGCAGTCTAGCACCAAAAATAACCATAGGGTATAGTTTTGTGAGGCAGCAAAACTGACGTAATGGCTGCTCCCAAAAGGGAAGGTCATCTCTCTCTGCCCTGCCCTCACAGCAACACTACTGCTTCTCAGAGCCCATTTGAGAAATTAAACTAAAAAATAATTCTTCAGATGGAAAAGTGCACATTTTTATTCTGGTTAAGCTTCCTAAACTGTTTCACAGAGGAGCCAGACAAATATTAACACCCTGAAGAATGGGCTGTCACTACAGCAGCTCTGGAGTTGCCATCCACAGCCAGCCTGGCTGCAGGGATGACCTTCTGGGAATTGGGCAGTGGGGACACAGCTGGGGTTGCAGCCACTTAAGCCATCTAATTTTATTTTGCTCATATTTGTGAGTCAATCCCCTTGAGTGGCCAAAGAAGGATGGCGTGACCATCCTTCAAAGTGTTCTGAGCAAGCTGTAACAGAATGGCTGTGACCAGTGGGACTTCTGGTGGGTACATCCATTGTTTAACAGGACTCAATCTGAGGATCATCCCTGTTGTAAAAACACTGAAGTGTTCACACAGGCATGAGTAACATCTGCTGCCCATAGCTGCATGCAAAATTGTTTACTAGAGTGCAATTGTATAAACTGGAGGCAGCTTGCACACATACAAGAAGCAGAATGGGAAGCAGGCTAGCAGGTTCAGCCACATTGCTTATCATTACTTCTCTGGGATTTCAAAGAATCCTGGCTTTCAGACAATTCTGGATCTCCTCCTGCTTCCTAGGATCATCACAGGGACCACAGAGAAATCCAGACAAACACCTACCAAGGTGCTCTTGCACAAACTCCCCTGCTGTTAGAACCTGAGGCACAGGCAGTCCAGCCTGACTTACACAGGGAATTGTATCAGTCACTGCTTGCAGTGGACTTTGGCCTCTGGAAGACAAATGAAAAAAAGCTCAATCCACAAATCCCAAGCACTTTTTATCTTGTTATACAACACAACAGTCACAAGGCTGCTAGTCACATTTCATTCTCATTTCACTTGGATACCAAGCAGGTATTTTGAAACAGGAAATTTAAAAAAAAATTATTAATTTTTAAATGCGGGTTGGGTATGTCTGCATGTGGTACATGGGCACTCCTCTGCTTGTGTTTGCACTCAGGATCTCCATCTTAACAATGCCCAGGACTGACAGAACACCAGATCTGGAGGGGTTATTGTTTGAGTTATTACTGTGACTGCTGCTTCTTTATGTGACACAGGGCAATGATGGTTGACTACAAGATCAGGGATTGGGAAGAGCCCTTGTCTGAAGGAAATTTAAAAAGACTGGGACCATTCACCTTGGAGGGAGTGAATCAGAAAGAACACAGTGAAGGTATTGCAGAATCCATAGCTTAGAGATAGCAGCTGGAGAACTTTTGTTCACCTTATCTCAAAACATAGGAATGCAGGAACATGAAGGGGGAAAAAAGGTAAATGAAGAGATAAGCAACCACCTTTTAATGTTTTGCATAAAATATATATCAGGATTCACTGATAAGCTACATTGTGAAGAGCAAAGTATTATTAGTTTTCTCAATGAATGGGCATAATTCAGCTAAAAGTAAATATTTGACATCTAAAATAGAGATTTTGTTAGGATTACTATTCTTTGGAGCACAAGTGAGCTTATACCTCTTGGGATTTAACAGGCTATTTCTGCCAGATATCCAGGGCCTGGGGAGCCCAAATAGAAGCAGGGTGAAGAACTGACTTCTGAAAACCCATCTCCTCTGAAGAACTCATGGACTGAATACAAATGACACAGCTAATGGCTCTAGGTGGGGAGGAAAACAGACTGACAGGGAGGGCAAGCAATGGGCACTGTGCAGCAGATGCCTGTTAACATCCAGACTCCACAGAGGAGTTCCTGCATCCTCAGCTTACTGGATCTGTGTTCTATTTTATACAATTCAGGCATTTTTGTTACTAAGTGAGGACACTGCAGGAGTCAAAGGGTAACCCTTGCCTGTATTTAGCCCTACTTCCTTATCTTGGAATCTGGTCCACAGTGCCACTCTCATTCTCCCACACAGTTTCTGTACTTCACTGCTTACCTACTCATGAGGACTGAATTCCAGGACGAAGGCTGTTGTTCACAGCAAAGGGTTTATGGAACAGCTATTCTGGCATAGCTCCCCAGGTGGAGATACAGTTCATATAGGCAAAAGAACTCACTAAATCATCTCCTTAAAAGGCAAGCTACACCATCAGAATAAATCATCTCCACATCTTGGTTTTTTGCATGCCATTACTGTTGTAGGGTTAAGTCTGGGATTTTTACATTCCAACCTGCATTAATGTTCTGGCAAAACTATAGTTCCTTGACAAGGAAAGGCCAGATTCACCAGGAAACAAAATAAAACAACAACAACCACCAAACAAACAAAACACACCAATAAAAAAGATATTGCCTTATTTTCTTAACTGCATTTTTGTAGGTATTGAAAAGAAGAATGAAGGAATGAGCCATGAGCACTGGCTCTGTTAACAATGGGAAGGGGAACTGTGTCCAAAAGTCACCTCTGGGGTGGAGAAAAGCAGTGGAACAGCAGTACACAGCAACCCTTACAAAAGGGTTTATTTACTACATGTATGAAACAAAAATATGATGTCCTAATAGTGGAACCTAAGTAAAACCTAAAGACATAACTGAACCAGAATTCCAGACATAAGACACACCCCCACCCCCACTACTAATTCATTCATCAAGTCCAATATATAATATTCACTCTTCATTATCATCTTTTCACTGCAATAGACCTCATGGCAGCCCCAGGAAAGGATGTGAGTCAATCCTTGACTAAATGCCTCTGATTCACTAAGGAACCAACACATATAAAATCACTTAAGAATAAAAAATGCTAAGGTTTGCCTCACTGATAATTTATCTAATGGCTGCTAAGATTGGGTTAATGGGAGAAAGATGAGAGAGAACAGCACTACATCGCTATGGAAACTAGAATTTTCAAAATAAACACCTTTGCAGAACTGAGGTCGCAGATCCAAAATATCTTGGTTTTGATGTCACCTCCCTTTACCATGAGATCCAGCTAGGCTGACCAGGCAGGCACAGGGAAAAAGCTTGCATGTGGTGACAGAGATATTCCATGGCTGATGTTCCTTATTCCAGTGTAGGTATGGGCTCTAAATGAAAACTTCAGTGATTGATTTGTTACCTGTACACTTTTGGGGGTCTTTCTGCAGGGGGTCTAACAGCCTGCCTGGCCAGGCCAATGCAAAATGAATCCATACCACTTCAGATGGGAAGTGTTACCTTTATCCCACTATACTGATAATCCTAAGTATTTGCAGGCTTTTTTTTTTTTAATGTAGATATATATATCAAGTGAACTATGAAACACGAGGTTTACAGCTTTTTGAAGTTCAATTCCCTTACTCACACTAGGAAACTCCTTACCCTGGAAATGGCTCCACTGCAGTTACTGTTTAGGGTATCCAATCCTTTGCTTCCTGTTAGTCACAAATGGAAAATAGTGTTGGTAACTTCTCCACTTGTGCCTGGGCAAAGGGTTTCTCATTTTAGACACAAACATACCTCCACACCCCACCTACCTTATACCATCTCACTGATTGCTGCTGTAAACAAGTCAAGGCTGTAGAAATGCTGACTCACAGTGCTAAGACTATGGAAAATATTTAGAGCTGCTAAAGAAGCAAAGCCCAGCAGGTTTCCTGCCCTTCCTCCTTATCTACAAGCCCCTTGCCATGACAGGCTGTAATGAAGGACCTTGCTTCCTGAGAGGAGGCAAAGAGTAGGTACTTGCTTCCTAAAGATAGCCCAGATTCCTTTGAATTCCCAGTTGCTAGCTAGTAATTGCAGGCAGGGGAAGACAACCCCCAGTGCTTACAACCACAGGGCTACAGATGTTGAGAGATTAATGGCTTCTGGGTAGGTTTTCTTGCCCAATGCAGCATTGCTCACTTCAGTGCACTTCCTGGGACAGAATCAAGTTCCTTTAAAATGCCTCAGTATCTGCTACAGAAGGCTGTTCCTTACCTATGGACTTTACTGAACCGGATTTATTACTGATTCCTGCCTTCAGCACAGCTGAGTCAGAGCAGACAGGCAAATCACTGTTTGCTTTGGGAGGGTTGGTACCGATCAGGACACGGGCAAGCAGCATGGGGTGCAAATTCTGTTTCCCTGTGGGCGTGCCAGCGCAGGCGGGGAGAGGGACAGGGACCGGTGCTCACAGTGAGCCAGGGGCCGTGGACAGAGGTGGGGAGAGTGAGGAGAGTGAGGCTATCTCAACAGAAGCCAGTCTGGGTGCATTCTGCCTGTGTTAGCACACTGCTGCGCCCAAACTAATCGCCTCTGGATCTTATCCAAACGCCAAGCTGAGTGCCTACCACATCAACAGCCTGTTTTCCTCACAGGGAAGTGGCCTGTTGCAAAAGGCAGAGCATTTAAGGAAACAACAAAGTTTTATACCCACACAATTCATGGGACAAATAACTTCAGAAAGCCTAAGGAGCATGGAGCCTTTATGAGCGGCTTGGGATGGGCAGGTTGCAGTGCTGCTGCCTCCTCCTCCTCCCATTACCTACGAAGCTCATTTGCAAAGAAGCAGAGACTGATGAGCTACATTTACAAGCTGGGCAGGGCAGACCAAGGAACAGCTCTCACTGAAGGGAAGGAGCAGGCTGTGGTGAGAAATTGCAGTGCTCAGAAATGACTGTACTAACTGGTCATGATGATGGTATTGAGTTGATTTCACCTCTAACCTGTTCTAACTGCAGTCTGCAATTAATGTGGCCTGTAGCATCTAAATGCACTAGAAGCACACAAGTAGGGATGCAGAGCTCCCTTTTCTATTGGCAGATGACTTCCAGCTGCACATCAAATGAAATTCTCAGCAAGCTGATCATGCGCATAATTCTCTCTATACTTGTCAATATGAGATGTATTTGGCTGAAGTCTCCCCCTTGTGAGGCAACAGGAGCCATTTTAAATAGGTGGGGACAGAGGCTGGTCCTACAAGACTCACACTACTTTAAGAGAACAATAACTACAGTACTTTTGCCCTATTTATAGTGCTTACTCAAAGCAAACCTGAGGTCTTAGCAGTCCTTCTGATAGTGACAGTGAAGGTGGCTCAGTGTGAAGATGGCCCTGCATGAAGAATAGATTGGATCATAAATGCAGAACAGCTGCTTAAGCAGAACACCAGGAAAAGAAGCAATGATGTTGCTGGGCAGAGAAAAGCATTGCAAGAGCACACACATAGCCTCCTTCCTCCAAAGGCACATGCGCACTGCTCTCAGTCAGTCACATTTCTCTCAAGCTTCCTGGTAGCAGCATCAGCAAGTGCATTCTATCACATCTGACTGGCTACAGGACTGTCCTCATCTGACAGTAATGACCTGGCCTCGATTTTTCACATTTTTTGTTGTCTCCTTCCCCTCTTTCAGCACTATGAAAGCACCAGGCATGAAACCTGCAGCACAAAGGAAATTCTCACTAGCACAGCCTGCTGCAGTACACTTACCTCAGCAGCACAGGAGCTGCAGGCATGGCAAACCTCACATAACCTACATTAGATTCCCATAACGTTCCAAATCAGGCACTTAACTTCCAGACTTGGCTGAGACTCATCTCCATGGCCAGACTTAGTATACACAACAGAGACTAAAACTCTGAGGATCATGGTGTGCAGCTTTGCTCCTTTGGTAAAATGTAATGCTTTACAAAAACAGACAGTTCGATCCCATAAAAACAGCTTATTTTTGGCCCAAGAACAAATACTGAAATCCCCCTAGAACTAAGGGCCATCCAGATTTCTCCACATGCAAATTGCACTGTAAAAGATCAGCTCTCTGGTTGAATGGCCACAGCAAAACACACTTGACATTGCCATGGCCTAGCCTCTGATCTGCCGCTGGCCAGAGGTGATGTCATGGGTTGTTTTCACTGTCTGGAAATGAGGAGCAAGAAATGCTGCATTGGCTGGCCAGCCCATCCAGTGACACATCCTGACATGGGCCACAAGGAGACAGGAACAGACTGATAACTCTCAAACATCATGGAAACAAAACCCCAGGGAGAAGTTGTCTGGGTATGATCACACCAACTTGGCCAGCAGCAGTGGGTCCACCCACGCCTTTGACACTTTAGCCCATCTCTCCCTAGTCCCTCCCCATCCCTTATCACCTCTCTTTCTTCAAGGCTTTTCAGCTAAACTGCTGCTGTCCCCACTTTGTTTATCCAGTTCTACCTGCACTGAACAGGAGCAAGAGTGTTCTCCCCCTGATGTCACCACCACCTTTGAGAAAAAAGCTGACCTGCAAGCTATTTTTAGCCACATTGTAAAGTTGTGGAGCTATTTTGGTCACATCTCTGTATGAAAGCTGCAGGATGCTGACAGGCTCAATGACTGCCTAGGGCAACAGGGGCTTTAACTGGGAACGGGCACAGCTTGCAACTCTGCATTAAAGCTTCTGTGCCCTTCCCATGCCATAGGAGTCTTTAGACCAAGATTAGATTTCCCTTCCTTTTAGAAAAGGGTAACACACCTTCCTGAATTCTGCTGGATACCAGAGGCTCTGCAAGGCCTTTGCAGTGATGGCCTCCAGCTTGCACTATCTCCAGCTCTGCAGAAGATACTATTTATTCACTATTTATTCTGTGGGCTCCCCCAGTCCCATTTGCCTCATTCCCTAGGAGGAGGCAGGTGCAATTATAAGTTCACAAAAACACCGGACAAGATTTTATCAATCTTCCTTTGAATCAGACCTCTGTAAAAGATCAATAAACAGACTAGTGCCTGCAGAGAAGTCGGGGCATGTAACTCTGTGTAGGTAAGAGGAAGAACAGAAAGGAATCATTTGCATAGCAACATGTTGTTCTGAATACAGAGTAATTCCTGGGAGCTCTGGGGTACGTCCAGGGCATCGGGCAGAAGGTGCCTGGTCTAGACAGTTGTTTTCTCTGGAGTGCCCAAGGGTTGGCTGCCAAGTTTGCTGGGGCTCTGTAGCAAGTGCAAAGCACAGGCAAAGTAAAAGTTAAAGGAACTGGATTTAATAGAATTAAGCCCAGAGATACAAAAGGAATCTTGAAGGATATGAGATATGAGAGGAGAGAAAAAAAACCCAAACAAACTGGTGTGTTTAGGACAGGGAGAGATGAGTCAGATCTATAAAGAAGGAACAAGAGAGTAACTATATGACAGTTTATGAACAGCTGTCATCCAACCCTCCCAGAAAATGTGCCTTAGGACTACTGCTGTCTGCAGCTACAGTGCACGTTTTCCCAAGACACCTCAGTGGTGTTAACAATTCCACACCTTCCCCATTTGGAACAAGCCCCTGATGCAGCAAGAAGAATCTGAATTTATCAAGTCAAATTTCAAAGTACCTCTCCTGTATTTTTTCCCCCAACTTTTTTCTAAAGGTAATTTGTTAACAGTTCTTACATTAAAACCTACATCCTGCTCCTAAGGTGAGCCACTCCTTACTTCAGTGATGCAACTTGCACCTGCTTTCATGAGTCAGCACAAGCCACGTATCTCCTCTGCAGCCGGATCAGTGCTGCTAACAGGATGAACTATCCCAGGCAAACACTGGTGACCTGCTGCAAACAGATTTGATACACAGACCATCACTGTGTTTCACTGGGTATTTCAGCAGAAGGAGCTGGTTTAACTCATTTGGTCCCACACAAGCACGAATCTGTGTTATACACTTTGCAATCCTCATGCCAGCAAAATCAGCTGACCATTAACTAATATCTTATGACATGTAAATTAAAACTAGCTTAATAAGAATTTAACTTTTTAGTCAATAGGTGGAAATGACATGGACAGAATAGTATTGTTTAATATGCTGTTATTTTAGCAGGACAGAATGGAACTGTCACAGTTCACATCAGACACAGAGATGCGTCCAGCAGCAATATGTCAAGACCTGTTGGATCAAAAAGCTCAATGAAGTGTTTTGTGTTTCAGCTTCCCCCAGAGCTATGCACAAGACTAGCAGCAAGCATTACACAGTGAAAATGTTTTGGTCAGATGAAATAACATAGCAACATGTTGCATAATTCCCCTGATGAGCTTAAGCAGCCTTTCTTTGGGACACTGCACAAGCAGGATAATAAACACAGCACAAGAGAGTCTGACACAACAGATAATCTATCAGCTTCTGGTAGCAGAATTTGCTAGTGTAGGGAGTTAACTACTTCACCTTTCATCATCTCTCTAGATTCTTAGTTTTCATCCATTATCACACAATCTTATTGTGAGAGCATTACTGGCATCATCACTTGTCTCAACTGATTATTTAATGCAGATATCCTATCACCATCTCCACAATGTATCTATTTTCCTAGTAAATATCAAGAAACTGATTTTCTTTTTTTTTTTTTTTCAAATATTCCTACACCTGTTCTATTTTCCGGTGTGGAAACACCAGGCATACAGTAACAAATCACATGCAGCTCACCCCATAGACGTAGACAGGGGTTGTCCACCAATTGTGTGGATCGCGGCAAGAGCACACAGACCACGCTGGAGCTGACGACTGCAGTTGTTCCCAATCTCCTCTAGGGAGTGCAGTCGGAAAGGAAGAGACGGAACTGCAGTGCACATGCCAGCTGGGAATCGGTGACTCAGGATATTCAGTCACAAATGGTGTCTGTCCATTTCCAGCTGAAGGCAGGGAGGAGCAATGAGGTTTGAGCTTGACCTAAGAGCAGAATTCTACTAGAACCCCAGGTATGCTTTACTGTGTGAGAGAAAGGTCTGCCAAGATACTAAAAATCAAGATGTAAATCAAGCAATAGGACTTCAAATATTAGATCAATCATTTAAGGCAACATCCCCACAGCTGAATGTAGCATGGACAACACTTATGGGGATTCCATCTCTTATGCCCTAGTACATCACAATGTGAATCCATCAGATCATCCAGCACAGGTATGCCTAGTCTGCAAACATCATCCAGGCCTTGGTCTCTGCACAAAGAACATCAGACATTATTTTTTAGAACTAGATCTATTTTGTGTGCACAGTGCTTAGTACTAGAAACTGGGCAGACCCATCAACTTATTTCCCCATGGATGCACAAAACAGCTAAGGAGATATAGCACCTGTCTGATCTCTGTGCTAAAGAATCATGGATAAAAAGGCCTAAGATCACCTATTTTTTCCTTACAAATGATATGCATGCATTGATTCTGTGACCTGCTACACCTTCCTTAAAGAAGGACCAGAATGGAAAATGTATCTACTCAGGATTTTTGCCCTCTTCCCCTATCCCAAAATAATAACAATCCATGTTCCCAGACTCAAGATAAAAAACTATTAAGAAATACAGAAGTCATACTACCATCTACCTAAGGCAAAGGGTAAGAGAACAAACTCACCAGGTAAGAGTCAGTGCAGGAGGGACATACATTCAGACAGATGCCAGAGTTGATCACAAGCACAGCAGAGGATGCAGTGACTTCTACAAAGTTACTGACACTCTGTGACAAAGCAGCTCTGTGGAACCAGTGAGGAGCCGCAGCTTTGAGAAACCAAGAGACAGTAACTGTTGCTGCTTACGGACAAAGCTTCCAGGCTGGCACAGACAACTTTGCCACATACAGAAATTACCTACAGCAAAACAGGAGTAGACATTCACGTGTCCTTAGGACAGCAACCAAATGAACAGTCAGGGATTTCACTTTCGGTTTGAGTAGCAGCAGATGTCTGTGTAGCAGAAGCCCCATTACTGATATAAGAAAAAAAATAAAGAAAAGTCTGTAGATGCTGTGATAAATAAAAAGGAACCATCAGCTCTTTCTTGTCCTTGCAAATAACAGAGCACCTCCTCCCTGACATGTCCCATTTACTCTTAAATTTTCCTACCAGCATTGACTTCTGTTGCTGTCTTGAATAATACAGGTGGGGTTTTTTTAATGAAAGCAGGGAAAGGCAGGCTTAGCACCAAGAGATCCTCAGAAATCTGTAAGAATATTCCTGGTGAGGGCATAATTGATTTCCAGGGAGATGTTTATGATGTATGCATTATCACAATCTCAGAACTTCATTCCCCACCTATTTAGGATTCCCACACTGGATTACAACCTGCCTTCACATAAGAGATGTTGAAGCTTTCAATGAGGTCACGCCAGACTCTTGACAAGCACTGATGGGTGACTCATGCTGCAGTAGCCAGAGATACTAGCAACACATTTGTTAATCTGTATGCAGTCTGACTCTTTTTTTGGTCTAGAATCTTATTCAAGGGTGAAATACAATGTCTCAGAGATAGGTGACTGCAGAATTGCTGAAGAGCAAGGCCACAGTTTCACAACTGTTTTACAGATTATAAGAATCAGTGCCTGGAAGCAAGATTACAACAATGTAAAATGTTGTTTTACCTATAAAATCTGTAAAACAAGAGATCAAGATCCAGATAGGGTCAACAATAGAGCAGTTCATGGAGGATCACCGGACAAGCCACCATGCTAATATGGAATCTAGGAGTTCTCAGAGGAGTTCCACCAACTCTTGTCCAGAAGTTCCAGTCATCCTCTCCAGCAAACTCTTCCAGAGGCTACCTCCCTGTAAATACACATCCCTACACCAGCCAGTCCAGGACAAAGGCCAGGGTAGTCACAGCACTGTCAGGCTGGGGTCTGAGCTGAGACAGCCAGCACTAACCCAGCAGGGTCAGGCACAGAACACTCTCTTCTGCTGACTCAGCTATGAGGGAAAACCTGTGGAGAGGGATTAGATCAGACAACAGCAACTTCTTGAACCACCACGGCAAAATTCTCCATGGAAGCTTTGGAAATGTGGCAAAAAGGACACAGAAAACCATGGAACAAGTGAGACATAGGGAATAAGTGCATTATAGCAGAAAAAAGTGTCTTCATCTTGGCTAAACTACTGGACAGCCAGGAAAAAGAATCAATAATAAAGGGAAGAGACAAAATAAATCTAAAAGAAATCCTGCAGATGGAGAACAAAGAAATTAAATGCTGTTGTATTTTCATTGCTGTGAAGCTAAATTAAGCTTCCTAAGTCAAGCAGAGAAATAATTGCTTTAGATTTCTATTCAGAAGACAGTATGAGAAGCAAGTGCCAGCGGAACAACTAACAAAAGGTGTCTTCCCTCAGAGAAAGCAAGCCAGCAGATTGCATAACTGAAATGAGTTTCCTCCCAGTTTCACATTATTAGTCACCTTTCTCCCTTCTCTGCCAAAGGCCTCTTCTTACCCATCCATCCAAGGACCAGAGCCAAGGCCTTTCCTGTGCTGCTTCTTTCCATCAGTTCCTCTTCAAGATCAAGGACTCCATAATACTGGTCCTTGTACCCATTGCAGGTATTCTGAACCAATGCCAGAGTAAAACCCCCTTCAGCCCTGCTGTTGGGAAAAAATCTGAGATACCTGAACAGACTCTCCTTGTCATGGCCTAAAAAACAGTTAGTTCCAAAATTCTGAGAAGATTTCAAAGGAAATTTATTGCAAAGACCCATGGAAGAGCCCTCACTAGCAGACGACATGCTACCTAGAGTCCCTTGGAAACTTGTTTGACTCAGGTGGAAATGACCTACTGGCATTTATTTGTAATTGCCCAGCATGGCAGTGGTTGGGGAAGGAAAAGCTGTTGAGTCACACTGCAAGCCACTTTTCCACTTTTGTCTGGTTTCCCAGAGGGCAGAGTCAGAAGGCTGAGATTCTGTTTATGTCTCTGACACTCATTTCCCATATGACCTTGGCAAGTACTACTTCTTGTGCCACCATTTCCCCATTTCCTAATAGCTAAAACCACTCAACTCATGGAACAATCATAAGTGCACAGCAAGGAGCATCTAATAAAAGGTAAGAGAAGAGTGAAGTATTATAATTGTTGTCATAGAATACAAAAGCAGTTACGTAATAATGTCAGTATTGCTTCATTTTTGTCCTTACAACAGGAACTGTCAGAGGGACACTGCCTGACACAATATCTTCATCCCAGTGGATGTACCCAAGCATTTACATCACTGATACAAAACCAGATTGTTGTAATCTGGAAGACTACCTCGTTTATTGTGACCAGCCTTTCTCTAGAACATGTTTTTCCTGTATAACCTCATAACCCATAATAATGGCCCAAAGTGCACTATAGGAATGATGGCAGGTTTCATGTGCTAGTAAAATCAAAACAATTCCTCATTTGTGCATTGCACAACTAGTCACTCACTAAAACACACAAGTGCTCATCTTCTCTGCAAGCAGAAAACAAGCTGAAAGTTAGTTTCTAAATTAGTACATCATACATACAAAGAACACTTTCTAAAAATCTCAATGGCATGAAAGAATTGATTTGGCTAAATGACATTCTGCTTGTATGATAACAAGTTTCTACGAAAAAGCATTGAAAACTGCTGTCCACAGCTGCTATATAATTAATAACCAAATTTCTCTGCTTCAAGTGCTATGATTTCTTCTAAAATTTACAATTGTTTGCTTAAAAATGGCCAGATTCAAGCAACATTTGGACTAAAGGCTGAGGAACGCATGGCTATAATTACAGCACCTGAAACTGTGCCCTAATCACACTCTTATCTTTCTTATCTACTGCAAGTATTTATAAAGCAATGATTACTGTACTAGGCCCCATCACTGCTCTGAGTTAGCTCTGAACCAGCACCTTCATATTGCTGTAAGAAGTTTACACTGCTTGAACTGGTGTCATTCTGCTGAGACAGAAAGCCAAGCTTCTCATCACTTCAAGTCATTAAAAAAAAAAACAACTATGACACCTCTACAGGAGCAGGGGTGTTAACCCCAATGTCCTGGCCAAACTCCCTGCTCGAGAAATTACAACGTGCCTTGAAGAAAATCTTGCCACAGTTTCCGTTGGACTTAGTATTGTTCTCTGCTTCCTCTCCTACAAGATCATGGAGAGCTGGTGCAAGCTCTTAAAGGTCCTGTCCATGTTGGAATGTCACATGGGTCTACTCCAGGGCCAGCTCTGCAGCAGCACATTGGGAGCAATGTGTTGAAACC